>NC_136263.1:201384091-201755123 GCF_964187855.1 Myxine glutinosa | reverse complement strand
ACTAACTTCTAATCTGGTGTGTCGGTGTACCTAGGCATAAGGAAGAACGACATTGAAAATTGCGTCCCCACGTCACAATCCAAGATGGCCGCCACCATATATATGTCTGAACATTGTGAGCGGAATATCTTGAAAAATAAGCGAAGTACCAACTTCTAATCTGGTGTGTGGGTGTATCTTGGCATAAGAAAGAAAGCTATTGAAAATTGGGTCGCCACGTTAAAATCCAACATTGCCACCGCCACCATATATATATATATATATATATATATATATATATATTTTTTTTTTTTTTTTTTATATATATATATATATATATATATATATGTCTGAACCTTGTGAGCGGAATATCTTGAAAAATAAACGAACTACTAACTTCTAATCTGGTGTGTGGGTGTATCTACGCGTAAGGGAGAACGCTGTTGAAAATGGTGTCGCCACGTCAAACTCCAAGATGGCCACCTTGCGTCTTTCACTTTGTCAACTCACATAACTTCACCGACGGGGGACCTAGGCGTAACGCTTGTTATAATAGAGCAAACGTATCAGGTTATGTTTGTTTTTCTGTTTGTATGTTTGTATGTTTACATGAGACCAAAACGTCTTCTTCTTCTTCAAATACAATTAACACCCTCTTAATGACGTTTAGACTGCTGAGACCCCTCAGACCTTCGACCACCCTTTTGGTCCCCCAATACCCTTAGGACCCCTGAAGACCCAAAATATCCTTGAAGACCCAAAAGACCCTGAAGACCCAAAACACCCCAAAGACCAAAAAGACCCAAAGACCATGAAAGACCCATCGGAACCAAAAGACCCTTAAGACCCAAAAGCCCCTGAAAACCCTGAAGACACAAAACACCCCAAAGACCCAAAATACCCTTAAAGGTCCAGAGCATTCAAAAGACCCCGAAGACCCTGATGACCCAGAAGACCCAAAATACACTGAAATGGTCAAAGATGCCTATCTCTCTGAAACGACGTGTGGTGAGGCACACGGAGCACGCCGAGTTACGCTAGTATAATTAATAGGCCGATTATTAGCCCTTGTTAGTTGTTGGGCTTATTCCAATCCAGGGCTTGTGGATTGGGTTTCATCTGTCCGTCCCTCAGTCCGTCCGTGTGTGTGTGTGTGTGCATGTCCGTCCGTACGCACGAGCGTGTGTGTGTGCGTGCGTCCATCCGCAACCATATCTTGGAGAAGTATTGACCGATTTTGCTCATACTTGGCACAAAGACCATGCATGACGGTTTACATATGCACATCATTTTGTTTTGCAATGCGATCAAAAATGGCCGACTGGTAGACGGTGGCCAATGTAGTTGTAAAAAACCCGGTATTGAACGCGTCCTCAACCATTTCATGGACATGCATTTGTCCCCTTTTTGAAGCAATGTTTTTTGGCCGGATGCCCTTCCTGCCGCCAACCCTGTTAGTCACCTCTTGCGACACACAGGGAATTACCAGTGAACTGGTGCTCAATTTGCCGACCCCGGAAGGATGACAGGCCGAGTTGAGGTTTCACTTCAGCCTGTTTGATATTGTGCTTCCTTTATTTCCAGCAATTACTGAGTGATCTGACAAAAGCATGCACACAATTTGTCGTGATATTCTGGAATTCCAGAATGGTACTTTCTTTG
This sequence comes from Myxine glutinosa, assembly GCF_964187855.1. Classification (NCBI taxonomy): domain Eukaryota; kingdom Metazoa; phylum Chordata; class Myxini; order Myxiniformes; family Myxinidae; genus Myxine; species Myxine glutinosa. The sequence goes on along the minus strand of NC_136263.1, from coordinate 201,753,482 downwards.
CATTCTTTGTCTTCAATGGTTAGACTCCAACATGCCAGGAGACAACTTTTGCTTGCATATAATGGTTGGTTTGTTTCTTTAATGTACTTTTTGTTTTCTTCTTAAACTCAAATTGGAGTAGTTAACCTCATTTGTCAGTGCTATTTCGGGTGGTATATTGAAAATGCTGATGGTGATTACTATTGTTATTTTCTTAAATATTTTGATATATTTATAAATTACGATCTATGATACATTGCTCATATTTAATGCATGTTATTATATTCATTGACATAATTTCTCCAATAATAATTTTGTTTGGAAATCGATGGATTAATTGAGTAACTAGTTTTGATTGTTGCCAAATGAACACAAGTTTGCCTTCGGCATCCCTAGTCACCAGCACGATCCCTGCTGACTGTGAGTACTTTGGACATATTATGTTTTATTTATTTATTAAATCGATAGACGTATAAAAGAGCACATCCTTGTGCCGAGAAGAGCGCTTTGCAGTTGGATATGAACCCGTCAAGTCTTCTCACTGATGGAGCTCACATTTTCGAAATCCATATCGAGGGTGATTATACAGGCTCTGATTTTTATTTGCTGTTTTTTATCCACGTTTAGAGCATGTGCTGAACCTCTTACTCAGATTTCACAGAACAGGGAATCAAACAAAACAACGATATTTATTGCTGGAGTTTTTAACGTCCATTTCGGCAGTCGTTTGAATTTTAGAAACTTTAAAATGACACCAGAGATACATGACTGCATAAGGTAAGTTTCACTTTTTGGGTTGTGTTTTTTTCTCTTTTGTTTTCTTATATATGTTTAATGTCTTTTTTTAAATTAATACTGATTTTTAGCTCACCTGGGACGAAGTTCATGGGGGCTTATGCGATGGCATGTTGTCAGTCCGTCCGTCCGTCCGTAAACACTTGAAACTTCTTCTCCGAAACTGCTGATGGGATTGCGACCAAATTTGGCACAAATGATACGTGATGTGTTGTGACTAAAGTTTGTTCATGGAATTTTAAAAAATGTGCCCCTTTGGGGGTCTAGGAGGAGTTTCCCCTCAAAATACGTATTTGCTTTCTTCTCAGAAACTACCGACGCAATTTCGATGAATCTTCACCACAACCTCAATCACCCATGATGTACCAATGTTTGTTCAAGGCATTAGAAAAGTTGGTGTCATTTTTTTTTTTTTTGGTATACAAGATCGAGGCTCGTGTAAGAGCTAACATTGATCACAAAAAGACAAACACCGGACACACAAAACATACAATAAAGGGAGCGGGAGACAAGATGGGGAGAGAGAGGGAAGCACACAAGTACAACATTTGATAGCAGGGACATCGGGAGATCTGTGGGAGGGAGGGGGCTTGGGGGGGTGAGGAGGCATGGGAAGGGGAGGGGGTGGGGATAGGAGGTATATGGGGTTGGGGGAGATGGGATTGCTCCCCAAAATAGGTATTTGTTTGTTTAAAGTCTTAAGATTATATTAGTATGATTGTACATGCTGCCCTGTCTTCTCGCAACCATTGAAATTGGTTTAAAATACCTTTATTCAGTGCAGTATACTGTTTATTCCACCAGGTGAATGCCAGGGGTGTTGCCCCTATGTTTAAGACGAGAAATGCCATGTTTGGGCCTGAATTTATTGCAGTCGGTGGATTTGAAATTACATTCGCTGAATTATAATGTGTGTATTTTGTTTTTTACAGTTTAAGTGACAGGTTACTTCGATGGTTAATGGCCATGGTGTTTGCTGTAAACGAAGTAAATGATAACCCGATGATTTTGCCGAAAGTGACACTGAAATATGCAATACATGATGTTTGCTTTTCGTTCAATCGCGAAATGAAAACTGCTTTGAAGATATTAGGACCAAACTTCATAGAAACTGGAATTGATGACAGTGGACCTCGAGCACTCATCGGAGCAATTCGGGTGAATTCTGTGTATTCTTTTCTTCCTGAGGTAAACTGATCTTCACAGCACCTTTTGATCTAAATTATAAATAAATCAATGTGGTGTTAATGTCATGTTGATGTGCTGTGGCATTTTGTTTTTGAAATTGAATGGTAACGTGTTAACATTATTTATTTTTAAATCGATGCAGCTTGTTATTATTCATCCAGTCAAATTAAAACAGTGAAACTTTATAATTGAAAAAATCTTGACTTATTTGTCGGTAAAGCCGACGTTTCGGATATCTTGGTCACGGCAGATGTTCGAGTGAAGAAGAAGCTTGATATCCGTCACGTGACCTCCACAGCTGGTCGGGTGAGTTGGTTTGAAGACCAATCTGGGCGTCACGTGACGGTTGCAGCCGACTTGTAAGATACGCTATAGCCTTGTCCCACGTACGTGACAGTTTAAAATCGCAAACCGCCGTTTTTGGTGAAGTTAAAGGGGAAAGTTTTTGGTCGTGATTTTCAGCTCCTGTCGTGCCGTTGAATGAACACCAGGTGGATAGACTTAGCCTGCCATCCTTCAATGGTCGTCAAAATGAGTACCAACAATGGGGGGCATTGCATCAGTGGCACAGCTGTGCCTCCAGAAAATGATGCAGCCAGCAGCCACAGGCTGCACACAAACCACCACCAGGAACAAGTGAAGAAAATAAATAATTGTCCCCCGTCGCACCGCGGAGCGAAAGGGGGACTATGGTTTTCCCCTCCGTCCATCCGTCCGTCCGTCCGTGTGTGCGGGCGTGCGTGCGTGTGTGCGTGCATAAGCGAAGGGCCTAATTCTAATTTGGTGTGTGGGTCCAACCCACGTCAAAATCCAAGATGGCCGCCGCCATGTATGTCTGACGCCATGAATGTCTGAACCTTGTGAGCGGAATATCTTGAAAAATAAGCGAAGTACCAACTTCTAATCGGGTGTGTGGGTGTAACTACGCATACGGAAGAACGCTATTGAAAATTGGGTCGCCACGTCAAAATCCAAGATGGCCGCCACCATATATATGTCTGAACCGTGTGAGCAAAATATCTTGAAAAATAAACGAACTACTAACTTCTCATATGGTGTGTGGGTGTATCTACGCGTAAGGAAGAACGCTATTGAATATTGGGTCACCACGTCAAACTCCAAGATGGCCGCCTTGCGTCTTCCACTTTGTCAACTCGCATCACTTCACCGACGGGGCACCGAGGCGTAACGCTTGTTATAAGATGAAAAATAACAAAAATGAAATAGAGCTATACCATTTGCGTTTTATTTTGCCTTCAAGAAAAAAGTCGCTCTCTCACGTTGATGTTTTTATCATATTTTGGCTCCACCTAATCCTCTGCCCCCCTTCTCAGTCCCTACCACCACCTCTACCCCTCCCTTCCCCCTGCCCCCCTCCACTCCCTCCTCTCCTCCCCCCTCTCCTCCCCCGAGCAACACTGGATACCCCTGCTAGTTACAATAAAATTTGTACAAAGGAAATGTTTGTATTATGATTGGCGTATGTATCCAGTCATGACAACACAGCAACTCACGTACAGTCATAATCCTCAGATAAAGCAAGCCTGTGCCTCTGCAGCGACGTGTGATGAGGCGAGCACAACAAGCCAACCCACGCTGTTCTATATATAAAAAACCTAAAAGGACAAAAGGACCCAGAGGGCCAAAAATACCCAAAAGACCCCTAACACCCCTTAAATCCCCAAGGACCTATAAGACCCCAAAGGCCACGAAGACCATAGGGACCCCAAATACCCATATAACCCCAAATAACTGGAAGACCCCAAAGACACCTTAATACTTGAAAGACCAGTAAGACCCATAAGACCACAAGGACCTGTAAGACCCAAAAGACTGAAAGACCTCAAAGACCCTTTAGATTCGAAATACACTGAAGGACCACAAAGATCCTAAAGACCAAATACCTCAAAGACCCTTCGGTAGCACACTTATGTAAAAATGTTGGTTTATCATAATTAGTCCAATTAATTCATTCATAAATGTACATTCATCATTCATCCAACAAGCAGAGTCGGTTCTGCATCAGACAGTGAGAAGTTTCTTGCCTGGGGTTACAATCCTGGATGGGTCGCCACTCCAACAAAAGTCATGCCATGAATTCGTAATTTGTTTAGATACCGTTGATAGCTCACCTGCTCTTCTCAAAGGAAATCATGGGATTTTAAAAAATGTCCTCCAACTAATACTGGCAGACAGAACACCCAGAATGTACTCCATCCGTGGGCAGCACACACATTGATAATCACAACTCTAACCCGAACAGCTTTCATCCTGCCACGCAAGATTAATACTTTTGAATGATTTTTCATATCAGTATTTTGCAGAGGAAGAAGTTTACTTAGAAATGGGTCTCCATCTTTTTTATCTTTAGGTTGACTTCTGGTTCACTTGCAAATGTTACAGTGACAAAAAACTATTTCCTTCATATTTACGCACAATTTCCAGTGACGCATATCAATCTGCTGCATTGGCACGCATGGCTATATTATTTGGATGGAGTTACATTGGAGTAATCGAAGGGATTGATGAATATGGGAAATTTGGAGTGGCACAGTTTGTTGAAGAAGTGCAAAAAGTGGACGTGTGCATTGCTTTTTATGAGAGGTTGTCTAATGAGGAGAAACGCTACACTGAATTAGGTACATACATTGTGCCTGGTGTACACCCAAAAGTAGAGTAAAAAACTGTACTCGTCATAAAAACATGTGATGAGATCATTATAGTCACTAGGGCATGCCCGTACTATATATATATCTAAAATTATATCCCCCCCCTCTATTTACATGAAATGGTTTGGTCCAAAGCGAACGGCTTGCGAGTACGGTGACAATCCCCCCCCCCCCCTCTATTTACATGAAATGGTTTGGTCCAAAGCGAACGGCTTGCGGAGTTTGGTAAAGAAATCGCCATAGCTCGGTAACTACTTCTCCGATTAATATGAAACCTTGAAAAGGCACATCCTCAGGTCCCCAGCAATATACCTGGCAAGTTTCAAGTATATCGGACCCGTGGTTGTCGAGAAACAGCGGTCACAGACAAACACACAGACACACAGACATTCACACAGAGATTACTGGAATTATAGATAGATGACAAAGGGAACAAGAAAGAGCAATCAGAGATTGCAGACCCTCACAGGGACGTGTTTGTATGTTTTTGTCCTTTGGGTCATCGGGGTCTTTTGGGTATTTTGGATCTTTTGGGTCCTCTGGGTACTTTGGATTCTCAGGGCCTTGGGTTTTTTGGGTCCTCGGGATATTATGGTTCCCCTGGTCTTTTAGATCTTCAGGGTCTTCGGGTTCTTTTAGGTTTTCGGGGTATTTTATATATTTAGGTATTTTTGGATATTTGGGGTTTTTCGGGTATTTAAGGGTCTTTGGGCTTTTAGGGTTTGCAGGATTCTTCGGGGTCTTTTGGGTCCTCATGGTGTTTTGGGTCTCCATGGTCCTTTAGGTATTTTGGATCCTTGGGCTATTTTGGGTCTTCAGTCTCCTCAGGGTCTTTTGAGTCCTCTGGGTCCTGTCGTTATTTTGGGAATTCAGGATCAATACAAAGGGTAGTCATGGAAAAAATTGGTGGAGATGGGTGAGATTGATTTTAGTTTCGATATTGTCACATGAGAGGCTCTGCAAATGCTGACCATCTGAGCCAGAGGTCTGATAACGCCCTCCACAAATGCAGAAATTATGTTTTCCGAATTAAATGCGTTCTATTAAATATTATGATGATCCCTCAAGAATCGCCGATGCAAACCGAAACTAACCTTTAACCACATCCATACAATACAAAATTCTTTCCTGACTGCCATCCAATCTACCTGTCGCTGCCATGCATGATTAAGTTTTTGGCCCTACTTTTTGCGATGGCCTGCATCCTCCACAAGTAACAAATAATATACCAGATGTTAATTTGATGTTAGTTTCTTTATGAGTCACTTTGTTGAGCAATGTATCTTTTCTGTGCATTGTTTCATGCTGTTACATCTATAATTCGATACAACAAGTTATTTATTAAATAGGACTTCATAACTTTTGGTGAGGCAAGACAAAAAATAGTCTAAAAAATGCGACAGGTATTCAGATATAAGTTACTTTTTGTGAAAAGTTAGATGTACTACTTTATGAAAAGATCGTGCATATTTGACAAATTTCTGGTTGCTTTGGCAAAATGAACAATCTCATGTTGATGAACAAATTATTTTGGCATCATATTAAAGTACGCAAATTGGTGTCTGTCTGTCTGTCCGTCTGTTGGGTCGAGATACATTCGATCGTTACTTATCCAATTGCACCCAAACTTGATAGGGAGACTAAGGGTCACATGAGGGAGATTGTAGCGATTTAAACTTCCCTACACCCCAAGGGGTGTTTACCCACAAAGGGGATTGCGTGTTGAAGTGTATAACCATAATAAAATAGCTAATTATGGCGTTTTCCCAATGCGGCTTTTAATAACAAAAGTAATAAGAACACTTCGTAATAGCACAATATTAATGTTATTACAAAGAAAAAGGAGGGATTACCTCCTTGGACAAATGCTATGTTAACGTTTATGAATAGCTTATCGTGGCATTTTGTGGAAAACCTTTACGACAATTGAAAAATATTATAAACCACAAACACGTACAGTATTTTCCCCCAGCAACAACAGTACCCCAGTAGCAACCTTTTGAAGCAGTTGCTACTGCTGTTTAATACTAAACTGAAAGAAATTTTGAGGAATCTCGACACCCGTGAGGCAATCTCTGCTTGTCTTCTCGACGAACGGAATTGAGCGTAGATCAATTGTAATCTACAGAAAATTCCCCACAAGGGTTAATAACATGAGCCTTCCTACCATTTCTGTGGCATTTTCCAAGGCGTTTTTCCAAGGCCGCTTCTAATAACAAAAGTAATAGCAACACCAATGATAATAGCATAATATTAATGTTATGATAAAACAATATTTCCACTCCCCAAGAGGTTTTGTGACTTGCGATATGCGATATTGACCCCCTCCTCATCCCCTGTCTCCCATCACCCTTACGGAAGTAAATTTTATTATAGGGTATTTAGAATGGTGAGGCAAGGTCTGATCCTTTCAATGACATGATCTAACATATGATGACGTTATGCACGTCTTCGAAGTTTAAACAAGCGTTACGCCTAGGTCCGAAGTTTAAACAAGTTTGAGGCAAGGTCTGATCTTTATTATAGGGTATTTTACAACAAGTAAATTTTATTATAGGGTATTTAGAATGGTGAGGCAAGGTCTGATCCTTTCAATGACATGATCTAACATATGATGACGTTATGCACGTCTTCGAAGTTTAAACAAGCGTTACGCCTAGGTCCGAAGTTTACACAAGTCTGATCCGAAGTTTAAACAAGCGTTACGCCTAGGTCCCCCGTCGGTGAAGTGATGCAAGTTGACAAAGTGGAAGACGCAAGGCAGCCATCTTCGATTTTGACGTGGCGACCCAATTTTCAATAGCGTTCTCCCTTATGCACAGATACACCCACACACCAGATTAGAAGTTAGTAGTTCGTTTATTTTTCAAGATATTTCGCTCACAAGGTTCAGACATATATATGGTGGCGGCCATCTTGGATTTTGACGTGGTGACCCAATTTTCAATAGCGTTCTTCCTTATGCCTACATACACCCACACACCAGATTAGAAGTTGGTACTTCGCTTACTTTTCAAGATATTCCGCTCACAAGGTTCAGACATGCATGGCGGCAGGCATCTTGGATTTTGACGTGGGTTGCACCCACACACCAAATTAGAATTCGGTCCTTCGCTTAGGCACGCACGCACGGAGGGGAAAACCATAGTCCCCCTTTCGCTTTGCAGTTCGACGGGGGACAACAAACCTGTGCCCCAGTAGCAACATGTGGTGAGGCAGGTGTAGTGAGCTGATCCACGCGAGTATCGAAAAATAACCATGTAGTCCTTAGAACTACTATTTTGATGGATTACAACACACAACAACAACATGCATTTTAAGGCCTTTTTACCTGCTAGAGCGGGGGTTACCCTTGCGGTCCCCATGACAATCTTCTCCATCTTGCCCTATTTTCTGCATCTCTCCTTGTTAACCCCCTTGCCCACATTTCTTCTTCCACCATCTTCAGCCAAGTCTTTCTCGGTCTTCCCCGTCCTCTACTCCCTTCTACATTCATTTCCATCACTCTTCTCAACCAGTCACTTTCAGCCTTCCTCAACACATGACCAAACCATCTCAACCTGTTCCTCATCACAGGCTCTATTCCCATCATTTTTCGCAATTCATCATTTGCCTTCCTCTCTCTCAACGATACTCCGCACATCCATCGAACCATTCACATTTCCACCCTTTCCAACCTTTGTTGCTGCTCGACGTTCATTACCCATGTCTCGTTCCCATAAATCATAACACTTCTCACACATGCATTCCCTTCAGCTTCAACGACACTCCCCTCCTCATCAGCACGCCACTCAGTTCCCGAAACTGCTTCCATGCACATCTCACTCCAGCAACCGTTGCCGAGTCTGATCCACCTTCTCCATTCAGCATGTCTCCGAGGTAGCAAAATGTTTTCACACCTTCCAGCTTCACACCGTCTCCAAGATCCAACTCAACATTTCCTCCATGTGCAGCTCCCTCTGTGCACACCTTACATTTGAATGTAGCTGCCACACTGGTTAATGACCCTCTCAAACCACTACATTTTTGATGAACCCACTCTGCGCACATTGTACATTGAATGGAGTTCACTCCGACACCCTTCCTGCACACAGCACAGGGCCACTTCCCAGTTCTTTCCACCTCACCACATGCTTTACCACTTGCCATCACCTTCGTCTTTCCGATATTCACCTTCAGACCTTTTGTCTCCATACATTCCTTCCATTTGTTCATCTTTTCCTTCAGTCCGTCCATACTTTCCGCAATCAACACCAGATCATCTGCATACAACAACTCCCACGGTAAATCCTCCTTTACGTTCTGAGCCAGCACCTCCATCACAGCTACAAATAGTAGTGGACTTAGTACCAGCCCCTGATGCACTCCCACCTTCACCTCAAACTCACCACTGTTCCCGTCCTTCGTCCTTACAGCTGTGCGTGCTCTTTTGTACATTGCCATCACTACTCTGATCAACCATTCCTCCACTCCTAACTTCCTCATTGCCCATGTCAATACTTTGCGTGGAACCCTATCGAATGCTTTCTCCAGATCAACAAACCCAAGAAACAACTTCTTCCTCTCCTCCATGTACTTCTCCTGCAACTGCCTCACAATAAAAAGCGCGTCTGTCGTTCCTCTTACTGGCATAAATCCAAACTGCATTTCGTCGATCTTCACTTTCTTCCTTATCCTCCTCTCCAACACCCTTTCCAATACCTTCATTCCATGCTCCAATAACTTTATTGCTCGGTACGAGCCACACTCTAGAGGGTCACCTTTCCCCTTGTATAGAGGGACGAGGGTACTCAGTTCCCAAACCACTGGAATGCGGCCTTCTTTCACCGCCAGATTACAGATCTCTGTCATTCTCTTCACACCCCAACTTCCTGCTGCCTTCAACATATCTCCCACAACTCCCGTCGGCCCTCCCGCTTTTCTACCCTTCATTGCTTTTATCGCTTCCTCAACTTCCTTCTCAGTTATCTTCTCTGCTGGTCCTAAAACTGGGTTACTCTCTATGTTGCCATCCCATTCATTCTCTGTATTCAACAGTATTTCCATATATCTTTTCCATCTTCCTTTAATTCCATCTGGGTCCACAACGATTTGTCCCACTTCATCCTTCAAGCAACTCACCCCCATCACATCACACCTCTCTTTCGCTATCTGCTTTGCAATCCTGAATACTGCTCTCTGACCCTCTTCCGAATCCAAGCGTTCTCCGAACATTTTCCTACATGCCTCCTGCGCCTTTGCTGCCTCTTTCTTTGCAGCCTTCTTGGCTGCCTTATACTATTTTGATGGATTGACTTTTGCAAATGTTTTTGGATGGAGTATGCAAATGGTAAGCACACATAAATAGGGAAGCATTGTCATGTAATAATTGTGTCAGTGTGTGCAGTGCCTTGTCAGTGCATTTTGGTTATTTTTTGATTTTCACAGAGTTTCACATTGTGGTTATTTTTTGATTACCCGAAACTGAAGCTCGTGTGCTCGTCAGATATGGATCGATAAAATATCCTAAAAATAGGCATTTGTTGAATAAAAACAAGACCGAAAGTCTAACATCGGCGTAGCTGGACATGTTTGATACTTTAGTTGAAGAGGATAGTATGACCTGTTTGGGGATACCAGTCAGCAAATAATGAAAGTATTAAATTTGTTTTGCGTTGAGACACTGTCTCAAGTTTTGCATTCTATGTTTCGAGTCAACAACTAACAAACCATACACCGCTTCAATCTAGAAACTTTGCAATAACGACAAAGGGATTGCAGCGTTACGATTATATTTACTATATTATTAGTATTAACGCTATTGTTATTATTACAAAAACAATACTGATGTATTATAATAATAATAATAAAAATAATAATAATAATAATAATAATAATAATCGGTTTATTCCAAAAAGGCTTTTGCAAGGATTTTGACGGATTTTGCAAGGATTTGATTTAGACGATTTGCATATGCTAAATTACAGTCAATTTACAAATACTGCATTTTGATTACAATAATAAGTTACAATAATAATAAAAGATGCAGCAAGATGCAAGTTATAAAATGCATAAACCAATATGAAGTTGTTTCAACACAAAAAGGCCAGAAGGAAAATATGAAAGGCAAAATATAAAGTATTGCAATTTAAATTATCAAAATAATGAAGCAGATCAAAACAATCAATTGTGGTAAATTAGACCCAGAGTGGTGCACAACAAAGGCACCATGAAGTGTAGCGAGAAAAATAAATAAATAAAGCTGTACCAAGCCTCCCCATGAAGTTTAACTAGACCGAAGCAGCCATGGAGGCTGCAACATTGACCGTCACCCAGACCTCCATCCCACATCTCTGGCGATATCCACATCGTTTACGCAGAAAAACTCAGAGAAGTCCCATGTATACGCAGCAGAGAACACGAAGGTCCACACGCAGACCAAGCAGTGGGTGGAGGGGCGCGGGAATGAGCAATGGTGGTGGGCCCAATGGCGAGCAGATCAAGTCATGAACAGAGGGAGGGCAGCCTTGGCAGGAAGGGAGTGCCCATCTGTGATGCCAAGGCAGATCCAAAACTTCACCGACAACACCAAGGATAAGCATGCAACACAGAGCCAGGTGTGCAATGCAGAGCCAGGTGCACAGCGGAGAGCCAGGTGCGCAACAGAGAGCCAGGTGCGCAATGGAGAGCCAGGTGCACAAAGGAGAGCCAGGTGCGCAACGGAGAGCCAGGTGCTTAACAGAGAGCCAGGTGCTTAACAGAGAGCCAGTTGCTTAACGGAGAGCCAGTTGCTTAACGGAGAGCCAGTTGATTAACGGAGAGCCAGTTGATTAACGGAGAGCCAGTTGTTTAACGGAGAGCCAGTTGCTTAATGGAGAGTCAGTTGCTTAACGGAAAGCCAGGTGTGCAACGGAGAGCCAGGTGTGCAACAGAGAGCCAGTTCCTTAACGGAGAGCCAGTTGATTAACGGAGAGCCAGTTGATTAACCGAGAGCCAGTTGATTAACCGAGAGCCAGTTGATTAATGGAGAGCCAGTTGTTTAACGGAGAGCCAGTTGCTTAACGGAGAGCCAGTTGCTTAACGGAGAGCCAGTTGCTTAATGGAGAGCCAGTTGCTTAATGGAGAGCCAGGTGTGCAACGGAGAGCCAGGTGTGCAACGGAGAGCCAGGTGTGCAACGGAGAGCCAGTTGCTTAACGGAGAGCCAGTTGCTTAACGGAGAGCCAGTTGATTAACAGAGAGCCAGTTAATTAACGAAGAGCCAGGTGTGCAATGGAGAGCCAGTTGATTAAAGGAGAGCCAGTTGATTAACGGAGAGCCAGTTGCTTAACGGAGAGCCAGGTGTGCAATTGAGATCCAGTTGATTAACGGAAAGCCAGGTGTGCAACGGAGACCAGTTGCTTAACGGAGAGCCAGTTGCTTAACGGAGAGCCAGTTGCTTAACGGAGAGCCAGTTGATTAACGGAAAGCCAGGTGTGCAACAGAGAGCCAGTTGCCTAACGGAGAGCCAGTTGCTTAATGGAGAGCCAGTTGCTTAACGGAGAGCCAGTTGATTAACGGAGAGCCAGTTGTTTAATGGAGAGCCAGTTGATTAACGGAGAGCCAGTTGATTAATGGAAAGCCAGGTGTGCAACAGAGAGCCAGTTGCTTAACGGAGAGCCAGTTGCTTAATGGAGAGCCAGTTGATTAACGGAGAGCCAGTTGATTAACGGAGAACCAGTTGATTAACAGAGAGCCAGTTGATTAACGGAAAGCCAGGTGTGCAACAGAGAGCCAGTTGCTTAACGGAGAGCCAGTTGATTAACGGAGAGCCAGTTGATTAACGGAGAGCCAGTTGATTAACGGAGAGCCAGGTGTGCAACAGAGAGCCAGGTGCACAACGGAGTCAGGTGTGGAACACAGAGCTAGGTGTGTACCCAGGAGCTGAACCCGTCAAAATCCAGGGCAGTTCCCATCTAGCCAACAGCCCAAGGACAGCACGGGCACAAAGGGAAAATGCAGAGTCAAGAATATGACACCATTCACGACTCGCAAGTTTTCAGGCATTCTTCCATCACGATCCTTGCTCAAAACCCCACCGCCAGAAACCTCCCAGCCACTGCAAGAGCGGCCAGAAAGGTCATGAACCCGAACATCACAAAAACTGCCACATCCACGAATGGTGGCAAGCAGTCCATGCTGGCATGGGAGGGAGGGTGCACCTTGCTGGCATCGAGACCATCAGAGGATCAGTCACTGCAGAACCACGTAGGCATCAGAGGCAACACCCCAGCACCGAACCGTGCGATGCAGGGAGCTCAAGGTGTCTGGACAGTCATTATTAATCGATATTGAACAGTTGCAACTCCCTCGTTTGCTAAATTAAATTATGAATTAAAATAAATTCATAACAAAACAGCAAAACTTAAGGACTCTTTTCACCATGAGACACACGCACGATACTGGCTAATCCTGGTATTAGTGTATTCTATGTTTCGAGTCACCAATGAACCAATCATACACCGCTTCAATCGAGAAACTTTGCACTAATGACAAAGATATTGCATTGTTACGATTTTATGTGCTAAATTTTTTGTATTAACGCTATTATTATTATTATGAAAACAATACGACTGTATTAGTTTATTCCATGTTTTGAGTCAACAATGAACAAACCATACACTGCTTCAATCTATAAACTTTGTATTCATGACATTGGGATTGCAGTATTACGATTGTATTTACTATATTATTATTACAAGTGAGATACCCGTGCTACGCACGGGTGGGAGGCCAGAAGCAAACAGGCAATGCAGATATGGTGAATGCTAAAGCATGAAACCAATAAATTCCACATTCCTGTAGCACCCTCAATCACACGTCAGACGTGGACAGCAAGTTCGTGAAGGACTTCCATGAAAAACATACCCGTTCACAAACAAACGTGTACGTTCACGTATAGAAACGTCGATCGTGGGTCCGTGGCGAATCTGCATTGGGCGATCCGCGAAGTTCACGTTTGGAAAGTAGAAACCATCACGGCATGTCGTCATTCACTTGAACTCGATATCTCTTTTTTCATTCCAAACAACATAACTCCAATCACAAACAATAAACTTTTAACAACATTGTTAATGTTTCCTTCATTGTTAAAACTACCAAGTCAACAGTTAAAAGGATTGTGAGCCGATAGGTGTTACGGCCTTGGCTAGATCGATGGAGACAGGAATCTGTTAGCTTATACGCCCCAAATAGCTATGTGGAATTCTCTCATGTAGAGATTAAACTCACATCATTTGAACTTTGGCTGAGTTCATTATTTACTTTTAATGATGTTTATATATGAATCAAAAAGAAGATAATTGGTTTTGGGTCGTCCTTTCCGCATATCTCATGGGATTGTGAGTTGGAGAGACGACAGTGATGGCGGGGAGGGGGTTGGCATTCTCTCAAGCAGGAATTCAACCCATGTCCTTATAAAAGGTTTTTTCCGAGGTCACCGAGTCCGATCGGTGCAGCGGATCGGTGCAGCAGTGCAGCGATCGGTGCAGCCGTTTGTGCGGCACCCGGGAAAATAACGTTATGCGGGAGTCCAAACCTGGAAATGCTGGAGGCCAATGCTGAAATTGGGAAAACAATATACCCGATTTTACTCAAGGGGATCCCAGGATTACCCACCCAAAATATCGTTGCGATTGGTTCAGCCGTTTTTGCGGTACCTTCAAACGGACGGACAGACAGACAGACAGATGGATGGACATTTGGTGAATTATAGTAACATTAACGCTGTTATCATTATTATTATGAAAACATTACTGCATTAAGAAACCTGGGCTAATTTGTCCGAAGTGGTCTGAAGGTGAGGCATGAAGGCATGAAGCCTAAGGCCTATCTATATATACTGTGTCTTTGGGAGATCCGTAACATCTATGCTTTTGATATTTGATGATCATTTTAACAATCGGTTAGTTTGTGTTTCACACTGAATGAAAAACGTAAAGGTAGAGCATAGCGATTGTGATATATGACAGGTTCGACGATATGTTCCGTAACATCTATGCTTTTGATATTTGATGATCATTTTAACAATCGGTTTGTTTGTGTTTCACACTGAATGAAAAACGTAAGGTAGAGCATGGCGATTGTGATATATGACAGGTTCGACGATATGTTCGGCCTGAACGACATTCGAATCAAAATGCCGGAGTGTGGAGTCAGCCGTTGTATGCCGTAATGACATCAGACGTAATCACATCACCATGTCATGTGACCAGATCCTCAGTTCTGATTGGTTTTACGTTTGAGGACACATGCATACATACGGACGGACAAACTGTTCAAGACGGCTTTGCCCTTTGGGCTGCGCTGTAAAAATATTTCAATTTTAATTTTTTTTTTAACCTTGGAAATTAGCAATTAACGTTACTTCATATTGTGTACTCCAGTACTATAAGAATCATATTATATTTTATTATTTCTCATATACTTATTTTAGTTTGGCCTGATGAAAAAAAATATATTTCACAGGTAAAACTATTGCGAACCAAAAAGCAAAAGTAATCTTGCTCTTCGCTGGAGATGTAGTTATCATTCCTACGGCAGAAGAATTGTTGCGAAGGAATGTAACCGGAAAAATCTGGATTGCAAGTGAGGCCTGGGTGAACTCTCAGCTTTTGGTTTCAAGGTTCATGGATATATTTGAAACAACAATTGGAACAGCTTTGCCTCCAGGAGAAATTCCAGGTTTTAAAGAGTTTTTGTTGAACGTTAATCCTCGCAAGGCTAAACATGCTGAACGCCTGAATCTGAGTTTGGGAGTCCACTCAGATGCTAGAAACTTTACTCTAATAAAGAAGTTACAAAATAAAAATTGCACACTTTTCTTGAATGAAGGAATTGAGTCATATTGTAGAGAGCATGAAAATATAAACAAATGTAACATGTATGATAATGACATTACATTCCATCACAGTAATGTTTGCATTTGTTTACGACACAATGTCACTGCTGGAAATTCAGCATTTTCATCAATGTGGATAAAATTCAGCAAAACTCTGCTGATTATTGATCATGGGAGTGCAGAAACATCCACCAAATCAGTCGACACAGCTCGAAAGGATGACAATAGTTTTGATGGTGAAGATACTCAAGATTTTATTCTGGAGTTCTGGTCAAAAACATTCAATTGCTCTTGGACCATTGCCAAGCAGCCAACTCTTAAAGCCTGTACAGGCCTCGAGGAATTAGAGCAAGTTGAGACCGTTTTCACAGATGTTTCTTCTCTTCGATTCACTTACAAAGTGTATTTGGCAGTTTACTCTGTGGCACATTCTTTGCACAATTTGCAAGCTTGTACACCCAGTAATGGTCCATTTGAAAATGGATCGTGTGCAAGTGTGGGCAGTTTTAAAGTCTGGCAGGTAAGCCATTCTCTTATTTATGTACACAACCAGTCAAAAGTTTTATAACACCTCAATTTTTCCAGTTTTTATTGAAATTTAAGCAATTGAAGTCCAGTGAATAACCTGAAATGGTACAAGGGTAAGCGGTAAACTGCTCGAGGTCCAAAAATAAGTTTCGGTTAGCAAAAACGGGAAAATAATGTAAATTGCACAGTTATATTGTAAAAAAAAAGAGAAAAAAAAAAAGGCCTTGTTCAGGGAACAGGTATTGGGTTAACAACTTACAGCTCTTCTGCAGCAATGTAAGTAAATTAAACCTTAAAAGTTCATGCAAACAATTCCTACAGGTGTCCCAACCTCTGCTGATTACTTGATTACAAACTCCCTGTCTGTATAAAAGCAGTATTGGAACAGACTGTTATTACACCCTCTGAAGCATTATTTGGACATTATTGCACTGCAGGAAGTAGTATATTGCTATCACAATGGCAAGAAAAAGGCAATTAACAATGGAAGACAGACAGACCATTATAACCCTTAAAGGAAGACTCCAGACCCCAATTTTTTTTTTTAGTTAAATGCTTCTACATAATCTTTGAACAGTACATAACATCATCTAAAAAAAATATCAACCCGCAAAGTCGTTTCCTTGTAATCCGACCTTAAATGCGCGTCTTAAATGCGGTCTTAAATAGACCATCGACGAAAACCCTTCTGCAAATCTTAGACCACGTGCCCATGCACATTATGACGTCACACGAGGTGATCGGGGAAGCCAAAAATACTTTACAAATGGTTTACAATACAATACAATACAATACAATAGTGTGGAGTGTTTCTATTCTAGTTATATTGTCCTGCATATCGGATTCTAAATGGTTTATAGTTGTGTTTTGTACGGGTGCAGCAAAGTCTCGGAGGCTTTTGTGCGAACACTGCATGAATTCCCGAAGGATGTTGCCAGTAATAACCCCCCTTTCATTCAAGAAAAACAATGGTATTATAATCATAAACACAGGCTCGAATGCGAGTGTACTGTCACTGTCTGTCCCCAAAGACACTTGCATTGCATAGGCCTAGGCCTACACTAAATCGTAAATGACGTTTGTGTCATGTATAAAATGTGGGCTATCCCCGCCCCCCCCCCACCCTCCCGGGATGCGAGCATAATTGTTTATGTATCGACTTATTTCGGGGTCTAGCGGAACATGCCTGCCATAAATATAAATAAATTGGCCAAAATTCTACGAAATGCCGACGTACAGTGACGAGTGCATTTGTACATGACACTCAGTAGCTGCAGCCTGCGTGTCTGTGGCTACGCCATGATACAGGCACAAGGCGATTGGGTTTTTACCGTTTTATCGATCAAACAAAGTCACTACTGCAATAACACTCGCTTGACATAAATATTCCTCACATATTTAACCGAAACTATCAACAAGTAGGCTAGCCCAACACATACCAGTAATCTAAATCTGCGAGCCGTTCAGCATTATCTTCGTCCTTTTCCACTTCGACCTCCATATTGGCCTCTGGATCTTCGTCAGCGTATTCCGGCTCAAACTGATATAGTTTCTTCTACAATACTTTCCTCAGCCTCTGATACGTATTCATCGGCTGAAAAGTCCGACAGATCGGAGGAAATATCGAGCGATTCAGAGTCAGAAACTTCTTCTTCTGCCATGTCTGCCATGTTTATGCACTGTGTGAACCACGATCAGCTGAGATCTATACCTCGTGTGACGTCACTGTGACGTCACAAGGATTCCAGAACTAGCTTCTTTTTTTTTAATCGTGCCTTTTTAAAAACGCATTTTACGACTAATTTAGGGTCGAATTTTTTTTCATTAAAAAAATTAAACATTACCTAATTCTAAAGATTTAAATAATTTAAAAAAATTGGGTCTGGAGTCTCCCTTTAAAAGTGTTGGTCATTCCTTTGGAGAAATTGCAAAAAAAGCCAAGGTGTCAGTGAGTACAGTTTTCTACACCATCAAAAGGCACTTGGAAACTGGAGGAAACTCTGACAGGAAGAGGTCTGGCAGACCGAAAAGCACAACAGAATCAGAAGACACGTTTCAGAGAGTCAACAGCTTGCGTGATAGGCGGCTCACAGGACAACAGCTTCAAGCACTGCTTAACACTGGTCGAAGTAAGCAAGTCTGAGTTTCAACTGTGAAGAGAAGACTTCAATCTGCAGGTTTGACAGTTCGAGTGGCAGTAAGAAAGCCATTGCTAAGATGGCAAAAAAAGAAAAAGAGGCTTGCCTGGGCCATGAAGCATCGCCAGTGGACTACTGAAGACTGGAAGAAGGTCTTTTTGACGGATGAATCAAAATTTGAAATCTTTGGTTCATCACACAGGGTTTTTGTACGCCGTCGAGTAGGTGAAAGGATGGTTCCTCAGTGTGACACCAACTGTCAAACATGGAGGAGGAAGCGTGATGGTCTGGGGCTCTTTTGCTGGATCCAGAGTCGGCGACATGCACAGAGTGACTGGCACCCTGAACCAAAAGGGCTACCAAAGCATTTTGCAGCACCATGCAATACCCTCTGGTATACGCCTGGTTGGTCAGAGGCTCATCCTACAACAAGATAATGACCAAAAACACACCTCCAGGCTCTGTCAAAACTACCTTCGAGGAAAAGAACAAGACGGTAGGCTTCAAATCTTGGAATGGACCAGCACAGTCTCCAGACTTAAACCCCATCGAGCTGGTTTGGGATGAACTGGACAGAAGGGTGAAAGCAAAGCAACCTACAAGTGCAACACATTTGTGGGAACTTCTGCAACAGTGTTGGGAAGAACTTCCTGAACAATATTTTTTTCCCATTGTAGAAAGAATGCCACGAGTGTGTTCGGCGGTTATATCTGCAAAAGGTGGCTACTTTGCTGTCAAAAATTTAAATTAAATTTTGTTGAACAAAATGATTCTATGATTTCTTTTTTATCTCCAATTGTTTATTTGTTCTATGCTTAATTTCAGAGTACATTGAGACATGAAACTGCGTAAATTTCAATAAAAACTGGAAAAATTGAGGTGTTCTAAAAATTTTGACCAGTAGTGTAAGCCAATCTTTTTGTATGTGTATATTTATGTTGTTTGAAGGTTAAATAAGAGCTTATGCATACTTGTGGGATAACCCTGGTGAGGAAAATTTTTCATTTTGGGTGATTTTGATGTATGCACGGTGAAAGTTTGACACAAAACAATAGGTTTTCAATACTTCCACTGAAAACATCTCAAAAATAGAGAGCACACCTCCGCCAGGTGAACAGTTTACGTTTTCTATCCCAGAGTAGACCAGAAAATCACAATACAGAATCACATTAAACTAAAATCATCCGTCCACAATGTTTTGAGATATCCTGTTATATATCCTTTTTGGCCTTATCTCCCAATGGTGAAGAATCACTTTTAAAATTCTAGTAGCCGGATCCGAATCCGGATCTTCCCCAAAATCGAATCATTTCGTTCTTGTCACACACCCAACAGGTCCACCAAGTTTCGTCCAAATCCGTCCCTAACCTTTTGAGATATCCTGCTATGTATCATTTTTGGCCCTATCTCCAATGGTGAAGAATCACTTTTAAAATTCTAGTAGCCGGATCCGAATCCGGATCTTCACCAAAATCGAATCATTTCGTCCTTTTCACATGCACTACATCTCTGCCAAATTTCGTCCGAACCCGTCTGCAACTTTTTGAGATATCTTGTTCACAGACAAACAGACAGACTGGGGTGAAAATATAACCTCCATCCATCCTTGGTGGTGGAGGTAAACACAAAGGTTAGTTTGACGAATATTTTTGTAACATTGCCCAGATGCTTGAGGACCATAAGTCGATGGGTCGCCATCAGAAATCACCATGCTTCCTACCTAAAACAAAGTTGAAAATGGCAAAAAGTTCCACAAGGAATGACCCAATGTGAATTTTTTCGTTTAGAAAATATTCTGTTTGACCCCTGTAAGCCAAAGTCCCCACCCCTTGGTGGCATGAACTGGTGGAGGGGATAAATCAAAAAAAAATGGCGACATATTTAATGCATCCCCCAATGTTTCTTTTTTGGGATTTAATCTTTTTACCCACCTCAGGGTCTCTGGGGTGAGGCCAAAAATGATGATCTTGCGCTTTCCTGCCAAGTGTTGGTGAGAACTAACAACTTTGGTGAATTTATGCCCAACCATGTAGGAGGAGATAGCGTGACAGACAGACAGACGGAGTCGGCGGCTGGCCTTGGAGGCTAACTTGGAGAATGGAGACGAGGCAAACAAGTGGAACATGTCTTTCAATCCTGACAAATCTCACACTCTTACGATGTCTCTCCGAAAAGACCGACTGGACAACCCTCCCATACACTTTCTGAATAATCCTCTCCAAGAAGATCTGTCACTCAAGCTTTTGGGTCTCACTATCTGCCATGATCTTTCCTGGGAAAACCACATTTCAAATCTAGCCTCCAAAGCCAGTCGCCGACTGGGCATCCTCCGTCGTGCGAAGTCCTTCCTTGGCACTCCTGAGCTCCTCACCACATACAAGGCTTTCATCTGCAGCTCAATGGAATACTGCTCTCCCCTCTGGGCTGGTACTCCTGCCTCACACCTAGCTCGTCTTCACGCTGTTGAAGCCAAAGCGTTCAGAATCATTGGAATCTCCCGCGATGAAGCTCCAAGGGCCTTTCACTCACTCACCGCAGGCAAGTTGGTGGTCTTTCCGTCTTCTACCGACTCCTCTCTGGCCTTGCCCTCCCAGCTTTCTCTGGGCTCTGTCCCGCAAATATTCCTACAGGTCGCACAAGATCTGCCTACAACCCTCTTATGGTTAAACTGCCAAAATCAAGACTCTCTGCTCACCTTCACTCCTTCATTCCTCTTTTCTCCCGCCTCTGGAACAAACTCCCTCACTCGCTTCAATCCCACTCCACCCTCCAGGTCTTTAAAACAGCTGTTCACCACCATCTCTTATCTTCCTCCATCCAAAACCTTGATCTTGTCTACCCCCGCTAATTTCACCCCAAATCCACTTTTTTGAAATACCAACTTCTGTCCTGGAAGTCCTTGGTGTCCTTGTGTTTTATACTTCTCCCATCCCCCCCCCCCCGCCCCCCCCCAAGCCCTCTCCCTCCCACACATCTCCCTGCTCTCAATTGTTGTGTTTGAGTGCTTCCCCTTCTCTCCCCATCTTGTCTTCCACTTCCTTTTATATATTTTGTATGTCTGGTTGATTTGTTTGTGAAATAAATGTTAGCTCTTTCACGAGCCTCGATTCAGTATACAAAAACAAACAAAACAAAAAAAAACAAAAACTTTGATCGTCAGAAGCAGCGTCAGAAGCTTGTTCTCGTCGCTGTTAGTTAGTATCACTCCAATATACTTTGGAGGCTGCTAGTATCACTCGGTGGGGGGTTTGGGCGAGGGTGGAGGCGTGGGGTAAAATGTCCATTTACTGCTAGTGATGAAAATTGTAAACGATGAGTGATTGAAAACATGTTTTTCCTTCCTTAGTTGTTACACTACATTTCAAAAGTGAGGTTTGTAAACAATTTGGGGTATGAGATGTATTTTGATGAAAATGGGGATCCTCCTGGAAGATATGAGATTATCAATTGGCAGCGTGACAGCAATGGAGAAGTGCAATTCAAAAGCGTTGGTTTGTTTGACTCCAGCAAACCTTCAAATATGCAGCTCCAACTTAACTTGAATTCCATCAATTGGAATAACGAGAATAATCAGGTAACTTTATAATTTTAATGACAATAAGCATGTTTTTTAATTTGTGGAATAATGAGGCAATCATCAGGAATAATTTTCATTTTAAACAAGCATTCTGAGTATTGCGCTGCAATACATGTCCCCTACCGGCAGTCTGTCGTCCGGAAAACTGTGTGAATTATATAATTACCAACTCATGGTCTGAGGTAACTCGGCTAAAAATTATCCGATTTGCACCAAATAAAGTTCATGAATGGTTGCACAGACCCCTACTTCTCACTAAAAGGGGAAAAATAATGTAAATCGGAGTTAAAATAAGCCCGCAAGATCGCTCCGTGGAATAGCCTGCACGTATTGCACTGTGTGAATTATATAATTACCAACTCACGGTCTGAGGTAACTCGGCTAAAGATTATCCACTTTGCACCAAATAAAGTTCATGAATGGTTGCACAGACCCATACTTCTCACTAAAAGGGGAAAAAGAATGTAAATCGGAGTTAAACAAGGAATATTAACAGCTTTGACTTGCCGCACTCCAAATTATAGAACGGAAAGCTGTTGGAGAAATTAGCAACGTTCAAAGTGCCATAACTTTGTCAAAAATGATCGAAACGTGGTGAAGTTCGAACTTGATCTGTATCTTATCATGCGGAAACCATGTACCAAGTTTGAAATCATTAGCATTAAGAGTTTAGAAAAAAAGTCCAGAAAGCTGTTCTTTGCGTGACAGACTGACTGACGGACGGACAGACTGACAGACGGAGGACGGAGTGCAAACCTATAGTCCCTTCCGGTGTACACCGGTAGGGGACTAATAAGGAGAACTAAGTAGGGATTCATTTTCTCACAATTCCTAACTTGTAAACATCCGACCACCACCTGCCGCCATGATTTCCGAGGGTAGATCCATATATACAATGTCTGCCGCACAACCCACGTGCTGCCATCTCCAAGCCACAACATGCCAATGTTTAAACCTCCAACAACCACCTTACAATAAGATGAGTTGTTTTGCTGTTTGCTGTTAACGATATTGCTTTGAGCTCCCAAAGTTAATCGCAACAAAACTTTATACGATCAGATTTTTAATCGACTGTCTTGTTCTAATGCATTTAATAGACTTCTCTCATTGCTATCATTGCTCATAGACTGTTAAATAAATTTAAGAATTTCATAGATTTTAATAAATCAGACATAATAATAAACCAAAATCACGAGGCCGCGATGCAATAATTTTGGGTAACCCAATTTTCACACCAGATGCACTTTATGATGTTGAGATTAGGAATCGCCAATGTTCCCACGTTTCTATTTGCACAATAACGAGAGAACAGCCGACGAACAATTGTACTCATCTGTCACATGACAGTGGCGAGCAGCCAATCAACGGCATCCATGCGTATGCCGACACCAGTCTCCTGCTTCCTCGATCCAATATGGCGGCCCCATGGGTTGTTGTTTGCACATTGTGCCAGCTGAAAATGGCCCTTTTCTACCGATTTCTGACGTCGGTCAAAAAAAATTGTCAATTTGTGAAAGATGGGAAAACCTGGATGGTGAAGAGCAAAACATTGCCATTGAATTCACTGCTACGATCAAGCATTCCACTCAAAAACCTGATCTTGGATACCATTGGATATGTTACGCGAGCTAAACAAATGATATCACCCACTCACTATCTCGTACTCTGGTTGTCTGTGTACTTTTTGTATTTAGTATATACTAGGGCATGCCCGTACTATATATATATCTAAAATTATATCCCCCCCCTCTATTTACATGAAATGGTTTGGTCCATTCGCAAAGCCAAAGCGAACGGCTTGCGAGTACGGTGACAATCCCCCCCCTCTATTTACATGAAATGGTTTGGTCCAAAGCGAACGGCTTGCGAGTACGGTGACAATCCCCCCCCTCTATTTACATGAAATGGTTTGGTCCAAAGCGAACGGCTTGCGAGTACGGTGACAACCCCCCCCCCCCCCCCCCCTCTATTTACATGAAATGGTTTGGTCCAAAGCGAACGGCTTGCGGAGTTTGGTAAAGAAATCGCCATAGCTCGGTAACTACTTCTCCGATTAATATGAAACCTTGAAAAGGCACATCCTCGGGTCCCCAGCAATATACCTGGCAAGTTTCAAGTATATCGGACCCGTGGTTGTCGAGAAACAGCGGTCACAGACAAACATACAGACATACATACACACAGAGATTACTGGAATTATAGATAGACTAGGGCATGCCCGTACTATATATAAGCTAGGACGTGCCCGTACGTGGGTGCCCGTTCCTTGCCAAAAAAAAAAAAAAAATTTGTGTAGGGGTGTGTGTGTGTGTAAACATCCTAGGGCGTGCCCGTACGTGGGTGCAAAAAAACATGCGTGCAAACAACAACAACAAAAAAAAACTTTGAAACCACGTGGCAGTAACGACCACAGAACCCCCCCCTCTATTTACATGAATGGTTTGGTCCATTCGCAACGACCACAGAACCCCCCCCCCCTCTATTTACATGCAATGGTTTGGTCCATTCGCAACGCCAAAGCGAACGGCGAACGGCTAAATCGCCATAGCTCGGTAAGTACTTGTCCGATTAATTTCAAACCTTGAAAAGGCACATCCTCGGGTCCCCAGCAATATACCTGGCAAGTTTAAAGTATATCGGACCCGTGGTTGTCGAGAAACAGCGGTCACAGACAAACATACAAACACACATACACACATACACACATACACACATACACACAGAGATTAATGGAATTATAGATAGATGATATGCCACCTGACAATGGAGGATGACCTCCATTAATTTGGAAATCTAGTTTTGAAGTGATAATGAACATCACCAGGACTGATCCAAAGGCTCCTAAACAGTTCAATAAACTCCTCTCGTGGGGGGAAAAACAAGGAGTCCCTCATCAAATTTTTATTCAATCATTGGAGCAAAAGTGTTTGCCCGAACGAGATGTCCGAATTCTGATTTACCATTGTGCAAATTTAAACTCTCTTCAGCTGGATGAAAATGGAACCAGCGTAATCAATGTTCCCGAACTACACCTTTATCACGATGAAGCAGACACCAGGCTGTTGCTGCATGCTAAGCATGCCTCATCCGAACACTGACATCATGACAAAAAGCCCGGATACCGATGTCTTCCTCCTTGCTGTTGCGTCCTTCCACGGGGTCTCCGCTCATATCCATTTTATAAGTGGGACTGGTGTAAAAGCCAGGATCATGAAGGCGAGTGCTGTTTCAGACTGGTATGGAAAGCAAACTAGCCAGGTCATTCTCAGACGACATGCCTTCACCGGGTATGACAGAAAGAGAGTGCCACCTTCACTGGGTGTGACAGAGAGAGTGCTGCCTTCACTGAGTATGACAGAGAGAGAGTGTCCTCTTCACAGGATGTGACCAAGGGAATGTAGCCTTCCCCCGGGTATGACAGAGAGAGTGCCGCTTTCACGGGGTATGACAGAGAGAGTACTGCCTACACCGGGTGTGACAGAGAGAGTGCCGCCTTCACCGGGTATGACAGAGAGAGTACCGCCTTCACGGGGTGTGACCGAGAGAGTTCCGCCTTCACCGGGTATGACAGATAGAGTGCCGCCTTCACTGGGTATGACAGAGAGAGTGCCACCTACACCGGGTGTGACAGAGAGAGTGTCACCTTCACCGGGTATGACAGAGAGAGTGCCGCCTACACCGGGTGTGACAGAGAGAGTGCCGCCTTCACCGGGTATGACAGAGAGAGTACCGCCTTCACCGGGTGTGACAGAGAGAGTGCCGCCTTCACCGGGTATGACAGAGAGAGTGCCACCTACACCGGGTGTGACAGAGAGAGTGTCACCTTCACCGGGTATGACAGAGAGAGTGCCGCCTACACCGGGTGTGACAGAGAGAGTGCCGCCTTCACCGGGTATGACAGAGAGAGTACCGCCTTCACCGGGTATGACAGAGAGAGTGCCGCCTACACCGGGTGTGACAGAGAGAGTGCCGCCTTCACCGGGTATGACAGAGAGAGTGCCGCCTTCACCGGGTATGACAGAGAGAGTGCCGCCTTCACCGGGTATGACAGAGAGAGTACCGCCTTCACGGGGTGTGATCGAGAGAGTTCCGCCTTCACCGGGTATGACAGATAGAGTGCCGCCTTCACCGGGTATGACAGAGTGCCGCTTTCACCGGGTATGACAGAGAGAGTACCGCCTACACTGGGTGTGACAGAGAGAGTGCCGCTTTCACCGGGTATGACAGAGAGAGTACCGCCTTCACGGGGTGTGATCGATAGAGTTCCGCCTTCACCGGGTATGACAGATAGAGTGCCGCCTTCACCCGGTATGACAGAGAGAGTGCCACCTTCATCGGGTGTGACAGAGAGAGTACCGCCTTCACGGGGTGTGATCGAGAGAGTTCCGCCTACACCGGGTGTGACAGAGAGAGTGCCACCTTCACCGGGTATGACAGAGAGAGTACCGCCTTCACCAGGTATGACAGAGTGACGCTTTCACCGGGTATGACAGAGAGAGTACTGCCTACACCGGGTGTGACAGAGAGAGTGCCACCTTCAACGGTATGACAGAGAGAGTACCGCCTTCACGGGGTGTGATCGAGAGAGTCCGCCTTCACCGGGTATGACAGATAGAGTGCCGCCTTCACCGGGTATGACAGAGAGAGTGCCACCTTCATCGGGTGTGACAGAGAGAGTGCTGCCTTTACTGGATGTGATGGAGAGAGTGCCACCTTCAGCGAGAGAGAGAGAGAGAGAGAGAGAGAGAGAGAGTGAGAGTCAGAGTGAGAGTGAGAGTGAGAGTGCCGTCTTCACCGGGTATGACAGACAGAGAGAGAGTGCCGTCTTCACCGGGTATGACAGAGAAAGAGAGAGAGAGTGCCGTCTTCACTGGGTGTGACAGAGAGAGGGCTGCGTTCACCGTGTATGACAGAGAGAGAGAGAGAGAGTACCGCCTTCACCGTGTATGACAGTGAGAGTGACGCCTTCACCGGGTATGACGGTGTGTTTGCCTTCACCGGGTATGAAGGAGTGAGTGCCTTCACCAGGTATGATGGTGTGAGTGCCTTTACCGGGTGTGTCTGTGTGAGTGCCTTCACCGTGTGTGACTGTGTGAGTGCCTTCACCGGGTGTGACGGTGTGAGTATCTTCGCTGGGTGTGACTGTGTGAGTGTCTTCGCCGGTTGTGACTGTGAGTGTCTTCGCCGGTTGTGACTGTGTGAGTATCTTCACCGGTTGTGACGGTGTGAGTGTCTTCACCGGGTGTGACTGTGAGTGTCTTCACTGGGTGTGACTGTGAGTGTCTTCACCGGGTCTGACTGTGAGTGTATTCACCGGGTGTGACTGTGTGAATGTCTTCACCGGGTGTAACTGTGTGAGTGTCTTTACCGGGTGTGACTGTGTGAGTGACTTCACCGGGTGTGACTGTGTGAGTGTCTTCACTGGGTGTGACTGTGTGAGTGTCTTCACCAGGTGTGACTGTGTGAGTGCCTTCACTGGGTGTGACTGTGTGAGTGTTTTCACCGGGTGTGACTGTGTGAGTGTCTTCACTGGGTGTGACTGTGTTATTGTCTTCACCCGGTGTGACTGTGTGACTGTCTTAACCGGGTATGACTGTGTGAGTGTCTTCACCGTGTGTGAGTGTCTTCACTGGGTGTGACTGTGTGAGTGCCTTCAAAGAAAAGGGAAAACTAAGTGCATTGCGTCTCCTGTTGAAGTCTCCGGTAGCCAAAGAAATATTCAGGCAGCTTGGCGTTGAGTAGATTCCAGGTGATGTCATTTTCTCTTGTCTGGAAGAGTTTGCGTGCAATCTCTGCAATCAGCCACAATGCCGTGATGTCATCAAAGCTCGTTACAATCTGTTCACGATAAAATGTTGAATCGACGAAGATGTCCCACCAAACAGATATTGCCTGAGAGAGCACACATTATGAGCGGATTATCAGTTGTCATGACATTGATGTCACTTATTGATGTCTTCGTGAGTGCCTCACAATACATTGGATGTGCGACGCTCTGGCCCCTCCAAGTATACTCCACAATGTGCATTGTAATTGCTACTATAGTAAATGTCAACGCACAAACTGTTCCTGTGTCAGGGCCGGCCTCCATTGCACTGACCTTTGCGGATGCAGGGATTGCTGTGATAGTCAAGAACACCTGACCATTGATGATGACCATGATCCTGGAGTCGAGTCCAGGGGAGGATTGATTCGACTCATTTTCTGACATCTTTAACTTTGTGATACATTTTTGTGTCTTATTCGAGATTTGTCTGTTGAAAATGTGGAATGATGACGTACACTAATCGGTGATGATGTCATCACTAATTAGTATACATCACATTTTGATCACAGCATAGTGTCTTTGCATCTCCCATGTTCCAATTACACGCTATGTCTGTGTATTTGCCGTCATAACTGTTCAATTTCATGTAGAAATATTTTATTATGACAAATTTGCTGCAAATCTGATTACGTCATAAATAATTAATGTACATCGTGATTACCGGGAACATTCCACTTTTGTGTTCTGCATTGTCTAATTATATATTTTTTGCATTCCCTTGGTATCCCCTCACTCCAAAAATTTTAACATTGACTTTGGCGGATAATTTTTTTATATCCAAATTTGATGATCATAACTAATTAAAGTGCATCGCAATCAAGTGGAACATTGACTTTTGTGCTCCTCATACTTGAACTAGAACGCCACTCAGTAGAGCGCATACTCCCGCCGTGGGTCAAGTTGGAATAGTACGATTTCACAAAAGTTTGAGGGAGTAGTTCAGTGACGACACAAGACAAGACAACACAAGACAGACACTGCACAGACATATATATAGATAATATATAGAAGATAATGTTTAAAAAAAACAAGGCAATTTCACTTACATTTTCGGATTCAGCGTTCAATTCTATACAAGTGAGTGTATTTTGAGGCCTGTGGGACTTCAAATAAAATTGTAAGCCAGAAAAACGTTCGTTTCATTCCTTAGGGATACAACATGTAAAACTGGCCCAAACGTCAAAACAAAACTCGCTCATTTTAAGTCGTACAAGCTAATGCGACCACTCATTCTTCTGGGAAGAATCCAGTGCACATGCTGGTCACACGTATAACTCACCTAAGTCTTTATAAGTTCATCAAATACTGACACCGCGATTGATATTCGCTGAGGTAAATGTTGATATCTTTTCTGAGGTAAAAAAAAAAAAAAAACAGTTTTAAAGCATTATACGTATCAAACGATACATTTTATGAAACGGGGAAACCGAATACACACTTTGGTGGTTTTAAAATGACAGAATATGTCTTTATTAGAAGAAGAAAAAAAAGAAACTTGATGACGACGCTGCTAACGAAATACACCGCTCTAACGCATAACCACGAGTTTAAACTACATTTACAACAAATATGAAAACTATTTTCATATCACAATGTTAAATATAGAATATATAGAAGATAATGTAAAAAAAAAAAAAAAAAAAATGAGCCCTATCTTCCAATGGTAAACAATCCTTCAAAAAATTCCTGGATCCGGAATAATATCCTGAGCTTCACCAAAAACTAATCAATTCTTCCTTATCCCAAGGGCAATCATCCCACCAACTTTTATCCAAATCCGTTCAGAACTTTTCCAGATATCTTGTTCACACACACACGGACACACACACGGACACGATCGAATGCATTACTCCCTGGCGGGATTAGTTATGTAAAGTTGATGCCTCCCATGTCGAAATTTGGCATTAAACACCCAATATTCTACATATTGAATGTCCATATGCAAATTTGATGGTGTCATAGAAAATTAGTGTGCAACCCAATAAGCGGGAACATTGGATTTTTGGAATCTACTCACTGAAATCATGAATAAAATATTAACCCCAGTTTGCCTTAAAAATGTGATTTTGACCGACCGTCTATAACCGGGATACACTGACCACCTCTTCAGTGTTGTCCGCACGTCCTCCTTCATGATCGCGACCAACAACACTTACCGCACGACATAACACGGTAAAGATATTCATTTAAAATTTGTAAAACATGAGACTGTGACCCACTCTGTTCACAGTGAGTCAATTGCTGCATCCACGATGCACAAAGCCGGAAATGAACTTGGTAATTACAAATTATCGCTTTTCCCGGCACCTTGTTTGCATTATATACAGGGCCTTGCATTTGAAAATCTTCGAAATGGAGATTACTAGCTGAAGTAACAGGCGCTGCCCACAGAAATTAAATGAAATATTCATTTAAATATTTCCTGCATGACAATAATAAAACACATTACTTGATCACTTCCGGGAAAAAACTCAGCCAGAGTACAAGAACATACTCACTCGAGGCCTGAACATGGAAGTGTTATAATAAATCTGTGTAAAGCTATCTTTTTAATAACAGGCACATGTGAAAGACTAATAATTAAATGATGTGTTGATGACAATAAATCACGAAACCTCAACATACGATCTTCACAAAACATATTACTCGATCTCTCCCAGGAAAAACCCAGACAGTGTATATGTGGGGGCAGCGATCAGCCCCCCCCGCCCCCCTTAACCCCAAGAAGAACCCCTGGAGGCATTTAGAACTGTGGTACAAGACGTTTATTATAGAAATTATTAATTAACGTGCACGGATATTTTCAGGTCCATGCGCCAAGACGGCAGCTCCCGGCGCACGGCAGCACGACCCACATTAACAAGAAGCAGGTCGTGATGCGTACAATGGACAAGGAAGTGCCTCGAGGCCATCCACCGAAATCTTGGAGTTCTCACAGTCAAGCCGGTTATTATACATAGTTCTTACCACGTCCCCCTACCCTCATCCCATACTGGGAGATCAAAGAGGTGGTCCAGACAGTGAGGAGCCTGAGTGGGGGGGGGGGGGCAAGGCCACAGGGAGGACATAATTTTTCATTTTTAGGGTGCAAGGAATTCAATGTACCGACCTTGGCAGCGATAGATCTCCCAGGGAGGTCTTCTGGCGAAAATGGAATTATCATGTATGGTATTAGACTGCCCTCAAGAGGTTTGGGAAGGTACAGCGGGGGGCCAATAATCAGTATTCTAATGTAGAAGGTGGGGGATATTTGGGTGCCCCTAATCATTGCCACGACATATAAGCAGCATACTCACTCGAGTCCTGATCTTGGAGGTGTTATAATAAATCTGTGTTAAGCTATCTTTTTAACCCTTTGAGGACGGATGAAGTCCAGAGCTGCAACCCGTGAAAAAGTTTTGTGTACGGATAACGTTACTACACGTCATCGACTATACCTATAAATATATCGTCAGTACGTGGTTGCATTCACGTACCAAAATGCCAAATTAATCCCGTAACAGGGGTATTTTTATCAAAAAAAAATCCCGTACTCAAAGGGTTAATAACAGGCACATGTGAAAGGCTAATAATTAAATAATGTGTTGATGACAAAATCACTAAACCTCAACATACGATCTTCACAAAATATATTACTCGATCGCTCCCAGGAAAAACCCAGACAGTGTATAAGTAACATACTCACTTGAGTCCTGAACATGGAAGTGTTATAATAAATCTGTGTAAAGCTATATTTTTAATAACAGGTGCACGTGGCAAAGACACTACACGGAATGGCAACAATAAACACCATGCGTGAATTTTCACCACTTCACCTCCATTCCGAATGGCTTCCACAGGGCCACACTCATGTATATTTTAAAGACCAAGCATTTGAAAGGTCATAAGTAGAGGTCAGTGGGGTCCCCTGACATAGTTGTCATTTTTTGGGCCCGTGAGGATGATATCACACAATATTGTTTTGCAATATTGAAGATACATTAATTTGTGTTGGCTTATACACATGCTATTGGTCATGCAATGTTCCTTTGACATTGCATCATTCACACCCTGGTCTCTGTTAACATTTATCTGTTGGCAGTCAACTCAGAAACACCTCACAATAGTGAAGCCTCTTTGAAGAATTATAAAATAAGCATGATATATTCCTCATAAACAATGCACCTCACAATTTGTTTTTGTGAATTAATCATAATTTGTCGCTGATTGTTGTTTGAAGGTGCCACAGTCGAGGTGCAGTGAACCATGTGAACCTGGGACAAGACGCATTACCTTAATAGGCCTTCCTGTTTGCTGCTTCAAATGTGTTCCTTGCAATTTTGGAGAATTTTCAAATGATTCAGGTTCGTGCCAAGAAATGACATTTGTTTCCCAAACTTTTCATTTAAATGCAGTAATCAAATAATATGAATGATGTTAACGAATACGCATCATGAACGTATCCACAGATTCATACGAGTGCCACCGCTGCCCCAACTATTACTCATCCAATGATCATCGGGACAATTGTTTCCCATCACCTGAAGAATATTTATCTTTCTCCGAAACTATGACAATCACACTTCTATCCCTTATATTGTTGGGATTGGTGATGAGTCTTGTCATTGGAACTCTCCTTCTGTATCACAGGAACAAACCAAATTTTAAAGTTGTTGATATCACATTGGAAATATTCCTGTTGTTTGCTCTTTCTTTGACTCTTTTGAGCAGTTTATCATTCTTTGGACGACCAAATGAATTGTCCTGTCATTTTCGACAACCTGGGACATGCTTATGCCTGGCAGTCGTCTTCTCTTATTATGCTCGAAAAATATTTTGCAAAATTGGCTCATTTCAAGGTAGATTTGTTCTCATAATTAAAATAATAGTTGTAAATCAACACGTGCAATCCTGTAAGATGGTATAAACAATATAGTCACATGTCGACAAGGGTACTGTACCGTACTGTAAACAAAATCCATTTTTTTCGTTTTTCCAATGCCAAGCGAACCGAACCATACCTATTTGTCCGTGCTAAATTTGGTACCTGCTATGGATAGGTACCAGGCAAACCGAACCCGGATCTATGGGTGGAGCTAGCAATACTGCAGACCGTTTTGGCCGGTTTTTTTACTTTCGTCATTTCAGATAAGTCCGCCTATTTACACGGTTCTGTTGTGCGATGGAAAAACGACACAGGGATTACCGTACCGTACCGAACTGTACTGTTGTACTGTACAGTGGCGTACCGTTCCGTGCAATGGAAAAGCGGCATAAGTCTTCAGTCATGTTCCAAGCATAACAGGGTTCAATCTTTATTCAGAGAGAAAGAAAAAGAAAGAAAGACAGAGAAAGAAAGAAAGACAGAGAAAGAAAGAAAGACAGAGAAAGAAAGAAAGACAGAGAAAGAAAGAAAGACAGAGAAAGAAAGAAAGACAGAGAAAGAAAGAAAGACAGAGAAAGAAAGAAAGACAGAGAAAGAAAGAAAGAAAGACAGAGAAAGAAAGAAAGACAGAGAAAGAAAGAAAGACAGAGAAAGAAAGAAAGAAAGACAGAGAAAGAAAGAAAGAAAGAAAGACAGAGAAAGAAAGAAAGAAAGACAGAGAAAGAAAGAAAGACAGAGAAAGAAAGAAAGAAAGACAGAGAAAGATGGAAAGACAGAGAAAGAAAGAAAGAAAGACAGAGAAAGATGGAAAGACAGAGAAAGAAAGAAAGAAAGACAGAGAAAGAAAGAAAGACAGAGAAAGAAAGAAAGACAGAGAAAGAAAGAAAGAAAGACAGAGAAAGAAAGAAAGAAAGAAAGACAGAGAAAGAAAGAAAGAAAGACAGAGAAAGGAAGAAAGAAAGAGAGAGAAAGAAATAAAGAAAGACAGAGAAAGAAAGAAAGAAAGACAGAGAAAGAAAGAAAGACAGAGAAAGAAAGAAAGACAGAGAAAGAAAGAAAGACAGCGAAAGAAAGAAAGAAAGAAAGAAAGAATATATTTTTACGGAAAATGGAGTATGGCACTCCCCTTAGGGGGAGGGGGGGTTAATCCCCCCTTCTATTTTCACTGGCCGTCTCCGCTCCTGACGCTGCACAGCTACCTCCGGAAAGGCAGGTGCGCAGCCCCGTTCGTACCGCGGACAGATGTTAATTGCCGAGCGGTTTTAGCAACCGCGGCACGAACTATTAACAAGGACTAGACCCGATTCTTGAACGTTGGCCAAAATCGCGCCACAGGTTTTCAATGGGGAAATCTCTAAAACGACCGAATGTGAAGAAGAAGCAGAACAAAGGTGGGAAATACAAATATGATTTATTTACAATTACTATTTACACAATCAAATAAACCACGGAAGAAGGAAGAATAAGAAAATAATTACAGAAAGAGGGATGGACCAGAAGGACACAGTGCAACGCTAGCTTACCTATGGCAGTCTTACTTAAAAACCCAGGACAGAACAAACAAAGACAGACTCACACGAATGGGAAATGAAGGCAGGCACGAATGGCTGGGAAGGGAAGAAGGTTCAGCTCACACCAGAGGGATGGCTGGACGGACGAGGCGGGATCACAAGGCGGGGAGGATGCGGGTCCGGTCCGCGTAAACGGCAATGCTCGAGGTGAGCGGCCGCCGATCCTCCGCAATCTGGGTCACACGGTCGCGTTGCTTCGCCACAGCCGGTCGAAAACTGCACGTCAAAGCTCAACTTTCAGCTCCTCCTTCACTGACTGCTCCGTGCGCCCTCCTCGCTCATCTCTTTTAGCAGTCCCTCCGTCACCCTTTTTATTGCCCTCCCCGAGATCAAGCCGCGGGCTACCAGGGCACGCCTACCGGGCCGCTCACTGCAGTGCCGGTTGGCTGGCACGGGCTCTTTCGCTCCACCTCTGATGACGATCGTCGGAGACACGCCTTTCTTCCCCAACTTGACCGCATGCGTAATGGAGTTTGGGGTGAAGGTGGTGCCAATAACCCCACCCAAAGTTACTGGCACTTCGAAGATGCCATGGGGGCTTCGGAGGGATCTATCTTATGTCAATTCGGTGCAATGCAGTGTCAACTAGTGGGAACAGAGCCTTAAACTAATACACATAATAAGGAGATAACTACTGAACAGGGAGATCTATGATTTGCTACGTGATTGTATATGGCCTAACTAAGGGACGACCTTTGACCTTTACACACAACACGGAGGGTGATTTTTACACAAGCTTCATTACACTTACAACGATAATTTAAAAAAACACAACACCATTCTCAAATCCACAACAATATTATAATATATTTGTTAAATCTTGCCAATTAAGGTATCTGCCGTAGGAATCTTTCTAACTGGATACTCCAGTTAAGCTTCTTATATACACTCAAGCACACGGTTTGGTTACATCGCTCAAGGCCAAAGGCACATAGTCCAGCATGCCAAAGAGGAATGTTTTGGATTTCAGACCTTCTGACGCCAGGCCTCTTAATTAATTAATTGACCTTGTATGAAAAATGCAAACAGTTCATATGAATCATAAAGCATAAATCATAAAGATCACATAAATCAATCATAAATCATAAAGCATAAAACAACATGGCCCCTGCGAGATGTTTGCATTCCAAAATCCAATACAAAAGGCTTGTGGCCATAAATTTGTTCAATGTGTCCCTTAACAAATGCTTCAAAAGTTCATGTCTCGTGGGAAAGCCGGTGTCCTTCACTTCGTCATCAACTCTACATATTGACCGTCGAGGTGGACGAAGAGGGTTGCTTTCAACACTGGACTAAGCAGAATTAACTTTAACACTATAGTTTTTACTGCATTATAATTCTAAGCAGATGATTAACCACTTGAATTATATTTTATTTTGTAACATCCTCGCATCTAATAGTTCAATGTTCCCAATAAAACATTTGACCTTGTATGTGTTTGTGTATGTGTATCTGTATATTAATGCAAGCATAAAATATACACTACATGACCAAAAGTATGCAGACACCCCTTTTAATTAGTGGATTCGGCTGTTACAGCCACACCCATTACTGACAGGTATATATAATCAAGCACACAGCCAAGCAATCTCCATAGACAAACATTGGCAGTAGAATGGGCTGTACCAAAGAGCTCAGTGACTTTCAACATGGCACCGTCATAGGATGCCACCTTTCCAACAAGTCAGTTTGTCAAATTTCTGCCCTGCTGGAGCTGCCCCGATCAACTGTAAGTGCTGTTATTGTGAAGTGGAAAGGTCTAGGAGCAACAACAGCTCAGCCGAAAGTGATAGGCCACACAAGATCACATAACGGGACCGCCGAGTGTTGAAGCGAGTTGCGTGTAAAAATCGTCTGTCTTCGGTTGTAACACCTACTACTGAGTTGCAAACTGCCTCTGGAAGCAATGTCAGCACAACAACTCTTCATCGGGAGCTTCATGAAACGGGTTTCCATGGCTGAGCAGCCGCACACAAGCCTAAGATCAAAATGTGCAATGCCAAGCGTTGGCTGGAGTGGTGCAAATGTCGCTGCCATTGGACTCTGGAGCAGTGGAAACACGTTCTCTGGAGTGATGAACCATGCTTCACCATCTGGCAGTCCAACAGACAAGTCTGGGTTTGGCGAATGCTAGGAGAAGGCTACCTGCCCGAATGCATAGTGCCAACTGTAAAGTTTGGTTGAGGAGAAATAATGGTCCAAGGCTGTTTTTCATGATTCTGGCTAGGCCCCTTAGTTCCATTGAAGGGAAATCTTAACGCTACAGCATACAATGACATTCTCGAAGATTGTGTGCTTCCAACGTTGTGGCCACAGTTTGGGGAAGGCCCTTTCCTGTTTCAGCATGACAATGCCCCCGTGCACAAAACGAGGTCCATACAGAAATGGTTTGTCGAGGTTGGTGTGGAAGAAATTGACTGGCCTCCACAGATAGACAGGGCAAACGCAAGGAAAAACTAACACTTTTTCCAGTCAAGAATTCTCAGTGGATTCATCATCCTGAACCCATACCATTTGATATTAGCTTGGGGGCCACCCAGAATTTTGCCTCGAATTCAAGATGGCGGCCAAAATCCAAAATGGCCGCCAAAATTACCTTTAAGAGATTTATACTGCCTCGTAGTGTTTCCTGTCAAGGCTTTTTCAGTGGTTCTGTCATCCTGAACATATATCCTTTGAGATTAGCTTGGGAGCCACCCAGGAGTTGGCCTAAAATCCAAGATGGCCGCCAAATATCAAAATGGCTGCCAAAATTAAATTAATTATGTTTATACTGCCTTATAGTTTTTCCTGTCAAATTTTTCTCAGCAGTTCCGGCATACTGGACCTATAGCCTTTAAAATTAGCTTGATGGCCACCCAGGATTTGACCTCAAATCCAAGATGGCAGCCAAAATGGCCGTCAAAATCATCTTAATTATATTCAAACTACCTCTTAGGTTTTCCTGTCAAAGTTTTCTCAGTGGTTCCGCCATTCCAAATCTATGTCCTTTGTTATTAGCTTGGAGGGCACCTAGGATTTGGCCTCAAATGCAAGATGGCCACGAAAATCCAAAATGGCCGCAAAAATTACCTCAAAATTGAATTAATAAGGGTTCTTTTTCCTGTTACATTAACATTTTGTACCTAATATGAGGTTTATAATAGTACCGGAAATTGATTTTGGGGTCTAGAGTACCCAAGAGAGCTTTATTATCATGTAAATATGACATTCTCACTCAAAACAGGCCACAAAATGTAAATTGAGATAATATTAACCGCATTTTCTGGTCATCCTACAGTTCAATTCACCAACAAAATGGGCGATACAAACACATAATTAAGATAGAACTGCAAGTCCAGAGTTAATGTTCATTCGCTATTATCCAAGTCACTGTCCGTCTGCAAGTCAGATGAGTGGACTGCTCCAATACTGCCAGAAGAGGTAGCCGACTGCTCTTCAATGCTGTCGCTGTCACTTCCAGTACTCTCGTCCCCTCCTGTGCTGTCGTCTCCTTTGTCCTCACTATGGCTGGGTCTCGTTCTTCTCTTCTTCTTTGGGGGCTGGGCCGTGTCTCCCGTATCTTCTGTGTCTGCATCATAAATAATGTCACCTGTATGATCGGAAATGATTTTTTTTCTTTCTTTTTTTCTTTGTTTTTTTGTATACAAGATCGAGGCTCGTGAAAGAGCGAACATTAATCACACAGAAAGACAAACCGACACATAAAACATATAACATCGGGAGCGGTAGACAAGATGGGGAGAGAGGGGGAAGGACACAAACACAACATTTGAGAGCAGGGACCGAGAGACATGGAGACATCGAGAGATCTGAGAGAGGGCGAGGGCTTTGGGGGGGGGGGCATGGGAAGGGGGCGGTGGGAGAGGTATAAAACATATGGACACTGCCAGGACTTCCAGGAAAGAAGTTGGAATTTCAAACAAGGTGGATCTGGGGTGAATTACCGGGGGTAGAAAAGATCAAGGTTTTGGATGGGGGAAGATAAGAGATGGTGGTGAACAGCTGTTTTAAAGACCTGGATGGAGGAGTGGGATTGAAGGGAGTGAGGGAGTTTGTTCCAGAGGCGGGAGAAAAGAGGAATGAAAGAGTGAAGGTGAGCAGAGAGCTGAGATTTCGGCAGTTTAACCATCAGAGGGTTGCTGGCAGATCTTGTGCGACCTGTAGGAATATTTGGGGGACAGAGCAGAGAGAGAGCTGGGGGTGCAAGGCCGGAGAGGAGTCGGTAGAAGACAGAAAGACCACCTACCTGCCTGCGGTGAGTGAGTGAAAGGCCCTCAAAGATAGCTTCATCGCGGGAGATTCCAATAATTGTGAAAGGCCCATACCAGATGAAAGCTTGTAAATCGCCTTTCTTGTGGTGTTCATTGGTGCTACTCTCATCTGGTAAGATACTTGAACTGGATTTCACTTTCTGCTTGTCGTACATCCTGATCCTTGTTCTCACAAACTCTTCATGTTCACTTCCAGCATACATGCAGGTTCTAAAGAAGGTCTTCGCGTCGCGAGGGGATCAAGCATTTTTTTGGCACACCATCCAGAAATTTCTCCCTCCCCCAGGTCCCATAATTATTGCACAGCCCCTAAACCCTGCTTTCCAAGAACGGAACATTCTGGGGGACAAATAATAAGAAATATCAATTTTGAGGTAATTTTTGCGGCCATTTTGGATT
Organism: Myxine glutinosa; assembly: GCF_964187855.1. Lineage (NCBI taxonomy): Eukaryota > Metazoa > Chordata > Myxini > Myxiniformes > Myxinidae > Myxine > Myxine glutinosa. Next base: position 201,714,817 of record NC_136263.1, on the reverse strand, counting down.
TTCGTGGTCATCTTGCATTTGAGGCCAAATCCTGGGTGCCCTCCAATCTAATAACAAAGGAGATAGGTTTGGAATGGCGGAACCACTGAGAAAACTTTGACAGGAAAACCTAAGAGGTAGTTTGAATATAATTAAGATGATTTTGACGGCCATTTTGGCGGCCATATTGGATTTGAGGTCAAATCCTAGGTGGCCCTTAAGCTAATTTTAAAGGCTATCGGTCCAGTATGCCGGAACTGCTGAAAAATCTTTGACAGGAAAAACTATAAGGCAGTATAAACATTATTAATTTAATTTTGGCAGCCATTTTGTTTTTGGCGGCCATCTTGGTTTTTCGGCCAACTCCTGGGTGGCTTCCAAGCTAACCTCAAAGGATATATGTTCAGGATGACAGAACCACTGAAAAAACCTTGACAGGAAACACTACGAGGCAGTATAAATCTCCTAAAGGTAATTTTGGCGGCCAACTTGAATTTGAGGCAAAATTCTGGGTGGCCCCCAAGCTAATATCAAATGGTATGGGTTCAGGATGATGAATCCACTGAGAAAACCTTGACTGGAAAAAATGTTAGTTTTTCCTTGTATTGGGTTTGCCCTGTCAAAGAGCCCTGACCTCAACCCAATCGAACATCTTTGGGATGAATAGGAATGCCGACTGCGAGCCAGGCCGAATCGCCCAACATCAGTGCCCGACCTCACTAATGCGCTTGTGGCTGAATGGAGGCAAATCCCCGCAGCAATGTTCCAACATCTCGTGGAAAACCTTTCCAGAAAAGTGGAGGCTGTTATAGCAGCAAAGGGGGGACCAACTCCATATTGATGCCCATGATTTTGGAATGAGATGGGTGGTGTTCGGGTGTCCACATACTTTTGGTCATGCAGTGTATTTCACAAAGTGTGTGTATGTGTGTGTGTGTGTCTAAATGTAAATTTAACTTCTACGCAGCACCCAATAGTGTAGCAGCATAGCAAACCTGTTGTGCATTTTGTGATACAAGCACCAAATTTGGCACAAATGTACATTAATATGTTGCGAACATTTTCAGATATTGGGCCACTTGAAATTCTCTCTTTATGTCCGCCATATTGGATTTCAAAATGGCCGCCACTTGAAATCTACATTTGCTATTATCTCTGGACGTAATGCAGCTATTGACTTGATTCTGGTATCTAAATGTATGTTTTTGGGGGCAAGGAATCCAATGGTACCAATTTCAACTTAATATTATCTATCACAGTCTGTTATATAATTTTATTTGGAAATTATCTAGGCAAATATTGGATTCAACACAATACTTTGAAAAGAATGTTTTAGTTCTGTAAATGTCTTAGGTATAATACTGACATGCTACATGGTCTAGTATTTGAGGCTAGGTGTACTGGTATCTGAGGCTAGGTATATACCGGTACTGAAGATACGTGTACATAAACAGTGTCATGTTAACAAGTTCAGCATTGCCACAAGTACATGTATGTTGTTGACTCATCGTCATGTGCAGTCCCCTTCACACACACAGAGGGCTGTGCACTGAAGGGCAGCCTTTTTGCACTTGCAGCGCCTCACACACCCTTTCTTGCACTTGCAAGAAACCAGCTCAATGCAGCTGTGAGCTGCCTCAGTTAGCCTGGTCCAGTAAGGTGTGTACTGTCCTTCTCCAGTCCTTGACCAACCCCAGTTGGTTGGTGGAGGGAGCTCTGGTGCTGGCAGCAGTATCTGACCCCACACATGTCCACCTTGATACACTGCCCTCTTGACATGTTCCTCCAGAGCTGCCTTCGTTGGAGGGATGAGCTGCACAAATGCAGCCCAAGATGTGTTGTCATTGTCCACTGTACCAGTGTTGTCTTCCAGGACTCGCTTTGCATTGCCTAGCCATTGGTATTCTTCATCAGTCTGCTGTTTGAAGTCTCCTCTGGTCAATGACGCCACTTTAGCAGCTGGGACAGGCGACTTCTTGATGCTGCTAGTGACAGGGGGTACATCAGTGTAGTAGTGCGGCAAGGGGGCGACTGTCTTGGACCGTGCATCCCCAGATCCTCCAACAATGACGATACTCCGATCCACTCCTTCACCAGTGTAAGAAGGATGTTGCATGAGGGAGATAGCGGTACCATGGAAGGTGTCCTTTGATGTTGTTGCACTGGGGTTGTGATCTATGTTGTCTACAGCGGCAGTTGTAAACACTTTGCCACGCATCTTCGGAGGGCAGACCACTCGTTCTCTGTGAAACTGTTGGCAGACACTGTTGCCCATCTGTGCTGAGAGCTGGAGCACTCTATCATAGGAGATGCTCAGGCCAAGGTGTGACAGTCTGTCGACCAATTCCTTCTTGCATGTATGAGCATGCAGCATCATCCCTATGTATATTGGAAGTGGGGTCTCCTGTGCAACACTGTGCCTGACACTGGTGGATGATGTGGTGCCACGTGTTCGCTTGTGTTTGATGCTGTTGAACTTCAGTATCTGAGCTGTGGCAATTGCTGCAGGGTTAGTGTCTGCCATCTGTTCCTTGATGCTGGGTCCCTCTAGGATCATACTGACTAGGGCAAGCAGCAACGGTGGCACAGATTCTTCTTGACATACTTCAGGGAATCCTGTGAAGGGCTTGGCTTCTCCAAACATGTGACGGCGAACAATCTGTGCAGCATGGGCAAGATGGACTGCATCACTATCACTGTCCAGCTCGCAGGCTTTGGCAAGAGCAGCACCGACATCTTCTTCAAATGCCATCAGGATGTCTCTCCCCTTGGTGTGTGCCCGCATGTCAGGAAACTGAGCCAACAGTCTCTGTTTCAGTCGTGTGGAGTGGACTCTCGTGTCGAGCTGGACTCCTAGCTGTTCCATTCTGGACTGATAGAGCTGGACAAGGTCAGCCAATCTGAATACTGGTGCCGTCTCCTCATCTTGTCTGGTTTCTTCAATGTAGAGGACGAGTTCAGCGAAGACAACTGCCGACATTGCTCGCTCTTGTTTTGTGTCCTGTGATCCTGTTGACTGGGCCTTTCTTGTGCGATTGTAAAGTCCTATCAAGCACCGTGGGTGATACTGGGCGTCCAACGCTATCATGTCCCCACCACTGAGACGGCCCAGCAGTTCTGTATCACCAAGAAGGGTTGCACAGGCACGCACCCGTTTGTCCATTTGGAATGTTGCAGCTTTCCGAAGACTGTCAGCCCCAGCAGGTTGTTCACAGAAGAAACAATTTTCTGGGACCTTCTTCTCTGTACTCGATGAGCGTGAATGTAACCTGGTGCGTTTGCATGCAGCTTGTTCCTCATCGCTCTCACATTCTTTCTTGAGTGCTCTCTTTTGTGCTCTCTGCAGTTTGGTGTTGTTGTACTGGAGCCTGCATGTCTGATGATATTTTGCACCGTGTGCAACCATCGCAGCTTCAATGCCATGACCATCATCGAGTCTTTCCAGGTGAAATGATCCTGGAAGCTCTCCAAGTTCACTGAATTTGACCAAGTTCTCTGCGAGTGAACTGCACCCACTCCCAATGTCTTTTCTCTTTGATTGGTCAGGTTTGGTCAGTGTCTCCGTCTTGTCCTCTTGACATATAAGGCATAACTTCCAGTCAGTTGTGGTGAGGTGCTGTGATGTTGATGGTGAAGTTCGCTCAACATCAGCTAGTCTGAAGCTCTTGGACATGGTGGAACTGTCTTCTGAATCTGCAACGATACAATGATATAATGTTAACATTTTGTTATATATATAATAGAGGGGTTTCCTCCGCCATACTAATGGAGAGGAGGATAATTCCTCTATATCGTAGAGCATTTAGCTTGGCACACTTAGGGAATTAGTTTTGTGAGATTATGCCGGAATTAAATTTTCACCCATACCGGAGGCAAGAAGAGAAATAAAATCACATGAGATTCTTTAGTTAAAAAATATTCCCAAATTTATTGAATATTTACAAAACATTTGAATTCATAAATTCTTACAATATTTACACAGCCAAGATTTAAATATAAATCAGTCTAAACTCTTATTAGGTTGGACAGTACATTTTCCAGACATATCCCGTTCTGTTAATTACAGCCTTCGTGTTAAATTCAGAACATGTCAAAACTGTCAGTGTGGAATACACACTTCACTCAAAATACTACTTTATCTAAAACATTTCTAATTTAAAGCCTTATAGTAAGAATTTCAGATAAACCCCAAAAAAGTAAGACCAGGTTGGCTATTAGACAACCTGCCTCTGTCGTGCCCACCAGACAAGTGGTTTTAGCCAGCACACATGTGTATCAGGTAAGCTTGTGCTGAGTACATCATACCTGAACAACTCAGTGAGGCAGAACACAGCAGTGCACACCAGGGTGACCCCTTCAGTGCATAAACCAATTAACCTGTCCACTGCAGGGCATATAGAAATGAAGTTATTTTCTGCATATAATAATAATATAAGTTCAGTTCTATATAACAATTTCTGTTATCACCACTACCACTACAACTACCACTACTACAAGCTTTGTCTGGAATTTTGTGGACTAACAGACAAACAGACATACAGACAAGCTGGGATCAAAACATTACCTCCTTCCACCATTGAGTGTAGAGGTAAACATCATGGAAATTATATCATGCCCTAGATTTAATTCATGCTTACCCGTGTATTTGCTTCACTGGTTCACAAGGTCTTTTGCATACATGTAATTCAGACTCTCGTCTTCATTGCTGACCACACACTGTTGTCTAGCTGAGCCCAGATTGTATGTAATTAACTCATTTATGTGGAGTCACAAGGTGATTTAAACACAGCCACACACAAAGAACACAGTTGATGTGGGTCAACACACATGCAGCCTCTCTACTCTTTTATTTGGGTCAGGGCTGTGATTAAAGACATGTAGTGGAGTCATGTTTGTAAACATTGTTAAAGACATGCTACAGTGCATTGTTAAGGAAACAAGACAGATGGAAGCCTATACAAGAAATTTCTGTACTCTAGAAACACAAAAGATGGCTTAAAGGGTCTAGGAAAAGGGGATTATGCATGTTTGGTATTTATTGACAATATGAATGTAATGTTACATAAAATATGCATATGAAAAACACAAATGAATGGGTCACTTTGTTTCCTAATGGGATATGAATTTATATTTTAGACTGCCAGTATATATGAGCTTGTCTGAGTTGTTACTAGTGATTTAGTATAGTTTTTTATTTCTTTATATTTACAGAACTAAGACATTCTTTTCAAAGTATTGTGTTGAATCCAATAATTGCCTAGATAATTTCCAAATAAAATTATATAACAGACTGTTATAGATAATATTAAGTTGAAATTGGTACCATTGGATTCCTTGCCCCCAAAAACATACATTTAGATACCAGAATCAAGTCAATAGCTGCATTACGTCCAGAGATAATAGCAAATGTTGATTTCAAGTGGAGGCCATTTTGAAATCCAATATGGCGGACATAAAGAGAGAATTTCAAGTGGCCCAATATCTGAAAATGTTCGCAACATATTAATGTACATTTGTGCCAAATTTGGTGCTTGTATCACAAAATGCACAATTCTTTTGAATATTTGGGCTAAGCCGCCCCACTACAAGGTATTGTATGATACCTGGCAGGCTAGTAACCATTTTATTGTCCATCTTTGAACATGTTTTGGTTTGTCTATTTTAATTAGATTGTAAGCTCTTTTTATCTCAGAATTCTAGGATCAAATGAGTCTGCCGATTTGATATAATGAAGCGCGGTGCTACGCGCGCTACTTGCTTACCAAGGAGGAAGCGGACAACGCGGTAAATCAAAAGAGTCTTTATTGAAAGAGCCCTACTGTAGCACTGGAGTGCTCGGGGCTGCGCGCCCCGTATATATCCCGAGGCCACGCCTACCCCTCGGGCGTGGCCGACGCCCACTCGGTGCGCGGAATGATGCGATCACGCCATTGAGCTTTCGTGTCCACCACAATATACTGTGCGTAGTAGAATCTCATACCTTGTGCCAATTTCTCCATTTTTTCCAAATGTCTTTGTGTTGCATCTGTAATTATAAATGTCAGTGTTTGTGTGTCTCCTCCATAACTTCAAAATCACGAAACCTTATGGCCCAAAACTTTAAATGCATACCAAGGGAAAATCCCATTTGAAGATAATTAACGGCGTTATTAAATCACAACAAAAACAGGCATTACCCAATACCCATGATCAACCCAAGTTCACCTCTCAGGGGGCTTAATCCGATCGGCCGAATCAAAAATGCCTTGCCTTGAAGTACTGTGGGTCGTAACAGTGTCTGCATGATATCGTTTCATACCTACGAATCGCTGTATACATTGCTGATTGCTGATGTTCATACCTACGAAGCGCTGTATACATTGCTGATTGCTGATGTTCATACCTACGAAGCGCTGTATACATTGCTGATTGCTGATGTTCATACCTACGAAGCGCTGTATACATTGCTGATTGCTGATGTTCATACCTACGAAGCGCTGTATACATTGCTGATTGCTGATGTTCATACCTACGAAGCGCTGTATACATTGCTGATTGCTGATGTTCATACCTACGAAGCGCTGTATACATTGCTGATTGCTGATGTTCATACCTACGAAGCGCTGTATACATTGCTGATTGCTGATGTTCATACCTACGAATCGCTGTATACATTGCTGATTGCTGATGTTCATACCTACGAATCGCTGTATACATTGCTGATTGCTGATGTTCATACCTACGAAGCACTGTATACATTGCTGATTGCTGATGTTCATACCTACGAATCGCTGTATACATTGCTGATTGCTGATGTTCATACCTACGAATCGCTGTATACATTGCTGATTGCTGATGTTCATACCTACGAATCGCTGTATACATTGCTGATTGCTGATGTTCATACCTACGAATCGCTGTATACATTGCTGATTGCTGATGTTCATACCTACGAATCGCTGTATACATTGCTGATTGCTGATGTTCATACCTACGAAGCGCTGTATACATTGCTGATTGCTGATGTTCATACCTACGAATCACTGTATACATTGCTGATTGCTGATCTTCATACCTACGAATCGATGTTTTCATCGCCAATCGATTGCCAAGCCAGAAATTGCTTCTCCTCTGATGTTTCCAAACAATGCAATATAGTTTCCAAGCAATCCCCCTCACCCCCACCCCTCTTCGCTCCCCTCCCTCCTCTCTCTCCCCACTCCTCTCTCCACCGTTCCTTGCCCTCATCCTCACTCCCCACCCCTCTTCGCTCCCCTCCCTCCTCTCTCTCCCCACTCCTCTCTCCATCGTTCCTTGCCCTCATCCTTGCTCCCCTCTCTTCTTTCCTCACCCCCCCAACCCCCACACTTGTCAATATCCACATCAGCAAAGCGATGGGATGTATTTGCTTATATAAAATAATAGTCTCCCATTTTCTTTGGTCCACAAGTGTTTAATGCCCATTGTCCATGATACTTAGATATTGTCGAGTATAAACTCCATCGCAAAGTCCTGAATGTTCGACATAACACAAGTTAATTTGTATTTGGACAAAACTTCAACTTTCTAAGAGGCACAGGGCTCGACAGGCCCATTAACTAAGCATATATTTTCTGCTTCAGACAAAGTTGGGCAGAGTATTCTGTGTTGATCAAGAGGTAGTGTTGGTGGAAGACATGCTGTTGGAGCATGACGGGAACGATGGGATTTTATTTGTTCCCATATGACTCCCTTGGTTCACAACCATTTATTGACATGCGTGGACCGATTTTGTTCAAACTTGGCACAAAGGCAATACATGAGAGCATACATATGTAGAAATTTTGTTTTGTAATCCGAACAAAGATGGCCGACTGGCAGCCTTTAAATCTGCACAGCAAAAATTACTAAAACCATGGCGGCTATGACATTTTGTGTCTTTTTCTCCTTGTTTGTTGTATTTCAGAAAAATCCTCTCAAGCTCGAATCTTGATATTACTTTCTCAGCAAGGAGGAATTGTGATGGTATTGAGTGTCATACCTCAGCTATTTATTACCATCATGTGGATCAACTTTTCAACCATTCAGGTTCACAGAAACACAGACGTTTATCCTGGAATCGTTGTTGTGGAGTGTAAGGAAGAATCACGATTGTGGGCCCTTTGTTCCTTGATTTACCTGGATGTGCTGATTAGTACTTGTTTGTTATTGGTTATAAAAATAAATAATGCAAATGGAATATCCATGGAGATTAGGTTTATAACTTACAGCATGTTGGTTTTCATTTTGATATTATTTTCATTTGTTCCCGCATATCTCACCACGAAAGGGAAAATTGTTGTTGTTACAGAAATTTTTGCAATTCTTGCTACAGTTTATACCACTCTGGGATGTATTTTTCTTCCCAAAATATATTACATGACGACGAATCAGCAACTTGCACCTTCACAATAAACAGTAATGATTCTGATGTGATTTGTTCTGTTTTCTGCAAAAGTCTCATATTTATCTGTAGATTTTTACAGAACGATGAAGTTTTAAGATGATGCAATAAACTCCAAGCATGAACGTTTCGTCTCAATCGGAAATATGGTTGCTGAGAATAACGAGGTTTAGCCTGTACGGAAGTGTACGGACGGACAAATGGACAACCCGAAAACATAATGCCTCCGGCGACTTTGTCGGCGGAGGCATAAAAAAGCTGAAAAAACTACTAAATCTTAGCTTATTTCACACAAAAATCACACAGAAGTCTTCTACCGAATTTCACACAGAAGTCTTCTACCGACTCCTCTCCGGCCTTGCTCCCCCAGCTCTCTGTGTGCTCTGTCCCCCCAATATTCCTTCAGGTCGCACAAGATCTGCCTGCAACCCTCTAATGGTTAAACTGCCAAAATCTAGGCTCTCTGCTCACCTTCACTCTTTCATTCCCCTTTTCTCCCGCCTCTGGAACAAACTCCCACACTCTCTTCAATCCCACTCCTCCCTCCAGGTCTTTAAAACAGCTGTTCACCACCATCTCTTATCTTCCCCCATCGAAAACCTTGATCTTTTCTACCCCCGGTAATTCACCCCAGAGTCCTTGCAGTGTTCATATGTTTTATTCCTCTCCCACCTCCCCCCAAGTCCTCCCGATGTCCCTGCTCTCAAATGTTGTGTTTGTGTCCTTCCCCCTCTCTCCCCATCTTGTCTGCCGCTCCCCTTGTTTTTTGTATTTTTGTGTCAGTTTGTCTTTTTGTGTGATTAATGTTAGCTCTTTCACGAGCCTCGATGTTGTATACAAAAAAAAAAAAAATACTAAAATGGCCCGGACAATATTATTGGCACCTTTTTGGAAATTATGAGGAACTAGGGCATTGCCCGTACTATATCTATATCTAAAATTATATCCCCCCCCCCCTCTATTTACATGAAATGGTTTGGTCCAAAGCGAACGGCTTGCGAGTACGGTGACAATCCCCCCCGTCTATTTACATGCAATGGTTTGGTCCAAAGCGAACGGCTTCCGGAGTTTGGTAAAGAAATCGCGATCGCGTGCACAAACGCGCAGGAAAGCGAATGAATCGCAAATTCGGTTTTATTAGTTTTAAAACATAGTTTAACGCCAACATAGTTTGCAAACGTGAAATAAATGAATACGCTCTCAAATGTGCCATCCGAGACAGAGTGTGTCCTCCACGTTCGGCACACGCGATCGTTCGCTGCTCTCTGATTGGTTGAATCGTTTTTTGGACATAGCTCGGTAAGTAATTGTCCGATTAATATGAAACCTTGAAAAGGCACATCCTCGGGTCCCCAGCAATATACCTGGCAAGTTAAAAGTATATCGGACCCGTGGTTGTCGAGAAACAGCGGTCACAGACAAACAGACGTACAGACGTACAGACGTACAAACGTACAAACGTACAAACAGAGATTACTGGAATTATAGATAGAAAAGCGAATGAATCGCAAATTCGGTTTTATTAGTTTTAAAACATAGTTTAACGCCAACATAGTTTGCAAACGTGAAATAAATGAATACGCTCTCAAATGTGCCATCCGAGGCAGAGTGTGTCCTCCACGTTCGGCACACGCGATCGTTCGCTGCTCTCTGATTGGTTGAATCGTTTTTTGGACATAGCTCGGTAAGTAATTGTCCGATTAATATGAAACCTTGAAAAGGCACATCCTCGGGTCCCCAGCAATATACCTGGCAAGTTAAAAGTATATCGGACCCGTGGTTGTCGAGAAACAGCGGTCACAGACAAACAGACGTACAGACGTACAAACGTACAAACGTACAAACAGAGATTACTGGAATTATAGATAGATAAATAGATTTTGTGCAAGTGATTCTCCTTTACCTTGGAATTGAACTCGCATATGATGAGTTGCAGGTACCGTATTTTCCGGTGTATCAACCGCACCCGTGTATCACCCGCACCCCCGATTTTCGACTTCAAAAAATAAAAATAAAAATAAATCAGATTTTCGAGGGAAAAAAAAAATCAGGAAAATTTAAAAAAGAGAATAGAATAAATAAATAAAATGGAAAGCGAAATATGATGAAAGGAAAGAGAAACTGAAGACAGATAAAGAGTGAAAATACATGAAATGAGTTGAAAGAGAATTAAAAAATCATTATAATTATTCTTTCTTGCCAATGTGGGGCCCTGAAAAGGGCCGTTGGGTTTTGGCTCTTGCCAATGTGGGGCCCTGAAAAGGGCCGTTGGGTTTAGTCTCTAAAATCCGAAGAAGTCCTCGTCATCCGTTTCTTCAGTCCAATCCGAGTCGGGGTAGGCGAGATCCTCGTCGTCATTATCCTCTTCTCCATCGTCGGAAAAGGGCCATTGGGTTTAGGCTCTAAAATCCGAAGAAGTCCTCGTCATCTGTTTCTTCAGGGAAGACATTACGAAGATCATCATCCGAGTCTGGGTAGGCGAGATCATCGTCGTCGTTATCCTCTTCTCCATCGTCGGTCACTGCCACTTCATCCTCCCAGATGATGTCATCTTGAGTGCCATCAAGGGCATTAGATATGCAGCACTTGAGGAAGGCCCGCTCGATGATGGCTGCCGGCAACTCCTCCCAGACTTTCAGTATCCAGCTACAGATTGTCAGGAGGTCCACCTTCCTCATCCTCCCAGTCTTGCTGAAGGTCTTGTCTCCCGACAGCATCCACTCCGACCAACAGCGCCGCAGACCGTCTTTGAACGGCTTGTTGACTGAAACGTCTAGCGGCTGCAGCAGCGACGTTATGCCACCCGGGATCATCACCAGATCAGTATTGAGCCCCCTCAGCGTTGACTTGGTCTCCTCTTTCTTGTGACAACGGAAGGCGTCGAGGACGAGCATGCTCCGTCGCCGCGAAAGCCCACCAACTCGTCTCCCCCACACGACGCGGAGCCAGTCAACTACCAGCGCTTGGTACATCCACCCCTTGGCCTGGGCACGAATGATTACACCCAGAGGAAATTTATCCTTTGGTAGCGTCTTCCTCTTGAAGATGATATACGGCGGCAGCTTTCCCCCATCAGCGGTGCATGCTAGCATAACCGTAAAACGATCATTCTCATGACCCGTTGTAGTGATGGACACCGACTTGTCACCTTTGGCCGAGATGGTGGTCCCTCGGGGCACATCGAAGGTCAGCGGCATCTGATCTGCGTTGCCGATGCGGCTTAGGGGATAGTCGTGCTGCTTGCGGAACTTGATCACGAACTTCTGAAAATTAGCAGTCTTCTCTGCTATGTCATCAGGGAGACTCTGTGCGATGTGGGTTCGCTGGCGAATGGAAAGGCCATGACGACCCATGAACCTGTATGCCCAAGACGTACTGGCCGTGAAGTCATTGACCCCTGTTTACCTGGCGATGAGTCGGGCCTGGAGTCGCAACGCTAGTGTCGCGATGGCGTGTCCCTCGGCTCGCTTCTCTCTCACCCACATTAGCAGTCTCTCCTCCAAGGCCGGCCACTGGGCTGCTTTGCCCCTCATCGCCTTCTTCTTCTTTGGCATCGTCTCCAGCGTCTGCTTGTTAGTCCGCCAGCGTCTAATGACAGACTCGTCGATTACGAAGTGTCGGCCGGCTGCCCGATTACTAAACTCTTCTGCAAACCTGCAGGCACGCAGCTTGAAAGCTGCTGTGAATGATCACGGTGCCATCTCGTGGTCTTGGTCAGGATAGAAGCGAATGGTGAAGCTTGGTCTTGATAGCTCGAACAGGATAGAACGAATGGTGAAACTCCCCGTTGACCTCTCCGTTTTATACATTCGCCCAGCCCATGCGGCGGCATCAAAGCCGACTTCAATAGGTTACCGCGGCGTTGGTTCGACAATAGGTACGTCATAATGTCCCATGCTAAACATCCTGTTTACCATTTTGATGCTTTTGTTTTGTGACTTAATCCTGTCTTTATTTAGCACACTCTATTCACTATGTGATCTGTCATTCAAAGAGGACTAGTGAAAGTACACATTTTCACAAACACGCATAGAAAAATCAAATATTACAAACTTCAAACTTTCTTGTATTTTGACTGGCAGCAGTAATCGGCGTTGAACCTACCTTAGTAACGTAATTGACGATCATTCATCATTGTATCCCCGCAATCCCAAAGTAATATAAAGATTACGTCCCGTTGATATGATAGTTTTTCAATGCACAAATGTTTCTGTTACTGTGTATCAACCGCACCCCCTTTTTTAGGGTTTTCCGATCGGTAAAAAACCGCGGTTGATACACCGGAAAATACGGTACCTGCAATATAAAAATCACTCATTCAACCAGTTTGAAAAGAGAAAAGTAGTCATTCTGTTGTTTTGTGTCACTGTGTGTACTGCAATGGCCATGAAGATAAGAAAGAAAACTAGAGAATTGTCTGAGGATGTCAGACCCAAGATTGTAGCCAAGCATGGACAATCTCAAAGCTACAAGTCCATCTGCAGAGATCTTGATGTTCATGTGTCCACCGTACGCAATGTTATCATGAAGTTTAAGGCCCATGGCACTGTACCCAATCTACCTGTAAGTGGCCGCAAGAGAAAACTTGATCGAAGATTGCAGCAAAGGATTGTTCGAATGGTGGAGAAAGCATCTTGATCAACAGATTCAAGCTGACCTTCAGACACAAGGTACAACAGTTTCAAGTATCACCATGTGTCGCCAACTCAATAAAAGGGGGGTTCTATGGTGGGACACCCAGGAGGATCCCGTTGCTGAGAGAGAGACATAAGAAAGCCCAACTAGTGTTCTCCAAAACACACCTGAACAAGCCAAAATCCTTCTGGGAGAATATCCTGTGGACAGATAAGACCAAATTAGCTTTTTGGTAAAGCACATCATCTCTATTTTTACAGAAAACAAAATAAAGCCTACAAAGAACAGAACACCTTCCCTAAAGTCAAACATGGAGGAGGTTCAATGATGTGTTGGGGTAGCTGTGCTGCCTCTGGCACTGGGTACCTTGAATGTGTGCATGGCATCATGAAATTACGAGATTACAAAGGCATCTTGGAGTGCAATGTTCAACCCAGTGTCATAAAGCTGGGTCTCTGTCGTAGGTCATGGGTCTTGCAGCAGGACAATGACCCCAACACCTTCAAAAAGCACCCAGGAATGGTTCAAGACAAAACGCTGGACTGTTCAGAAGAGGCCAACAATGAGTCCAGATCTAAATCCCATTGAACACCTGTGGGGATATCTGAAAACAGCAGTTGGTTGAAGGCACCCTTCAAATCTGGCAGAACTGGAGCAGTTTGCACAAGAAGTGTGGGACAATCTGCCAGTAGTGAAGTGTCGGAAGCTCATTCATGGCTATAGGAAGTGCTTGACTGCAGTTATTTTGTCCAAAGTTTGTGCTACCAAATATTAAGACTGGGGTGTCAATAATTTTGTCAATGCCATTTTTTTTTTCTGGTTTAAAAGGATATATTAATTTCTGAATGGAAAACAAAGGTTCTGTAATATTAACAGTGAAATAAAGAATTGTGGAGACCAAATAATTTTGTCAATTTCAACTTATTTTTCAACAAAATTGTGAGTTGTTTGAAAAAAGTGCGAGGGTGCGAATCCTTTTGGCCACGACTGTATGATACATTGCTCATATTTAATGCATGTTATTATATTCATTGACATAATTTCTCCAATAATAATTTTGTTTGGAAATCGATGGATTAATTGAGTAACTAGTTTTGATTGTTGCCAAATGAACACAAGTTTGCCTTCGGCATCCCCAGTCAGCAGCACGATCCCTGCTGACTGTGGGTACTTTGGACATATTATGTTTTATTTATTTATTAAATCGATAGATGTATAAAAGAGCACATCCTTGTGCCGAGAAGAGCGCTTCGCAGTTGGATATGAACCCGTGAAGTCTTCTCACTGATGGAGCTCACATTTTCGAAATCCATATCGAGGGTGATTATACAGGCTCTGATTTTTATTTGCTGTTTTTTATCCACGTTTAGAGCATGTGCTGAACCTCTTACTCAGATTTCACAGAACAGGGAATCAAACAAAACAACGATATTTATTGCTGGAGTTTTTAACGTCCATTTCGGCAGTCGTTTGAATTTTAGAAACTTTAAAATGAAACCAGAGATACATGACTGCATAAGGTAAGTTTCACTTTTTGGGTTGTGTTTTTCCGGCTTTATTTTTTATCTATGTACTGGTGCCTTCACAAAGTATTCATACCCCTTGGCTTTTTCACATTTTGTTGTGTTACAGGACAGTACATAAAATGGATTAAATTGAAAAAAAAATTATCACCGATAATATAATATCACTGTCAAAAATAATATCACTCATATCACTACACATAATAAACCGTAATATCAAAGTGGAGTTTTTATTATTTTTATTTTTTTACGAAATAATTAACAATGAAATGTTGAAAAGTCGAGTCAGGAAGTATTCAACCCCTTTGCTATGACACTCGATATTGATCACTGACATCATGGGGTCTTACGTGTAGATCAATGACAAAAAAAATAATCTTTAATCCATTTGAAATTCAGGCTGTGACATAACAAAATGTGAAAAAAGTCAAGGGGTGTGAATACTTACTGAAGGCACTGTATATGAAGGTCTGTTTGTTGCATGCGATTTTTATGGCTATTACTGCTGTTTTGGGGTTATTTCATGAATGTGTTGTATAAGGCAGATTTGAAATAATTACATTTACTTTCGGTGAGTCAATTTCAATCAATGGCCTTCACGTGATTTGTTTTTTACAGTTTAAGTGTCAGGTTCCTTCGATGGGTAATGGCCATGGCGTTTTCTATAAAAGAAGTGAATGATAACCCGATGCTGTTGCCTAATGTGACACTGAAATATGCAATACATGATGTTTGCTTTTACATTCCCCGCGAAATGAAAACTGCTTTAAAAATATTGGGCCCAAACTTTATAACAACTGGAATTGATGACAGTGGACCTCGAGCACTCATCGGAGCAATTCGTGAGAATTCCGTGTATTCTTTTCTTCCTGAGGTAAACTGATCTTTATGGCATGTTATGATCAAAATAATAAATAAATCAAGAGATGCTGAGTGTAATGTTAATGCTCTGGGACTTTGTTTTGAAATTGAATGGTAACCTCTTAAGATTATTTATTATTGTTAACAGTGTCCAGTGTCCATGTGTTTTTTTTTTACCTCTCCCACCCCCCCCTCCCCCCAAGCCAACTCCCTCCCACAGATCTCCCGATGTCCCTGCTCTCAAATGTTGTGCTTGTGTGCTTCCCTCTCTCCCCATCTTGTCCACCGCTCCCTTTATCATACGTTTTATGTGTCAGTTTGTGTATTTGTGATCAATGTTAGCTCTTACACGAGCCTCGATCTTGTATACAAAAAAAAGAGAAAAACTCCAGGCCAGTTCCCACGTACAAGGAGATATCACCACTTTCCATTCGAAATGGTCTACCGTCTGTCCATGAACCTCTATTTCCTGCTGTGCAACTGCTGAAGATGACTCACCTCATTGAGCAAGGAGAGAACTATAACCAAGTTGTTCCTCAACCTACAACTTCAAGTCCATCTGATCAGACTTACCAAAGTATTCTTCGAACTTTCAACAAAATCATGGCTAATTCTAGTAAAATCGAGCACTATCTGTAAATCCTGCAATATAATGCACAAAGCAGAAGTATAGAACACATGGACACCGCTGCTAGAACTTCCAGGAACGATGTCGGTATATCATATTTTTTTTTTTCTTTTTTTTTTAATGTTTTTTTTTGTATACTGAATCGAGGCTCGTCAAAGAGCTAACATTTACTTCACAAACAAATCAACCAGACAAACAAAACACACAAAAAGCGGGAGCGGAAAACAAGATGGGGAGAGAAGGTGAAGCACACAAACACAACATTTGAGAGCAGGGAGATGTGTGGAAGGGAGAGGGCTTGGGGGGAGGAGGCATGGGAAGGGGGGGGGGGGGGGGGAAGGGAAGGGATCTTTGATCATATTAAGTCGGTATACATAGAAGTCGGTATATCATATTAAAGTTTACACCATATCTTTGAGGCCACTGGGACCTGCAGTAACCACCATTTATATACTTCTGCCAATAAGCAATACGTCACACATATTTTTTTTATGTCTCACATGAGTCACTACTTATCTGACACTCTGCAGACTCGACTAAATTGATTAAAGTCAAAAACTGCCCTTTTATGATTTGCCAGCATTGAGACAAAATATACTGAAACGCAAAAGAAACTTACCACCTTTGAAACCTTTAAATATCAACAATAACACTGCGTGCAGTAAATGTGTGAACTTATTTGTGGCCAATAGTGTCCTCACTATCAGACAAAACGGTCATGGATGGTCACTTGAACCTTCAATGGTCACTTCATAGCACAGCTGTTGAACAGCGGTTTTGACTGTCAGTGATTAGCCGAGGGGTACGGGATGATTTTAATGAGCTGCACGTGATGTCTTCATATTGGCTTTAAAAAGGCCAGTGCAAAATGGGCATTTCAATCAACATGCCACGATTGTCAAGGGATCAACGGCAGCGTGCCCTGGGCATGCTGCAAGGCGGACTGAGCAAAACAAACTTACCACTTGTTTGAAATGTAATAAAATTGTGACAGTTCAAAATAAAACAAACCAACAATTGCTAATTGAAACATTGGCATTTTATTGATGACATGTCAAGTTTTTGACCAAGATACACCATCTCATCAGTTTGTTCTACAGTACAGAACAGCACAGGGTGCAATGTCAGTCCCCTTTCAATAGCGTGTGTGGCCACCATTGTTTTGGATACAGGCAGTGCATCGTCGGCGTATACTGCCTACCAGTCTTTGGATGGATTGCTGCTGGATTCTGTCCCACTCAGTCCTCAATGTCTGAAGCAGCTCTGCCCGTGTCCTGGCCCTGCCAACTACGCGTCTCCCAAGCTCATCCCACAGGTGCTCTATGGGATTCAGGTCAGGGGAGAGCGCAGGCGACTGCATGGTGTTGATGTTCTCGCCTTGGAGAAATGCAGTGGTAAAGCGAGCAGCATGGGGACAAGCGTTGTCATGCTGAAAGGTTCTCAGTTCTGGGTGGTCTAGCAGGAATGGCAGCAGATGAGGTCGCAGGATATTATCCACATACCGCTGGGTGTTAAGATTCCCATCCACAACCACCAGTGGCATCCTGTACCGGCCTGATATGGCGGCCCACACCATCACACTTGGGCCACCCCACCTGTTGGCTTGACGCACGCAACAATCGGCATATCGCTCGCCAGTTCTTCTCCAGACACGCTCACGCCCATCAGGACTGTCCACACAGAACCTTGACTCATCGCTGAAAGCGACCTCGTTCCACTGCACCAAGGTCCACCGCTGATGCTGCTGGCACCATCCCTGTCGGTTGTGGCGATGGGCAGCCGTCATCACGGGGCCTCTGTATGGTCTTCTGGCAGTCAGACCATAGTCATGCAGTCGTCTTCGTGCAGTATCATTGGAGATACGTGGGTTTTCACGCCCCGGAGTTTCTGCCGCAGTGCGGGATGCTGGACGGAATCGATCCCGCAGGTGACTTCGGACCATCTGCCTGTCCTGCCTTGCAGTGGTGACTCTTGGCCTCCCTGATCGAGGTCTGTCATCTGCAGAGTTGTGGAGGGTGTCTCTGTCCACCAGGGCCGATATCGTCTGGTGTGAACAGCCAAGGCGACGTGCCACCTCACGGTAGCTCAGTCCGCCCTGCAGCATGCCCAGGGCACGCTGCCGTTGATCCCTTGACAATCGTGGCATGTTGAATGAAATGCCCATTTTGCACTGGCCTTTTTAAAGCCAATATAAGACATCACGTGCAGCTCATTAAAATCATCCCGTACCCCTTGGCTAATCACTGACAGTCAAAACGGCTGTTCAACAGCTGTGCTATGAAGTGACCATTGAAGGTTCAAGTGACCATCCGTGACCGTTTTGTCTGACAGTGAGGACACTATTGTCCACAAATAAGTTCACACATTTACTACACGCAGTGTTATTGTTGATATTTAAAGGTTTCAAAGGTGGTAAGTTTCTTTTGCGTTTCAGTATATTTTCTTCCGTAGACTTAGGAATGTCCTCTATGTTTCTCCATCCTCTCGTAAATCATGTAGCCTGATAACGTCACTATGATGTTGTTGAATGGCTGAATCAAAGCAGCCAAAATCAGCCACAACGTCCCTGGTATTCAAGCAGGTGATTCTCCCTACAACCCACCGCCCATATCCAATCAGATCAGGTTGTGAATAAAGCTTCACTTGGTCCTACCCAATGACCGATGGCTTCAAAGACATGGCTTTATCGAGTCTTTCAGGAAAAGGTGTGTAAAATTGACTTGTATATTTCACTGATCACAATCTTGCAATTGTTTCATTGTTGTTTCCTTCAATTTCTTTCTTGTATTGAAGAATTATTTTTGCTTTGTCAAAGCATTCTTCCTTTTTTGACACTTAATGCTATAATTGTTTGGTGTTTGTTTGTACAACTGTTACAATGTGTTTGGGTTGATTGCATGAAAGAAAAGTGGAACAATTATTTAAGTTAATTTATTAATTTAATTATTTATTTAAATTAATTATTTAAATTTAAAAATTTTATTTAATTATTTAAATTATTATTTTGTTATTTATTTAAATTATTAAGTTAATTATTTTAAGAAGTGGTTAGGTTTGGGAAAAGCTAATATCTTTGGATTTTTCCATGATTTTACTCGAGGTTCGACTGGTGGGTGAATTTAGGTTAAAAAGTTGTTCGGAATTGGAATTTGATGTGGAAACAGTCTCTTTCTCAGTTTGAGGAAGTAAAGGCTCATCTTTTTCTTTTTCTTGTCCTATTCTATTTCTCTTTTCTCATTCTCTTTTTCTACCTATTCCTTCCTTTTTGTGTTCTTTTTACTTTTTTCTGTTTTTCTTCCTTTTCTTTTTCCTCATTTCTCCCACATTCCTCGTGTTTTTCTTCTATTTCTTAATAAATATTGCACACAGGGAAAAATACGAAGGGCTTTTCAGAAAAATAAAAAGTGGAAAATGTAATCACAATAATTGTGATTACATTATACATATATTAATAATTATTATAATTATTATTATAATATTATATTATTATAATAATTATAATATTAATTATTATAATTTGATGTATAATGTATGATGTATAATTTTTTAGTAAGTACCAATTATTGGTACTTACTAAAAAATTATACATTATACATTATACATTAAATTATACAATTATACATTAAAATCCATCTGTCTGTCCTGTCCGTTCCCAGGTACCGCAAAAACGGCTGAACCAATCGCAACGAAATTTTGGGTGGGTAATCCTGGGACTCCCTGGAGTAAAATAGGCTATATTGTTTTTTCCAATTTCAGCTTTGGTCTCCAGCATTTTCAGGTTTGGACTCCCGCATAACGTTATTTTCCCAGGTACCGCAAAAACGCTGCACCGATCGCAACGATACACCTCCATGCCCGTGGGATTCCCACGGGTGACCCCAATAGTTCACTTAATCCTCTTCTTCAAATCTTCTAAAAGTTGCAAGCAAGTTCATCCTGATTGGTTGTCTTTACAAAGTGATTGTTAATTAATTAGCATCTGAGTCAGGTTAAACGATTTTCCACATAAATATGAACAAATTTGAATTCATTTCATGTTAGCTTTTAATCCTGACATCATATCTTGACTTGTTCCATCCCCGCTCATAACAATTTGGTGGATAGGGAAAAAAATACACTCATAAATGGATCTCCATGTTTTCTTTCTTCAGGTTGACTTTTGGTTCACTTGCAAATGTTACAGTGACAAAAAACGATTTCCTTCACATTTCCGCACAATTCCCAGTGATGCATATCAATCTTCTGCATTGGCCCAGCTAGCTATATTGTTTGGATGGAGTTACATTGGAGTAATTGCAGGATTTCATCAATATGGAAAGTTTGGAGTGGCACAGTTTGTTGAAGAGGTGCAAAACGCAGGCATCTGCATTGCTTTTTATCAAAGGTTGGATCCTGAGGAGAAACTCTATACTGAATTTGGTAAGTACAAGGTTCCTGGTGTTTGCCCGAAATATAGTGAAAAAATGTATTGAATGGTGACGTGTAATGGGATAATTATTATCATTAAAAGGGAAGACAGTCATTTGTTAATTCAATGTATATAACATATTATTAAACTAAACAAGTCATGAACTTAACTACAGGAAGTATGGATTTCAATGAACCTTGTGATATAAATAATAAAGGGGAACATTACGTTTTATTTTCATGTAGGTCAAAGGATTATAATAGACAGTTAATCTATATATATAAAACACAGTTTGTGTGTGTGTGTGTGTGTGTGTGTGTGTAATGTTACCGATAGACTCCTAAACGGAGAGGCTCACGTGCTTGATATTTGGCATAGACATGGCCATTGAGCCTGGGAAGAACATGGCCGACCTAAAAAAAAATATTTCATAATATTTTTTTACCATATTTTTACCTCAGCGCATTTCAGCGAGGAATATTATGCACGGAATCTGAGCCGGTGCAGAGCAGTGCGCTGATTCGCTCAGAGCGATTACGGGATGTTCCTTGCCGCCATAATCTCACAGTTACGCGTTCGCACGTAATTCAGAGCGAAAAGCGATTGCGTTTTTTCACATTTCAGCGAGGAACATTGCCATTCACACCACATAGGTTTTTTTTCTTTCATCTTTAGATCCATTTTTTTTTTCAGTGAGGAATATTATACACGGAATCTGAGCCAGTGGCAGAGCAGTGCGCTGATTCGCTCAGAGCGATCACGTGATGTTCCTTATCGCCATAAACTCACAGCAAGTAGCATAGATTTTAGCATGATTAGCATTTAGCATGATTTAGCATGATTTAGCATAGATAGTAGCATGTTTCACATAGATTTTTTTTCAGCGAGGAATATTATACACGGAATCTGAGCCTGTGGCAGAGCAGCGCGCTGATTCGCTCAGAGCGATCACGTGATGTCCCATCCCCGCCGCCAGACCATTGAACATAAAACACAGTTTGTGTGTGTGTAATGTAATGTTACCTCCCCTCCCACTCCGTCCTCCCCTCCCCCCCCCTTTCCCTCCCCCCTCTCCCTCCCCCCTCCATCCTCCCCTTCCCCCCTTCCCCTTCCCCCTCCACCCTACCCCCTCCCCTTTCCCCCTCCCCTTCCCCCCTCCCCCTCCCCCTTCCCCATCCCCCTCCCCCACCT
Organism: Myxine glutinosa; assembly: GCF_964187855.1. Classification (NCBI taxonomy): domain Eukaryota; kingdom Metazoa; phylum Chordata; class Myxini; order Myxiniformes; family Myxinidae; genus Myxine; species Myxine glutinosa. Next base: position 201,693,191 of record NC_136263.1, on the reverse strand, counting down.
CCCCTCCCTCCCCCCTCCTCCTCCTCCCCCCTCCCCTCACCCTCCCTCTCCTCCCCCTCCCCTCCCCCTCCCCCTCCCGACCCCCTCCGCTCCCCCTTCCTCCCCTCCCCCTACCCCTCCCTCCCCCTCCTCTCCCCTCCCCCCTCTTCCTCCCCCTCCCCTCCCCCTCTCCTTCCCCTCCCTCCCCTTCCCCCTCCCCCCTCTCCCTGCCATCCCCTCCACTCTCTCTCTCCCCTCCCCACCCCCTCTCCCCCCTCCGTCCTCCCCTCCCCCCTCCATCCTCCCCTCCCCCTCCTCTCCCCCCCTCCCCCTCCCTTCCCCCCTCTTCTCCCCTCCCCCCCTCTCCTCCCCTCCCCCCCGTTCCCTCCCCTTCCCCTTTCCCCCTTCCCCTCCCCTTCCCCTCCCTTTCCCCCTCCCCCTCCCCCTCCCCCTCCCCTCCCCCGCCCGGCAATGCCGGGTACTTCTGCTAGTCATCTATTCTATAAAGTTGAATTTGAAAATATATTCGTTGTTTCTTCGGGTACCGGAGGATATCCTATTGCTTTTTGTTCAGATTATTATTTGGTACCAAGCATTACAGTCTGTAATCCTTGGGTGGGCGGTGGGAGGGGGGGGGGGGGGAGCAGGTGAACCGGCAGAGCGGGGATCAGGGGAACCGGTGGGCTCGAGGGGTGCAGGAGAACTGCTGGGGTGGGGGTATAGGCAGCGGCTGTGCTGGGGAGGTGTGGTTGGATCAGACCAGCAACCATTGAACCCGACACTCCACAATCCCGAGGAGCGACACGCAGGGTTCAAACTGCAGCCACAAAGCCCTTCCACCCGAATACAAATACCCTGGGGATAATGTATTGCATCACTCCACAAAGGATCTGGACACAGGACTGGAATCAATACAATTGTTGTCAAAGTACATTTTAAGCTTTGGAAAAAGACAACAACATGATGAAGTCACTCACAAAAAACAACATATTTTTCGTTGCAGCAAACACCTTCAAAATGCACATCTCAGCCGAGCAACGGAATTTTCACACAAGTCCCCACTTCCGAACCGGGAAGAAACGGCACTCCATGCCAACCACCCTATCTGATCTGAGAGGGAGGACACCAGCTGGAGCAACACACCCACACCCCGATGTCCAGCACACCCCTATTGATGGGCCTTCACAAAACAATCCAAAAAGGGCCTCATGCCTCCTCGAAAACATGGCCAAGTTGGGGGGGTGGGGGGGGGGGGGCACTGACCACAAAAAATGTTGGAACAAAGTTCCTTCCCCCCCCCCCCCCCTCACTCCCACCCAAGAGAATGCCAGAGGAGACTCCTCCCTTTCTCCAACGTCCGCAGCCATTAATCCCGCGTGCCTGTCTGCTTGGCCAAAGGGAAGTTCCCGGCCCAAGGCTCACACAAAGCGGCCGGGGCATGTCCCTTGCAAACACACACCGATAATACATGAACATTCCGGAGTGTCCTCTTTTTTGAAAGATCACTTATGGTAACCTTACTTTCTGCGGGCCGGCTAGGGCAAGTCTTTCACTCGTGCCCGTTGTCTGCAGGCAGGAGTCTTTTTCGAATGGACGAAAAGGTCTGGACAGGGCAACACAACATGGCAGGGGGGAGGGTTAATGGTTTAACTCAGATGGGAATGAAGCTGGACAAAGAGCTCATCTCAGAGGGGAGGGATCTCAACCGGACAGCGCAGTCTCGCACGCGTATCGCGGTTTTGAGGTAGGAGGTGCGATTAATAAATAAATCAAAAATATCCTTTATAGCCACATCACGTGGTCACTGGCATGTCCAAATATCAGTTTCCTAGCGCAAAAGGTGCTTGAGATAATGCCCAGAAGACAAAGACAATAAATAAGTACTCAATGAATCGATAATAATGAAGTAACTCATTATTATTATTTTTTGGTATGCAAGATCGAGGCACGTGTAAGAGCTAACATTAATCACAAAAAAAAAGACAATTGGATACATAAAACGTATGACAAAGGGAGCGGGAGACAATATGGTGAGAGAGAGGGAAGCACTCAAGTACAACAGCAGAGAACAGGGACATGGGAGATCTGTGGGAAGGAGAGGGCTTGGGGGGAGGTGGCGTGGGAAAGGAGGGGTGGGAATGGTATAAAACACATGGATACTGCTAGGACTTCCAGGAAAGAAGTCGGGATTTCAAAAAAGTGGATGTGGGGTGAAATAACGGGGGTAGAAAATATCAAGGTTTTGGATGGGAGAAGATAAGAGATGGTGGTGAACAGCTGTTTTAAAGACATGGAGGGAGGAGTGGGATTGAGGAGAGTGAGGGAATTTGTTCCAGAAGCGGGAGAAAAGAAGAATGAAAAAGTGAAGGTGAGCAGAGAGACTTGATGTTGGCAGTTTCATCAAAGAGGGTTGCTGGCAGATCTTGTGCGACCTGTAGGATTATTTGGGGGACAGAGCAGAGACGGAGCTGGGGGAGCTAGGCCGGAGAGGAGTCGATAGAAGACAGAAAGACCACCAACTTCACTATGGTGAGTGAGTGAAAGGGCCTCGGAGTTAGCTTCATTGCGGGAGATACCAATGATTCTGAAAGCTTTGGTTTCAACGGCGTGAAGCCGAGCTATGTGTGAGGCAGGACCATCAGCCTAGAGGGGAGAGCAGTATTCCATTAAGCTCTGGATGAAAATCTTGCATTTGGTGAGGAGCTCCAGTGTGCCAAGGAAGGACTTCGCAAGACGGAGGATGCCCAGTCAGTGACTGGCTTTGGAGGTCAGCTTGGAAATGTGGTTTTCCCAGGAAAGATCATGGCAGACAATGAGACCCAAAAGCTTGAGTGACAGAACTTATTGGAAAGCATTGTTGAGAAAGTAGACGGGAGGGTTGTCCAGTCAGTCTTTTCGGAGAGACATTGTGAGAGTGTGAGATTTGTCAGGATTGAAAGACATGTTCTACTTGTTGGACCAGTCTGTGATTTGGTCCAGTTCTGCAGAGAGTGAGGAGGCTGCAGACAGCTGATCTGTGCGATAAGTTATGGAGCGGCATAGAGTGGAGTCATCAGCAAAGAGATAGAGAGGATTTACCAGAGAGTCAGGGGATCATTGATGAAGACCAGAAAAAGCACATGGCCCAGAACATTGCCTTGGGGAGCTCCAGCCTGAACCGGAAGGGGAGATCAGAGAAATCCATTCAGGGCAACGTGTTGAATACGACCAGAGAGGAAGTCCGCAAGCCATGCGTGGAGATTTCCATGGATACCATTGGAGGAGAGTTTGTTGAGCAGAGCGGGGTGCCAGACCGTATCGAAGGCATGTGATATGTCAAGGAAGACAGCTCTGATTTCCTGTTTGGCATTGAGGACCTCCATCCATTGTTGAGACAGCAGAAGCAGCAGGTCCAGAGTTGAGTGACCTGGTCTGAATCGAAATTGATTATCCGAGATCAAGTCATTGGAGGAGAGGAAGGATTTGATGTCAGAAGCGATGAGCGATTCTATGACCTTGCTGATTCATGGGAGCAGGCTGATTGGTCTGTCGTTGCAAGGATATGTTTCTGCATATTTTTTGTGTAAAGCGGTAAGGTTCGCTGATTTCCAAGCAGATGGCAGATAACCTTGAGCAAAAGAGAGGGTGAAGAGAACAGAGAAAGGGTGAGATAAAGCGGCAGAGCAGGATTTTAGGACCTGTGGGCTGATGCCGTCTGGTCCAGTTGCAGAATTAGAGTAGAGGTTTGAAAAAACTTCTTCACCTTTTCAGGCGAGAAGGCCACAGAGTCCAGGAGCAGCTGGGTTCGACTGGGAAAGGTGGGTACACAGAGAGATGGGTTCGGGACACAAGATTTTGAGGCAAATACACAGAGTTAAGGCATTTGGCTTTTTCATGTGCGGCGTCAGCTGTGTAGCCGTTTAACGTAAGGGAGGGGATGGCGGGGGAACAAACACCAGAAACAGATTTGACCAGATGCCACCAGGATTTGGAGAAGGGGGAGACAGGTTTGAGAGTTCAGTCTTGATAGTACAGAGATAGTGTTTCCTGGCTTTCCTGAGGGTCGATATACACTTGTTCCAAACTTTGTGAAAGGAACTGAGATTGACTTCAGTTAGATTAGCCTTCCATGAGGTGAAGGCAAGTTGTTTCATGGCAACTGCCTCACCACAAGTTTCAGTGTACCATGGACGGGAGGAAGGGTGTGACAACTGAAGACGAGATGGGATAAATCTGTGCATGAAAGAGAGCAGTTTACTTTGGAAGAATTCCCAGGAAGACTTTGTCAGAGGCAGTAGAGATGGGAGACCAGTCCAGATGATTGATGGATGCTTGAAGACCATGACAGTCTGCACGATTCTTTAATTGATTTTCAGCAGAATGACTTATTTTCTCTACTCCAGCTGGTTGAAAGAGTGATTTTTATATTGCAGGCACCTGCATCTCACCAAAGGTGAGTTCAATTCCAAAGTAAAGGAGACTCATCTGCTTGAAATCTAACTATTTCTAACAACTTCTAAAAGGTGCCAATGATATTGTCCCGGCCATTTTCGGATTTTTGTGTGGAATAAGCCAAGTTTCGTGAATTTTTAAAGCTTTTTTTGTGTTGTTCCACTGCAATCCAAAGAAATACATATGTGGATCCCCAAAATATTTTTTGGTTAATTATTTGAAAGAAGTGCAAGGGTGCCAATATTTTTGGCCATGACTGCATAGGCCTTATGCTTCGTGTCTTCATGCCTCACCTTCAGGACACTTTGGATAAATTAAGCTCAGGTTTCTTAATACAGTAGTATCGTTTTCGTAATAATAATACACTACTCACAATAAGTTAGGGATATTGTGGGGGTGAGTTTATGTTTTTATTGGGTTTAGGGTTAGGGTATTGAAATCAAGAATGTTGTGTTTTTTCACACTAATTAATAACCATAGAATTAGGACCAACAACTTTTTTCAACATAATTAATACACAAAATCAACCACACCGAAGAACCTGCCAATATCCCTAACTTATTGTGAGTATTGTAATAACGTTAACAATAATAATATAGCATATATATAACCATAACATTTTAATCCCAATGTCATGAATGCAAAGTTAATGGGTTGAAGTGGTGTATGGTTCATAAATCAATGATAAGCGATGTATGGTACTGATAACCGCAGGAGTAAGGAATTAGCCTTGTTTTCTTGATCGTTAATATCATTTTCATAATAATAATAATAATGTAACATTAATAATTAAAATGTAAAAATATAATCGGAACATAGTCGTGACTGAAAATTTGCTGGATGGAAGCGGTGTATGGTTCGTGAATCAATGACAAGTGGTGCCTGGTACTGATAACTGCGGGAGTCAGGAATTAGTCCAGGTTTTTTAATACAATAGTATCGTATTTGTATTAATAATAATAGCGTCAGCAATAATAATATAGTTTATATAACCGTAACACTTTAATCCCAATGTCATGAATGCAAAGTTAATGGATTGAAGTGGTGTATGGTTCGTGAATCAATGACAAGTGGTGTATGGTACTGATAACTGCGGGAGTCAGGAATTAGTCCAGGTTTCTTAATACAATAGTATCGTTTTTGTATTAATAATAATAACGTTAGCAATAATATTATAGTTTATATAACCGTAACACTTTAATCCCAATGTCATGAATGCAAATGCATGAAATGAAAAAATGCATGAAAAAAGCATGAAAGCATGAAATGCAAAAGAAAATGCATGAAAAAAGGCTAACCCCCGCTCTAGCAGGGAAAATGGCCTTTAAAATGCATGTTGTTGTTGTTGTCATGAATGCAAAGTTAATGGATTGAAGTGGTGTATAGTTCATGAATCGATGATAAGCGGTGTACGGTACTGATAACCGTGGGAGTAAGGAATTATCCTCAGTTTCTTGATCGTAATATCATTTTCGGAATAATAATAATAATGTAACGTTAATATTATAGTAAATATAATCGTAACAGTAATCCCTTCAGAGTGACTGCTAAGTTACCGGAGGTTAAAATATATCATATATAACAATTGCCATGCAAAGCATATATCCAAATTTACCGGAGGTTACCAAAGTTATCGGAGTTTAAAATACTAGGGCATGCCCGTACTATATATATATCTAAAATTATATCCCCCCCCTCTATTTACATGAAATGGTTTGGTCCAGCGAACGGCTTGCGTGAACGGAAAGCGAACGGCTTGCGAGTCCGTAAGTCCGGAAGTGACGTCCTCATTTGACTGTCCGGAAGGTCGCATATCGCAGTTACGATGAATCGCAAATTAGTTTTAATTAGTTTTAAAACATAGTTTAACGCCAACATAGTTTGCCAACGTGAAATAAATGAATACGCTCTCAAATGTGCCGTCCGAGGCAGAGTCTGTTCGGCACGTTCGGCACACGTGATAGCTCGCTGCTCTCTGATTGGTTGAATCGTTTTTTGGACATAGCTCGGTAACTACTTGTCCGATTAATATGAAACCTTGAAAAGGCACATCCTCGGGTCCCCAGCAATATACCTGGCAAGTTTAAAGTATATCGGACCCGTGGTTGTCGAGAAACAGCGGTCACAGACAAACAAACATACACACAGAGATTACTGGAATTATAGATAGATATCGGATATCACAATTTCCATGCAAAGCATATATCCAAATTGGCATTATATATCACAAATATATCATGTATCACAATAAATCATCTATCTACCTTTGCGTTTTACATTCAGTGTGAAACACAAACAAAGCGATTGTTAAAATCATATCTAAAACATACGCGTCATGGATCTTTCAACGACACAGTACGTATCAGCCAATAATACTGCACGAAGTAACGTTCATTATTAAAGCGGTGTATTATTTCAGAACCCATGATGTTATCTCCCATGGCCAAGAAGGACTTTTATCGTTGAAGATAATAAATTGTACCACGATGACGTATTGATACTATACAAATTGCCTATATCCTGCCCAAACAAAGGGAGGGCTTTCCCTTTGCTGGTATAGACTGAAAGTTAAAACGGTTTATGCACTCTGTGGAGGATTTTTAAAGTTTCACATAAATTAATGGAATGACTGAAGCATCAGCGATAATTTTTGGTCTCAAATGTAAAATTTAAAACTAATATTAAAAAATATCTCGTGTTAAAAGTAAAATAATAGAGTTATACAAAAGTCGGCATTTTCTAAGTGTGGAACGAAAAATAGCAAATTCTTCTCAAACAAAAACTGACAGTGATATGCAAAAGTTTTTTTTCAGTAAGTAAATTTCCAACAGCTGGGATATATGGAGAAGTACACCTACCAGGGTATTCTTTCTGTGGGCCAGGAACAAACTGGGATAAAATATGAGATGAAGACGGAAATACTAAAAACAGGGTTGATGAAATTTGTATGAAATACGATATTGATTTATGACAATAGGTTGGATGAAAGCACGACATTGGATGAAAAGCATGACACCGATTGAGCAATTTTTAAGAATTTGTCATTGATGTGAAATACAACATTGAGAGAAAAAGTTGACAGGTTTATTGTGAAAAAGATGATAAGTGCTACATCTATCTATAATTCCAGTAATCTCTGTGTGTCTGTGTGTCTGTGTGTTTGTTTGTTTGTCTGTGACCGCTGTTTCTCGACAACCACGGGTCCGATATACTTGAAACTTGCCAGGTATATTGCTGGGGACCCGAGGATGTGCCTTTTCAAGGTTTCATATTAATCGGAGAAGTAGTTACCGAGCTATGTCCAAAAAACGATTCAACCAATCAGAGAGCAGCGAGCTATCACGTGTGCCGAACGTGGCGAACAGACTCTGCCTCGGACGGCACATTTGAGAGCGTATTCATTTATTTCACGTTGGCAAACTATGTTGCCGCTATGTTGGCGTTAAACTATGTTTTAAAACGAATTAAAACTAATTTGCGATTCATCGTAACTGCGATATGCGACCTTCCGGACAGTCAAATGAGGACGTCACTTCCGGACTTACGGATAGTCATAGTGACGACGTACTGATGCTGAACGTGGCGAGCAGACGCTGTAAGGTACGATCGATTGTAGTACACGTTTATAATAACTCTGCCGATACAGGCCCGATTAACTGCAGCGCCATCCGAGCTGCGGCGTCGGGACGATACATTCATTGTACGGTCACATCACGCACTTACGGGCACGCCCATGGGCCCATGGGCACGCCCATGCATGCAAGGGCGAAGACATTTTTTTTTTTTTTTTTGGCAAGGAACGGGCACCCACGTACGGTCACGTCCTAGTCTATCTATAATTCCAGTAATCTCTGTGTGTATGTGTGTGTGTCTGTGTGTCTGTGTGTCGTTTGTCTGTGACCGCTGTTTCTCGACAACCACGGGTCCGATATACTTGAAACTTGCCAGGTATATTGCTGGGGACCTGAGGATGTGCCTTTTCAAGGTTTCATATTAATCGGAGAAGTAGTTACCGAGCTATGGCGATTTCTTTACCAAACTCCGCAAGCCGTTCGCTTTGGACCAAACCATTTCATGTAAATAGAGGGGGGGGATTGTCACCGTACTCGCAAGCCGTTCACTTTGGCTTTGCGAATGGACCAAACCATTTCATGTAAATAGAGGGGGGGGGGGGGGATTGTCACCGTACTCGCAAGCCGTTCGCTTTGGCTTTGCGAATGGACCAAACCATTTCATGTAAATAGAGGGGGGGGGATATAATTTTAGATATATATATAGTACGGGCATGCCCTAGTTTAAATAATTAGCTGATGTATTACATAAACCAACTTGAAAGGCACTCTGTAGAGCGCATACCTCTGCCAGGCTGAACACTTTACGTTTTGTATTTTACTGATAGGCCAGATCTGGATCCAGTGACTTCCGGGGGGTGGGGGAGGTGGTGACGTCACACTTGGGCAGAAGGCCCAGTATTTGGTGTGTGGTCTTTGGAATGGTATTTGTGTAAGTCTGTTGGTCATACAAACCTTGAATAAATGGTGACAGAACTTGCTTGTGATATATCCTCACATTTTATCCTACCGTGCTTCTGCTGTCTCAACAATGGATGGAGGTCCTCAATGCCAAACAGGAAATCAGAGCTGTCTCCATTGACATATCCCATGCCTTCGATACGGTCTGGCACCCAGCTCTGCTCACCAAACCCTCCTCCTATGGTATCCATGGAAATATCCACTCATGGCTTGCGGACTTCCTCTCTGGTCGTACGCAACGTGTGGCCCTGAATGGATTTCTGTCATCTCCCCTTCCTGTTCTGGCTGGAGTTCCCCAAGGTAGTGTTCTGGGCCCTGTGCTATTTCTGGTCTTCATCAATGATCTCTCCGGCTCTTTGGAAAATCCTCTCTATCTCTTTGCTGATTACTCCACTATCTGCCGCTCCATTCCTAATCCCTCAGATCAGCAGTCTGCAGCCTCCTCACTCTCTGCAGACCTGGACAAAATCACAGACTGGTTAAACAAGTGGAACATGTCTTTCAATCCTGACAAATCTCACACTCTTACTATGTCTCTCCGAAAAGACCGACTGGAAAACCCTTCCATCTACTTTCTCAACAATCCTCTCCAAGAAGTTCTGTCAAGCTTTTGGTTCTCACTATCTGCCATGATCTTTCTTGGGAAAACCACATTTCCAAGCTGGCCTCCAAAGCCAGTCGCCGACTGGGCATCCTCCGTCGTGCGAAGTCCTTCCTTGGCACACCTGAGCTCCTCACCACACACAAGGCTTTCATCCACAGCTCAATGGAACTGTTCCCCCCTCTGGGCCAGTGCTCCTACCCCACCCCTAGCTCGGCTTCACGCTGTTGAAACAAAAGCTTTCAGAATTATTGGAATCTCCTGCGATGAAGCTAACTCTGAGGGCCTTTCACTCACTCACTGAAGGCAGGTTGGTGGTCTTTCTGTCTTCTACCGACTCCTCTCTGGCCTTGCTCCCCCAGCTCTCTCTGTGGTCTGTCTCCCTAATATTCCTACAGGTCGCACAAGATCTGCCAGCAACCCTCTTATGGTTAAACTGCCAAAATCTAGGCTCTCTGCTCACCTTCACTCTTTCATTCCTCTTTTCTCCCGCCTCAGGAACAAACTCCCTCACTCCCTTCAAGTCTTTAAAACAGCTTTTCACCACCATCTCTTATCTTCCCCCATCCAAAACCTTGATCTTTTCTACCCCCGTAAATTCACCCCAGATCCACTTTTTTGAAATTCCAACGTCGTTCCTGGAAGTCCTTGTAGTGTCCATATGTTTTATACCTCTCCTCCCACCAAGCCCTCCCCCTCCCACATTTCTCCCGACGTCCCTGCTCTCAAATGTTGTGTTTGTGTCCTTCCCCCTCTCTCCCCATCTTGTCTACCGCTCCCCTTATTTTGTGTTTTATGTGTCGGTTTGACTTTTTGTGTAATTAATGTTAGCTCTTTCATGAGCCTCGACCTTGTATACAAAAAAAAAAAAAAAATCCGATGAGAAGCATTTTACATTGTTTTATTTCTCATTTAGTTTTTTCCGTTTGTCATAATGAAAAAATATTCTGCAGGTGAAACTATTGCAAACACAAAAGCTAGAGTAATACTACTATTTGCTGGAGATGTAATTATAATTCCTATGGCAGAAGCATTGTTGCGAAGGAATGTTTCAGGTAAAATCTGGATTGCAAGTGAGGCCTGGGTGGACTCTCAGCTTTTGGTTCCGAGGTTCATGGATTTATTTGAAACAACAATTGGAACAGCTTTGCCAGCAGGGAAAATTCCAGGTTTTAAAGAGTTTTTGTTGAGCATTCGTCCAAGGAAGGGAAAACTTTCTGACGGCCTGAATCTCAGCATGAATGACCATTCAGATAATGAAAAATCAACTTTATTGAAGAAGTTCCAAAATCTAAATTGTGCATTATTGTGTGAGAAGGGAATTGAGTCATATTGTAGAGAGCATGAAAATATAAACAAATGTAACATGTATGATAATGACATTACATTCCATCACAGTAATGTTTGCATTTGTTTACGACACAATGTCACTGCTGGAAGTTCAGCATTTTCATCAATGTGGATAAAATTCAGCAAAACTCTGCTGATTATTGATCATGGGAGTGCAGAAACATCCACCAAATCAGTCGACACAGCTCGAAAGGATGACAATAGCTTTGATGGTGAAGATACTCAAGATTTTATTCTGGAGTTCTGGTCAAAAATATTCAATTGCTCTTGGACCATTGCCAAGCAGACAACTCTGAAAGCATGTACAGGCCTCGAGGAATTAGAGCAAGTTGAGACCGTTTTCACAGATGTTTCTTCTCTTCGATTCACTTACAAAGTGTATTTGGCAGTTTACTCTGTGGCACATTCTTTGCACAATTTGCAAGCTTGTACACCCAGTTATGGTCCATTTGAAAATGGATCATGTGCAAGTGTGGGCAGTTTTAAAGTTTGGCAGGTAAGCCATTCTCTTATTTATGTAAGCCAATCTTTTTGTATATGCATATTTATGTCGTTTGAAGGTTAAAGAAGAGCTTACGCATACTTCTGGGATAACCTTGGTAAGGACAAATTGGTCATTTTGGGCGATTTTGATGTTTGCAAGGTTAAAGTCCGACACAAAACAATAGGTTTTCAATTATTTCCCTGAAAACATCTCAAAAACACAAAGGTTAATTTGAAAGATGGCAAAAAGTTGCAAAACTGTTTAGGAGGAGATAGCGTGACGGATGGATGGACAAACAGACAGACAGGAGCTGATAGCAAAGTCCTCACATTTTGTTTTTAAAGTGTGGGGATAAAGATATTAAACAATAGTTTCTGACATGAAGAACAAGTCATTTCTGCCTTCAGCCACAGAAGCTCCAGGTCATGCAGACCAGAAGAACTACAAAGAGTTTTACAAATCTCCAAAAGCCATCTGCGGTCCAGCTAACAAGAGCAGTCAGAGCAAAAAGGCTCTTTTGCTCCAATGAAGGATTAACGCCAGAAGCAGCTTTTCCTTGTTCCCATGGCTGTTAGTATTGCTGAAGCCACACCCTTTCATCACTTTTTTTTGTATGCAGAGTCGAGGCTCGTGTAAGAGCTAAGATTGAACATGAAAACATGCACAGACACATAAAACATACAATGAAGGGAGCGGGAGACAAGAAGGGGAGGGAGAGGGAAGCACACAAGGACAACAACAGGAGAGAACAAGGACTTCTGTAGATCTGTGGAAGGAGCAGGGAAGGGTACACATGTGGTATAAAGCAAATGAACACTAATAAAAATTTCAGGAAATAAGTTGGGGAATGAAAGAGGTGGATTTGGGGTGTTTTAACGGGGGTAGAAAAGATCAAAGTGTTGTATGGGGAAGATAAGAGATGGTGGTGAACAGCTGTTTTAAAGACATAGAGTGAGGAGAGGGAATGAAGAGAGTGAGGGAGTTTGTTCAAGAGGCGGGAAAAAAGAGGCATTAAATAGTGAAGATGAGCAGAGACTCTTGATTTTGGCAGTTTCATCAGAAGAGGGTTACTGGCAGATATTGTGCGTCCTGCAGGAATATTTGGGGGACAGAGCACAGACAGAGCATGGGGAGTAAGGCAGGAGAGGAGTCGGTAGAAGACAGAAAGACAACCAATTTGACTGCGGTGAGATAGAGAAAGGCCCTCAGAACCAGCTTCATTGTGGGAAATTACAATTATTCTGTATGCTTTGGTTTCAACCGCGTGAAGCTGAGCTAGGTGTGAGGCAGGAGCATCAGCCCAAAGGGGAGAGTAGTATTCCATCAAGCTGAGGATGAAAGCTTTATATGTGGTGAGGAGCTCAGAAGTGCCCAGAAAGGACTTTGCACGACGGAGGATGCCCAGACGGCGATTGGCTTTGGAGACCAGCTTAGAAATGTGATTTTCCCAGGAAAGAACATGGCCGATAGTGAGACCCAAAAGCTTGAGCGACAGAACTTCTTGGAGAGGATTGTTGAGAAAGTAGATGGGATGGTTGTCCAGACGGTCTTTTTGGAGAGACAAAGTGAGAGTGTGAGATTTGTCAGGATTGAAAGACGTGTTCCACTTGTTTGACCAGTTTGAGATATTGTCCAGGTCTGCAGAGGGTGAAGAGGCTGATTCCTGCCGATCTGAGGGTTGAGATATGGAGCGGCAGAGAGTCGCATCATCAGCAAAGAGATAGAGAGGATTTTCCAGAGAGTCACATCGATCATTAATGAAGACCAGAAAGAGCACAGTGCCCAGAACACTGCCTTGAGGATCTCCAGCCTGAACAGGAAAGGGAGATGAGAGAAATCCATTCAGGGCCACACGTTTACAATGACTAGAGAGGAAGTCCGCAAGCCATGCGTGGAGATTTCCATGGATACCATAGGAGGAGAGTTTGGTGAGCAGAGCTGGGTGCCAGACCGTATCGAAGGCACGTGATATGTCAATGGGGACAGCTCTGATTTCCTGTCTGGCATTTAGGACATACATCCATTGTTGAGACAGCAGAAGCAGCATGTCCAGAGTAGAGTGACCTGGTCTGAATCCAAATAGATGATCGGAGATCAAGCAATTGGAGAAGAGGAGGTATTTGATATCCGAAGCAATGATGGATTCCATGACTTTGCTGATAATTGGGAGTAGACTGATAGGTCTGTTGTTGCAAGGATCTGTTTTTGCACATTTTTTGTGTAAAGCGGTAATGTTGGCTGATTTTCAAGATGATGGCAGATGACCTTGAACAAAAGAGAAGTTGAATAGAACAGAGAGAGGGTGAGATAGAGGAGCAGAGCAGGATTTTAGGACCCATGGGCTGATGCCGTCTGGTCCAGCTGCAGAATCAGAGTAGAGGTTTGACAAAAACTTCTCCACCTTGTCAGGTGAAAAGGACACAGGGTCCAGGAGCAGTTGGGTTCGACTGGGTAAGGTGGGAACAGAGAGAGAGATGGGTTTGGGACACAATATTTAGAGGGAAACACAGAGTTCAGGCATTCGGCTTTGTCACGTGCGGTGTCAACTGTGTAGCCATTTGAGGTAAGGGAGGGGATGGAGAGGGAACAAACACCTGAAACAGATTTGACCAGACCCCACCAGGATTTGGAGGAGGGAGACACGTCAGGGAGTTCAGTCTCTAGAGTAGAAAGATTGTGTCTCTTGGCTCTCCTGAGGGTAGACACACTTGTTCCGAGCTTTGTGAAAGGAATGGCGATTGCCTTCAGTTGGATTTGCCTTCCAAGGGGCGAAGGCAATTTGTTTCAGGGCAACTGCCTCACCACAAGATTCAGTGTACTATGGACGGGAGGAAGGGTAAGACAACTGAAGACGAGATGGGATAAATCTGTGCATGAGAGAGCAGTTTACTTTGGAAGAATTGCCAAGAAGAGTTGATGCCTGAGGCATGGAGATGGGAGACCAGTCCAGATGTTAGGTTGCTGCTTGGAGACCGTGCCAGTCAGTCTGAGTGAAATTCCAGACTCGTTGATGCTGAGGAGGCTCTCTGAGAACGACCAGAGAGATGTCCACTTTAACAAGCAAATGATCAGATGACTAATCCTCATGATCATTACTTATCTTATTTGAACATTGATGTCTTTATGATTCATGGTGGGGATTGGGTCGGCGTGCGGTAAAACTGATCCTATTCGGCTGGTGTTATGAAGAATAAGTGATTGAAAATCCTTTTTCTCTTCCTCAGTTGTTATACTACATTTCAAAAGTTAGGTTTGTGAACACTTTGGGGCACGAGATGTATTTTGATGAAAATGGGGATCCTCCTTCAAGATATGAGATTATTAACTGGCAACGTGACAGCACCGGAGAAGTGAATTTTAAACGCGTTGGTTTGTTTGACTCCAAAGAACCTTCAAATATGCAGCTCCAACTGAACATGAGTTCCATCATTTGGAATAACAAGAATCATCAGGTAATTTTATCATTCTCAAAAACGACAATAATCATGTTTTTTTTATTGTGGAATAATGAGAAGAATTAGAATATTTTTCATTTGGAATAAGGAGAATAATTAGGATTGGTTTCATGATGAACAACTAGGAAGAGTACCCGTCCCAATTGATGGGAAAAGCGAGCTGAAGTATCCGTCCCAAGTGATAGGATAGTTTGAATTAAAATATAAATTTAAAGAATATTTAATGAACTTTAAAAATGTCATTTGTGTTATACTCTTGGATTCACTCAGAAACAAAACTCTGAGCTACTTATACCACCGACGGCGAAATGGTGGTGCGACATAGAGCTGCAGAGGTTGGATTTGTATAAAAAGAGGGCAAAGTATCCTCGTTGCAAAACAAAATTTGGCATCAACCTAATTTCAAAAGTGAATGTCGAGCTCTTCAAACGCAGTGCTGGAAGTGACCGCTATAAATGCGAGAAGTGCAGGGAGGGAAGAATGTAATCTTCCCAGTCCGGAGGATTAATTGTTACGATGGTATGGGACTCGTTCGCCTGCATGGGTTCCGACAAAGGTTGGTGAGCATTGGGCGGATGGGTCAATGAACAGATAGAAAATTTGTGCGGGAATCAAAGAATGACAGACAGATGAACAGGTAGATAATTGGGAATGATAAAAGAATGAGGGGCCTCTATTGTAAAGGAACAGATTGACAGATGGATTGAATGTGAAGAAATAAAAGAATGAGTGGATCAAATGTACAGATGGACCCAAGGACGAGATTAAACCGATCATGGGGTTGAGGAAGGACCGATTGGGTGAAGAAGGCCTTAACGAATTGAGGTTTGGTAAAGCAGACTGATGGTGGATTGAGAGAGAGATTGTTGGAATGGACCGATGGTGGATTGAGAGAAAGATATTGTTGGAATGGACCAATGGTGGATTGAGAGAAAGAGATTGTTGGAATGGACCAATGGTGGATTGAGAGAAAGAGATTGTTGGAATGGACCGATGGTGGATTGAGAGAAAGAGATTGTTGGAACAGAGTGATGGTGGATTGAGAGAGATAGATGTCGCGGCAAATAAGGAAGCATCACACAAGGAATATATAGACTTTTCGAACCATGCATTTCCCCATGCCAGAAACCCTAAACAATGGCCGGAGGTGTCCCTTCACACAAATTATAGAAATAACTGTCTGTGCATTTATAAGTGTACATGAATGCGCTCCCGGGGGTAGATTTTCCAAAACCGCAGCAATAGCTATTGTTGCGGATCTCAAATGTCGTCCTTCTCCTTATCAAGTGGGGATTAATCCCCTTGTCCTTTTACTGGCCGACGCGATCCCGGGGCTATGACGTTCCTTCCGGTCGGTGTTAAATAGGGTTGTTGGGTCGAATTAGTCCTATTACCTAAGTACTAACACCGGCCGTGAAGCAAGGAAATAACCCTACCCGAACCACGGTGTTAGTGGACACGCCGAGCGAAGCAAGCCGCGATTCGGGGCATTTTCAGGAACTAACCTGATTGGAGCGGTTATAATCGTGCCGCGTTTACGCAATGGAGGAAATGACTAAAACGATCGGATGAAGAGGAAACCAGGAAGAACAGGTAATTTATTTACAATTTGTACAAATGAGAAGAGGCAGAAAAAGAGAGGAATGTACAATGAAGAGGAAGAAGCAGATACACAGGGCAGCCTTATACAGTCTTACTTATTCCCTGGACACGGGCCCGTTCACACTCAGATTCACTCTCCGGCTCACTCACTCGGGGTTTGCAAATGGTCGGGTTGAGGGTCCAATGATGGCGTCCACAGCTCGTCCGGTCCCTGACCGGTACCGTGCAGATGGTGATGGTAGGCAAGCTCTCCGCGTGGCGTAGGCGCGAGGTGGACAATTATATATCAGGGAAAGGTAAGCTGGCGATTAGATTGCGTAGGTAATACTTGTACTGACTCCTTTATATGCGCTCCCGGTATCGCTGGGTACAATACGCCACTTCCCCGATGATGTTCCCAAAGCAGCTTTCACCAACGTCCTTCTCAACGCTGCAGTCCTCTGCAATGCGTGCTGCGCGCCAGCCCTTTGTAAAGCCCAAACAATCCTTTCTGTAACTCAATTCTCATAACTCGTTTACAACTATTGCAGTGGCGTCCGTCCTCATAACTCAGGTTCTCCCCTCATAACTCAACTCTCTCTGTTCAAGTGCCTCTCCCTCCTCATAACTCAGGTGGGGGCCTCGCACGAAGGGTTATATTGCCATGCCCCACGAACCCTCTGGAATGTCCAGCCACACCCTGTCAGGCGATGTCGCCTCAGCCCTGGTTGGGATGAGGGCTTACCGGCTCCGCCTTTGACGGCTGCTTGACGTGGCCACACCCCCCCCCACTCTTGCACTCCGCCCCCTTTTCGGGCCTTACCTCGTGGCCTTTGGGCTGATTTGAGCGAGCAAGAGCAGCAAACGCTGCTGGCAAAGGAGGTGTGTTAGCCAAATAAGGGCACGGGATGGATGCTGCCCAACGAGGTCGATTTGGAGGGTGGCTGCAAAATGGATGAACGGGGCCTACTCTTATTTGTTTTACACAATGCAGATGCAACTATTGGGAATGGCCTTATCCTAAACACATACTATGAAATAACGAACGTCATCAGGTGACCGACGTGTTGCATGTGGCCTAACTATGGGGTGCAACCTTGAACCTTTAATGATGTTACCTGTGTGGGTTCTCAAAACCGCAACACTGCACCCCTCCTTTCGCTAGGCTCGTCCCGGAGCCGAACCACATACCAGTGAGGACGACTGGTTCTGATACCTGGGCCAGGACTACCTTTTTAATTTGTGTGACACTTAGGTGTGGTTACCCTCTACATTTAACCTAACACCCTGTGTGTGACAGTTTTAAACACTAGATATGTCCCACCTGCTGCGTTGTGTACTAACTAATCAGACTCACGCCCACAATTGACCAAATTACGGATTTATTCTCAAACAACACATGAAGCCGGTGGGGAGCATGTTATTTACAAGACTACTACTATTTACAAAACTACAACCCATGACCTGTCTTTTGTGGGAACAAGAAAAAGAATTTTGAGAAGAGGAAATACCATTGCCATGCACTGCACCAATACACCATACACACCCATATGCACATAAATAAAAAAAATGCACAGTCATCAAAATGCACAAAAACATTTCAATAATTATTAATGACTAGCCGAAACCCGTGGAACATCCACGGAAGGGAGGATGTGGTGTATGGATAGAGTGTACAATTATGGATGGCAAAGGGGATTTCCTTGTCCGAGTAAGAGTTAGGAAGAAATATGAGAATGAAGAGTGCGTATATGAACAACGTATTTATTGCAATCTACTTAAATGACAACGCTACAATATACTTTTGAAAATATCACGTACCGTCTCGAAGTCAATGCCATCCTTTTATCTCTTCGTATACAACTCACTGATTTCTACCTTATCGTGAACAGGGTAAAGCCGACTTTGATAATCATGAACGGTGGCAGATGCAGGAGTTGGTGAAACGAAAGGGGGGGGGGGGGGAGCTGATCATGACCTACCCGACGCCTCATGACCTACCCGACGCCACATGGCCTACGCCATTTGTTGAGATCATGGCCACAACGGAAACACAACTGGATAGGTAGGGCCTAGGCCTACGCCTACGTTTCGTCACTCGGGGAAGTGCACTTTGTTTTAAGCTTTCAGAAGCTGAAGCCTTGATATTTATTGCTTTATATGATACTGATGGGCTGCTGATCGGTTTCACTTCATTGTTATCACAGTATATGGAAGAAATTATGGTAAACCCACCTGATGAGGTTAGCGTACACCGCGATCGATGACACCGGCACAAATGGCGGAATGCATGCTCTGGATAATCCACTCAGTGGATGGCTTGCTGTCGCCTTCGACTGTCCAATCAGCAGACGGCTTGCTGCGCCTTCACCCAGCAGACGCCAATAAGATGGCGTCGTATCGGCCGTTAATCGGATGCTTTTGGGCCCCAACGTCGCCTAATTCAGATTTTTCGAGTATGTCTGTACGTGATAAACAAAGAGCGCAGTTCGTAGATCGTAAATCCATTAGTGCCGTGGGCATCGGGTCACTGGGTGCGGTGTAAAAGGGATAACAAAGTCGAGTCCTTACGGTATTATTATATAGACTAGCCGAAACCCGTGGAACATCCACGGAAGGTAGGATGTGGTGTATGGATAGAGTGTACCATTATGGATGGCATAGGGGAGCGCTCATGGGATCTTCTTCTTCCATTAAGCTCCAATTTTTTCTCTTTAAGTTAAGTCCAATCAGTCCTCTCTGCTCGAAGTGCTCAGGCCATGCCTTCCCGCTCTCATACTTTTATTGCCGTTCGGTGTAGAAATGGATTGACATATTGTTCGTCTGTTTCAGCTCGTTATCTTTAAGCTTCCTTACGTCTTGCCACCTGCTACACCTCTCTGAGTTACGAGGATTTATGCAACGCACCCCGAGTATCGCAACGACACTCCATTTAACTTTATTAAAATGACGATAAAGACATTTCCTTATCTATCTATAATTCCAGTAATCTCTGTCTGTACGTTTGTACGTTTGTACGTTTGTCTGTGACCGCTGTTTCTCGACAACCACGGGTCCGATATACTTTTAACTTGCCAGGTATATTGCTGGGGACCCGAGGATGTGCCTTTGCAAGGTTTCATATTAATCGGACAATTACTTACCGAGCTATGTCCAAAAAACGATTCAACCAATCAGAGAGCAGCGAACGATCGCGTGTGCCGAACGTGGCGGGCACACTCTGCCTCGGATGGCACATTTGAGAGCGTATTCATTTATTTCACGTTTGCAAACTATGTTGGCGTTAAACTATGTTTTACAACTAATAAAAACGAATTTGCGATTCATTCGCTTTCCTGCGCGTTTGTGCAATGTGCACGCGATGGCGATTTCTTTACCAAACTCCGGAAGCCGTTCGCTTTGGACCAAACCATTGCATGTAAATAGAGGGGGGGGATTGTCACCACTCGCAAGCCGTTCGCTTTGGACCAAACCATTTCATGTAAATAGAGGGGGGGGATATAATTTTAGATATAGATATAGTACGGGCATGCCCTAGTATATCCTAATTTAAAATGTTCAAGGGAATAAAAAGACCATTTGGTTCACACCACCCATGTTCACACCACTCGACTGTCCAATCAGCGGACGGCTCGCTTCGCCTTCGCCCAGTAGACGCCAATATGATGGCATCGTAAGATGGTGTCGTATCGGCAGTTAATCGGATGCTTTTGGGCCCCAACGTCGGATAATTCAGATTTTTCGAGTATGGCTGTATGTGATAAACAAAGAGCGCGGTTCGTAGATCATAAATCCATTAGTGCCATGGGCATCGGGTCAATGGGTGCGGCGTAAAAGGGATAACAAAGTCGAGTCCTTACGCTATTATTATATAAACTAGCCGAAACCCGTGGAACATCCACGGAAGGGAGGATGTGGTGTATGGATAGAGTGTACCATTATGGATGGCATAGGGGATTTGCTTGTCCGAGTAAGAGTTAGGAAGAAAGATGAGAATGAAGAGTGCGTATATGAACAACGATCGCCGACACCGGCACAAATGCATGCTCTGGATTGTCCACTCAGTGGACGGCTTGCTTTCACCTTCGCCTGTCCAATCAGCGGACAGCTCGCATCGCCTTCGCCCAGCAGACGCCAATACGATGGTGTCGTAAGATGGCGTCGTATCGGCCGATAATCGGATGCTTTTGGTTCCCAAAGTCGGCGAATTCAGATATTTCGAGTATGGCTGTACGTGATAAACAAAGAGCGCGGTTCGTAGATGGAAAATGCATTAGTGCCGTGGGCATCGGGTCACTGGGTGCGGCATAAAAGGGATAACAAAGTCGAGTCCTTACGGTATTATTATATAGATAGATATAGATTATTAATAAAGGCCTCAATACCTATTCAAATTGAATTTAAAAACGCGACATTTCGGCTATTCAAGAACACATTTGTAACCTGTCAATCAAAAAGGAAAATGTTTTGTTGATCATCTTCTCAACAAAACGTGTCGACAAAACCAAAGGAATATTCAGGATTTTCACAAAATCACAACTTGAAAGATACGCCAAAAACCTGAGGTGAATTCCGGTGATGCAGTCATCTTCTTCATCTGCGCCACATTTTCTTCATGTGAAAATTAATCGATTTAAAATTCCATAGAACTGTGTCGTTTATGTATATTTTTATTTTATTGCATTCACGTAGTTTCACATTCTTGACTTCGTGGAGCTTCAATCTTTTGTGGTTCAAAAAAATAAAATAAAGATGGATTCTTCTTCATCGCATCGCATCGCATTCTCTTCCTGTGAAACTGTTTCATAGAACTGTGTCGTTTATGTACATTTTTATTTTATTACATTCACGCAGTTTCACATTCTTGACTTCGTGGAGCTTCAATCTTTTGTGGTTCAAAAAACTAAAATAAAGATGGATTCTTCTTCATCGCATCGCATTCTCTTCCTGTGAAATTGTTTCTCCATTTAACGTTTCCAAAATCAAAACTTCAAAAACTTCTTCACTTCGATTCGAAAAAACTTCAAACTTCAAAAAACGTTTCCAAAACGTCACTCCATTTAACTTTATTAAAATGACGATAAAGACGTTTTCTTATATATCCTAATTTAAAATGTTCAAGGGAATAAAAAGACGATTTGGTTCACACCACTCGACTGTCCAATCAGCGGACGGCTCACATCGCCTTCGCCCAGCAGACGCCAATACGATGGTGTTGTAAGATGGCGTCGTATCGGCCGATAATCGGATGCTTTTGGGTCCCAAAGTCGGCGAATTCAGATTTTTCGAGTATGGCTGTACGTGATAAACAAAGAGCGCGGTTCGTAGATGGAAAATGCATTAGTGCCGTGGGCATCGGGTCACTGGGTGCGGCGTAAAAGGGATAACAAAGTCGAGTCCTTACGGTATTATTATATAGATGCCTTGTGCTTGAATGCTGGGCCGATAGATCTTCTTACTTCATGTTCTTTGGTGTGCCATCGTAAAACTTGATGTCTTCTTGTCCGGGCACACTGAAGATTAATAAAAAGGCACAAACCGTGTCCGCGTTTTATTTTGGCCAGCAGGGCCAGCGTAGGTGGTCTGACTGCATGGCATGTGCGCCACTTAAGAACAGTGGTCCGCAAGTAAGATGCTGCTGGCAGCAATGGTCTGCTCCAGCAAAGGTGCCAGGCCACAGAACGTGTGGTCCATATGGTGTACCGGTGCAGGCAGCAGGCAGCAGGGTGCAGCACAAGAGGGCAGCAGCATGGCTCAGGACACCTGCACACTCCCCTCAACAAAAGACCATGGGCCCATGAGTGGGGAGGAAGACAAAGCAGAGGTTAGCGGGGGCAAGGGCGCAAGGGTACACATCAATCAAGGTAATGCGACATGAGGGGTGCGGGAGAGTGAGCGGAGAAGGCTCATCCCTAGCCGTTCGTGACACCCCATGTCAGCTACTCTACCCTTCCCCTTCCCCATATTTACAAAATTTACAAATTCCGTCTCTACCGTCTTGTCTCCCATATCTCCACTAAACCAAATTCGTCATCCAATCCCTCCCAAGAAGGAAGGGATGGAATCACAAACAATGTCTCACTCACGTCATGATGCGTCTTTCATTCCAAATCATTGCAAAAACCTGGTGTGGAGTCCTGTCACCTCGTTGAGTGGATGCGGATGGTGCGAAGAGATTTCATCCTAACTATCCTTCTAAATGAAATTAACTCTTTAAACTACCCTGGGTCTTGCATTGCCAATTGGCATCTTTACATTATGTGGTTCTAAAAACCAATTCCCATTGACCATACTGTGGTGCCTCCCAATTTGGGGTCTCACTCCCCCATTTTTTCTATCTGTGCCCTCACACAATTTTGGGGCTGGGTCATGTGGCTCTACCAGCAGGTCTACCAACCTGCGCACCTCCGCCACTGAAGTCGCCACCTGAGCTTACCTAGCTCCTCAACTACCCTAACCTGGGGAAGGCCCTCCAGGCGCTCTCACCCCACTAATGCCCCCTCTGGCATTGGGCTACCCGGGTCCTCTCCTAGGATCCTCGGGCCCCGCTGAACTCTAACTGAACTCTACCTGGCTCCCAGAGCCGAGCTGCGGCCTCACATGGCCGACAGACTACCAGTGGCGGAGTGCCCCAATAACCATACTTACCAATTAAGCCCACACGCCCAGCCATTCCACTTACTCATGGACCCCTCAAAGCAACAACTTGCTTCTACTCGCACCACAGATGTCAATATCCAATAAATTTACCTACTCCCTCTACCTAACTTTAAACTACCCTCCCCGGGTATTCGTGAAGGGGTCCATCTTCCCCCATCCACTCCTTCGCACCATGCACTCCACACCACTCATTCCACACTACTCACTACACACCATTTATTCCACACCATTTATTCCCTTGCACCCCTTGCAAGCCAATCATTCAATACACCTTACACTTGTCCACTATACTCTGCTAATACACTTTCACACACACACACACACACACACACACACACACACACACACACATCCTCGACCAATGCCTCATTTGATCACCATCACCACCAAGACCCTCATTCTCAATTCCTCATTTGCGCATAAAGCGCATCCTCAAGCTCACACACACAGCATCATCTGACTATCTTCTTCCCTGTAATACTAGTGCTTTCCCTGTCGTCCCTTTACACTAAGCACATCCCTCGTCATTAATATCCACCTAAACTCTCTACGTCCCCACTACTTGTACAATGTCTCTACTTAATTCTCAAGACTCCTATGGTCATCTCTCTAAATCCCTAACATTATCCTAGCCCACCCTCGGCTAGCTCACACTGCCAAACCCCATAAACTACTGCTCCTTTGCCCCAAATGTGATGTAAGGGATGGTAGAGCTACCATCCCTCTACATCGGACATTATTTCCCACTATCACCCCCAAGCCTCTCGCACTATGAGCCCCGGTCATGTGAGGTACTGGGTCCTGCCTCGGCATCTAAAGCCAAGGCGATCCATGAGGGCGCCTGCTTGCCGGTGTAGGGTCTTAACCGGTCGGCATGGACTATCCGAGGGAGGACTCGTGGCCCCATTTTGATCTTAATGACCACGTCACAGACTTGCGACAGGAAGACCCCCGGGCCTTGCCAGGGAGAGGTGAGTTTGGGGCACCTACCCTTCCGCCTCCGGGGATTGAAGAACCAAATCTTCATCCCCGGAGCGTACTGACTCCCCTGGCTCTGGTGGTCGTACCTGCGCTTCATCTTGGCACCTGCCAGCTGGAGCTGGCGGCGTGCGAAGGCATGGACTCTCTCCATGCCTTCCTCCAAGTGACGTGCATAGCCCTCCCTCAGCAGTGTATCGGTGGTGTCGGGCACGGGACCACATAGCAAGTCGGTGGGAGCCCGCAACTCCCGCCCATACATAAGCAACGCTGGACTGCATGCGGTGGCTCCGTGCTGGCTGGTTCGGTAGGCCATTAACAAATACGGGAGGTGTTCGTCCCAGTCATCCTGACAGGTGGTGGTGAACAATGCCGATTGTTTAACCAGGGTTCGGTTGAATCTTTCCACCATCCCGTCAGATTGAGGTCTTAAGGGCGTTGTTCTGGTTTTCCTAATTGACAGGAGCTTGCACACATCTTTTAGCAATTGGCTTTCAAAATTTCGACCCTGTTCGGTGTGCAGCTCCTCCGGAATCCCATGCCAACATACAAATCCTTCCACGAAGGCCTGTGCTACCACCCTGGCTTCTTGGTTGGGGAGGGCATAGGCCTCCGGCCACTTGGTGAAATAGTCCATTACAACGAGGATGTACTTGTTACCTTGGCGGGTGCGGGGTAGTGGTCCTAGAATATCCATAGCCACCCGCTCAAGGGGGACCCCCACCTGGTGTAATTGAAGGGCGGCCCTCATCCTCCGTGCTGGTCCCTTTTTAGGAGAACAGGCGTCGCATCTCCAACACCAGACCTGTATATCGCCCCCCATTTTTACCCAATAGAACCTCCGGTGGACCCGAGATGTTGTCTTTGTCCTGCCCAAATGGCCGCCGGAGCGGGTACCATGCACCTGCTGTAATATTGTGTTCTTAAATTTGTCTGGGACTATCACCAGCCAGGAAGTTCTCTCAGAGGGAACCTCCACCCATTTGCGGTACAAGGTGTTGTCTCTCAATTTCAGGGTTTGCCACTGAGTGCAATATGCCTTTGTTGGTGCCCCGAGGGGGGTGACCTCTTTCCCATAAGGTCTTTGTCCCAATCGAACCCATTCGTACACCGGTCCCAGGACGGGATCATCCCGCTGGGCCGTGCTCCAAACCAATGTTCCGAAATCTTCATCTGTGGTTAGTGGCAAAATTGGCCCTCTCACCCGGGTTGCACAGACTATGAGGGTAGGGGTGGAGTTTGCCAATTGTGCCCTCTCCTCGTGTCTCGCACAAAATTTACAGTTTTCCCCCAAACAAGGACGTCGAAAGAG
Source organism: Myxine glutinosa (assembly GCF_964187855.1). NCBI lineage: Eukaryota > Metazoa > Chordata > Myxini > Myxiniformes > Myxinidae > Myxine > Myxine glutinosa. The sequence goes on along the minus strand of NC_136263.1, from coordinate 201,667,828 downwards.
TGCATCGGCATTCCCATGGGCCTTCCCGGCCCATTGGGTCACACTGAAATCGTACTGCTGCAGCTTTTCCAACCACCTTGCAATTTGGCCCTCAGGTTCCTTGAACCGGAGGGGCCATTGCAAGGAGGAATGGTCAGTTCGAACCAGAAATTTCTGCCCGTACAAGTACGAGTGGAAATGGCTCATGGCAGCCAGCATAGCCAATAACTCTTTACGAGTGACGCAATAATTTCGCTCTGGCCTACTCATGGCCCGACTATAATACGCGATCACTCTCTCCACGCCCCCGTGTCTGGGTCAAAACCGCACCCAATCCATCCTGGCTTGCATCCGTGTCCAGGGTAAATATCCAGTCACTAGTGGGGTATGCTAGAATTGGTGTGGATGTCAAACACCCCTTCAATGCTAGGAAGGCCTCTTGGCACTCCCTTGTCCAATTAAATCTCGTCCCCATCTCCGTAAGCCGGTGAAGGGGCCGGGCCAACTCTGCAAATTTTGTCACAAAGCGCCCTTAGTAGGAGTAGAGTCCCAAAAATCCCCGCACCTCCTTGATGGTACGTGGTGCGGGCCACTCCTCTACCGCTGCAATTTTGCCAGGGTCTGTTTTTACCCCCTCGCGACCAATGACGTGACCTAGATAGGCCACCTCCAAAGCAAACAAAGTGCATTTACTCGGACTCAGCTTTAAACCTGCCTGTCTAAGGCACCCAAACACTTGGTCAAATTAGCTATGGCTTGGGGGAATGTTTTAGCATGTACCAGGATGTCATCCAGGTACACCAGGCATGACTGCCATGGCATGCCGCCCAGTACATGCTCCATCAATCGTTCAAAGGTGGCGGGGGCGTTACACAAACCAAACGGCATTACAGTGAACTGATACAGCCCCTTACCTGTGGAAAATGCCGTTTTCTCCTTCCCTGCCCTATCCATCTCCACCTGCCAATACCCACTCTTGAGGTCCAAGGTTGAGAACCAATTTGAGCCTGCAACGGCATCGAGGGTATCGTCAATTCTTGGCAGGGGATATGAGCCTTTGAGTGTCACGTCGTTCAGCTGGCGATAGTCCACGCAGAAACGCGTGGTGCCATCTTTCTTTTTGACCATCACAACAGGTGACATCCAAGGACTTCCCGAGGGCTCGATGATACCTGCATCGAGCATTTTTTCTATCTGCGTGTCAGCTTCCTCCCTCTTGCTCCAAGGGAGCCGTCGGGCGGGCTGACGAATAGGACGGGCCTCACCGGTGTGGATCTGATGTTTCACCAGGCCCATACGTCCAATATCCTCGGAGGACAAGGAGAAGATATCCAAATGGGATTCAATTAATTTGTGTAAGGCCTCCCTCTGGGTACCCTCCAACTCTACGCTACTTCGTTTTACCATCTCACAAATGGGATCGGGCCAATTCCTTTTACTTTCTGAAGACTCCCCCTGGGGCCGGCTCAGCTGGATGTTCTTGTCCCTCACTGGCGCGACTTCGTTAACTGGGGTGCAGCCGGCTATCTTCGTGCCCCGTCCTATAGTGCGTGGTTCCGTACTAATATTAATTACTTGGACGGCCACCACCGGCCCATCCGTTTTTATGAGGGTGCGGTCCACGACTAAATCCGGGATGGACTGCGCTGCCACCGGTTCGACTAGGCCGCAGGACTCCTGCCATGTTGGGAGAGCTAGCCATCGGGGCGGCACTATTGCCTCGGCCCTCGGGGGAATGGTCACGGCCTCAGAAGCCTCCAGCTCCGTCCTCTTGGCCATGCTCACCCCCCTTAATGGCAGCTCATCTACTCGCACTTGCAGGGTCCCCCGGCACAAATCGATTTTACAACCGCTGGCAGTCAACAAATCCAACCCTATTAGGCATGGGTCGCACACCTCTGCCACCCAAACTTCGATCTCCCTCTTTACCGACCCAAACTTGAGGGTTACAAAACCATGCCCTATTATGGGGGATGTTACCCCAGTAGCCAGCTGCAAACTATGATTTTCCAGATGCTGGATTTTATCCCAGCCTTCTGCACTCGAATTAAGGATGACCAGGCTGATGATTGTGGCACGAGCTCCTGTGTCAACTACAGCGTCTACCCCCACACCGGCAATTTTGCACCGAATTATCAAGCTACCTGTACCAATTTGGCCACAATAAATGACCTGTCGCATCAATGAGGGCGCTTCACCATCCCTACTACCGAACACGGCCCTATATGCTCGGCACTTGCTAGTTTCCCGGGCCCTGGCGGGGGGGGGGGGGTGTCTGGGGTCAGCTAGTCCGACCCGTACGAGGTGGAGTTGATGGTCTCGGCTGCCGGCGTCCACCCCGGCACGGAGCTCGACACTCCCATGCACGGTGACCCAGCCGGCTACAATTAAAACACCTCACCTGGTAAGGTGCTTGCCTCCTAAATTCCAAATTGCCCCCCCGAAAGTCCTAATTGGGGCATTTGTCCTTGGCCTACCGGGGGCCACCTCCCGAGCCACCTGCCATGGTCCAGGTCCCGCCAGGTGCTGGTCCACCAGCCTTCCAACCATGCTTTCCAGGTCAGGGCCCCTTCCAGGGGCAGGCCCCCTTGGGGGGCCGCCACCAGCCACGGGCCCAGCTGGCGCACCGCCACTGCGTGGCACTCGCTTCCCCGGGCCAGGGGCTTCGCTGCTTCCCAACGGGCCGCAGCGTCGGCCGCCTGGCTCAATTTCCGCGGGCGCCACATGGTGAGCTGTTGCCGAAGCTTGGGGTCTGGGAAGGCCTGGATGAAATGGTCCAGTGCCAGGCTTTCCTGGGAGGCCACTGCCATGTCTGCGTGTGCAATCCCTACAGTGCGGCGAATGTCATAGGCAAGCTCCCCGATGGTCTCCTGGGGCTTTCTCTTTCACACCGCGAGCTGAGCTTTAACAAGCTCGCTCTGCTGTTCAATGCCGAATCGATTAATTAAGGCCGCATGGAGGGCTGGCAGGGTGATAGTACCTGGTGGTAAAGCTGTCAGCACCTCCGCCGCCGCGCCGCGCAGTGCCCCCATGAGGTGTTCTCCACCTTCATCCAAATTCCAACCATTCCCCCTACACACATGGTCGAATTGCGCCAGGTATGCCCTCAAATCACTCTTGCCGTCATACGGCGTGAGTAGAACCTTATGGCTGCCCAAAGGCCGGACCCCGTGTGTCGCTCCTTGCGGGGTTAGCATGGGGCCGAACCTTTCGGGCCCCCACTGTACACTATTCCCGGGGGGCTCGCATGCGTCCCCCGTACCTCTAAAGGCTACCCCTATCGGTGTCGATGCTTGGGTTGCCTCGTCACAACCCACTACCCACTCCATACTCGCACACCCCGGCTCACCAACACCTCTTGCACTCCCCATGGTCGGACATCCCTGCGCACACTCTCTCTCCACACACTCCGGACCAGTCGCACACCTTACCATTGGCCTCTCACGAACGCCCGCGTCTATACCAACCCCCAAGCTCGCTGAACTTCCCCTCACACCATATACATTCCCGACATTATCGCCACTCACCTCGGCGCTTCTTCATCTTCGCTCCTCCTCCGCCACCTGCAAACTCTTTATTTGGTTAGAAAGCACGTCATCATGATGTGAGCACAGACCTTGTACAAATTCCATCACCTCCTCCTTTATTTTGTTCTTAGTCTCCCTCCGTCTCTTTTTAATTTCACTCACCCCTTCTTCTCCCTCCTCCAACTTTTGTTTCACCACCTCTATTTCCCAGTGCACCCCCACAATTTCTTCTTCCAAGGCCACCTTGGTCGTCTCTATATGGGTCCTAACTTCTTGTTCTCTCGCCCCCAATGTCTCTACCACCTCATCCTACCTCTTTGTCAGTCCCTCGTGTACCATCTGACATTCCTTCTTTGTCGCTATTAATTCCTTCTTTATTTCCCTTTGTGCTGCTTTCAGCCCCCCTATTACGTCCGTGTTCTTACTCATTTGCTCCCCTAACTCCTTTTGTCCCACCGTCAGCTTCTCTACTTCCCTCGTCAACTCCTCTATACCCCCTTGCAACCTAGCCGTACTCTTTCTCACCTCTTTCTCCATGCGCTCCTCACACTGCTTTACCTCGTCGCATACCCCCGCGACCTCTTTGCTCAACCCCCGCCTTATATCGTCCCCCATTTCTTCTATTTCCCTTCTAGATGCTGCCCTCAGCTGTTCCAATTCATACTTTTGGGCGTCCATTTTGCTTTCCAGCCCGTTCTTTACCTCCTCTATCTGATCCCCCATTTGATTTATTTCCCGGGCGGATTTATCTCCTATTTCCATCAATTGGCCCCCCATCTTGTTTTCTAACCCCATTAACCCGTCCTTCATTCCCTCCATTTGATTCTCTTGGGTGGCCATCCTGTTTTCCAATCCCACTAACCCCTCTTTCATTTCTTTCATCTGGCCACCCATGTCCTCCAATTGGCCGCCAATTTGCTTTCTAATCCTCCCAATTTGCTTTCTAATCCCCCAATATGATTCCCCCATTCTGTTTTCCAAATTATTTAACCCATCTTTCATTTGGTTACTTTGCGCATCCATATCAATTTTCAATCCCCCAATTTGGTTTCCCATATCATTTCTCAATCCCCCAATTTGCTTTCCCAATTGCTCTCCCATTTTGTCAATACTGTCGTTCTTTTTTTTCATTTCCGCCATGAATTGCACCATGAAGGCTTGCATGTCGGCAGCCCCCATTTGCGCAGCGTGTGCGGCCCTCGTCACCATGTGCGAGGCGCTGCCATTTTGTTCGCCTGCAACCCCTAATGCTGCACCGTCTCCAATTTCCTCTTCCATTTCTCCCAATTTTTCCCGGGGTTCTGGGTCGATTCTAACTCCTCCTCATTTACCACCACCGGCATCCGACCGCCTTGGCTATCCATGGCACGATTTAATTTAGATGTTAGTACCAAATTTGGGTCGCTCGTAATTTCGAATGCGTTAGGCGCACATCGCGTCCAAATCCCACTCCCAGACACCAATTGTTGTGGATCTCAAATGTCGGCCTTCCCCTTATCAAGTGGGGATTAATCCCCTTGTCCTTTTACTGGCCGACGCGATCCCGGGGCTATCACGTTCCTTCCGGTCGGTGTTAAATAGGGTTGTTGGTCGAATTAGTCCTATTAACTAAGTACTAACACCGGCCGTGAAGCAAGGAAATAATCTCACCCAAACCACGGCATTAGTGGACACGCCGAGCGAAGCGAGCCGTGATTCGGGCCGTTATCAGGAACTAACCCGATTGGAGCGGTTATAATCGTGCCGTGTTTACCCAATGGAGGAAATGACTAAAATGATCGGATTAAGAGGAAACCAGGAAGAACAGGTAATTTATTTACAATTTGTACAAATAAGAAGAGGAAGAAAAAGAGAGCAATGTACAATGAAGAGGAAGAAGCAGATACACAGGGCAGCCTTATACAATCTTACTTATTCCCTGGACACGGGCCCGTTCACACTCAGTCTCCCTCTCCGGCTCACTCACTCGGGGTTTGTAGATGGTCGGGTTGAGGGTCCAACGATGGCGTCTGCAGCTCATCCGGTCCCCGAATCATACCATGCAGATGGTGATGGTAGGCAAGCTCTCCGCGTGGCATAGGCGCGAGGCGGACAATTATTTTTTCGGGGAAAGGTAAGCTGGTGATTAGATTGCATAGGTAATACTTGTACTGGCGCCTTTATATGTGCTCCCGGTATCGCTGGGTACAATACGCCACTTCCCCGATGATGTTCCCAAAGCGCCTTTCACCAACGTCTTTCTCAACACTGCAGTCCTCTGCAATGCGTGCCGCGCGCCAGTCCTTTGTAAAGCGCAATCAATCCTTTCTGTAACTCAATTCTCATAACTAGTTCATAACGATTGCAGTGGCGTCTGTCCTCATAACTCAGGTTCTCCCCTCATAACTCAACTCTCTCTGTGCAAGCGCCTCTCCCTCCTCATAACTCAGGTGGGGGCCTCGCGGGAAAGGTTATATTGCCATGCTCCGCGAACCTTCTGGAATGTCCAGCCACACCCTTTCAGGCGATGTCGCCTCAGCCCTGGTTGGCTGATGAGGGCTTACCGGCTCCGCCTTTGACGGCTGCTTTACGTGGCCACACCCCCACCCTTGCGCTCGGCCCCCTTTTCAGGCCTTACCTCATTGCCTTTGTGCTGGTTTGAGCGAGCAAGAGCAGCAGACGCTGCTGGCAAAGGAGGTGTATTAGCCAAATCATGGCGCGGGATGGATGCTGCCCAACGAGGTTGATTTGGAGGGCGGCTGCAAAATGGACGAACGGGGCCTAGTCTTATTTGTTTTACACAACGCAGATGCAACTATTGGGAATGGCCTTATCTTAAACACTTACTATGAAATAACGAACGTCCTAAGGTGACCGACGTGTTGCATGTGGCCTAACTATGGGGTGCAACCTTTAACCTTTAATGATGTTACCTGTGTGGGTTCTCAAAACCGCAACAATATCAACCGAGCATTTGTTTTGCAACCAGACATGGGCCTTGTTTTGGTTTATTGTTAAGCCCATCCACAATCCCACTTTCTGTGGTGGCTGTGCAGGGTGGCAGAGACAACGTTGTTTGTGTGGCAGACAGCAATTGTTGTTTATATTTAAAACAGCCTCGGCTGTTATGGGATTCAATCTGTGCTGGCTTGAAAATTCAAAGGTTCATGGAGACTAATGTATATTGGAGAGACAACTGGAATATATTATGTGCTCAGGATTGCAATATTGAAGACACATTAATTTCTTTTGGCTGAGACACTTGCTGTTGGTCAAGCGATGTTCTTTTGACATTGCTTCATTCACTCCCTGGGCTCTGTTAACAGTTACCTGTTGGCAGTCAACTTGGTAACAACTAAAATAGTCAATAAAGCCTCTTTGAAGAATTAGAAAATAAGCATGATATATTCCTCATAAACAATGCACCTCACAATTTGTTTTTGTGAATTAATCACAATTTGTTGCTGATTGTTGTTTGAAGGTGCCACAGTCGAGGTGCAGTGAACCATGTGAACCTGGGACAAGACACATTACCTTAATAGGCCTTCCTGTTTGCTGCTTCAAATGTGTTCCTTGCAATTTTGGAGAATTTTCAAATGATTCAGGTTCGTGCCAAGAAATGACATTTGTTTCTCAAACTTTTCATTTAAATGCAGTAATCAAATAATATGAATGATGTTAACGAATACGAACTGTGAACGTATCCACAGATTCATACGAGTGCCATCGCTGCCCCAACTATTACTCATCCAATGATCATCGGGACAATTGTTTCCCATCACCTGAAGAATATTTATCTTTCTCAGAAACTATGACAATCACACTTCTGTCCCTTATATTGTTGGGATTGATGATGAGTCTTGTCATTGGAACTCTCCTTCTGTATCACAGGAACAAACCAAATTTTAAAGTTGTTGATATCAAATACGAAATATTCCTGTTGTTTGCTCTTTCTTTGACTCTTTTGACCAGTTTATCATTCTTTGGACGACCAAATGAATTGTCCTGTCATTTTCGACAACCTGGGACATGCTTATGCCTGGCAGTCGTCTTCTCTTTTTATGCTCGAAAAATATTTTGCAAAGTCTCCTCTTTTCAAGGTGGGCTTGTTCTGATTCATAAAATAATAACTGTAAATCAATAAGCGCAATCCCGTAAATGGTATAAAGAATATAGTCACATGTCATCAAGGGTACCTCGCAGCACCCAAGATATTGTTGTGGTTTTTTTTTTTTTTTTTTTTTTTTTTTTTTTTGTATACAAGATCGAGGCTCGTGAAAGAGCGAACATTAATCACACAGAAAGACAAACCGACACATAAAACATATAACATAGGGAGCGGTAGACAAGATGGGGAGAGAGGGGGAAGGACACAAACACAACATTTGAGAGCAGGGACCGAGAGACATGGAGACATCGAGAGATCTGAGAGAGGGCGAGGGCTTGGGGGGGGGGGGCGTGGGAAGGGGGCAGTAGGAGAGGTATAAAACATATGGACACTGCCAGGACTTCCAGGAAAGAAGTTGGAATTTCAAACAAGGTGGATCTGGGGTGAATTAGCGGGGGTAGAAAAGATCAAGGTTTTGGATGGGGGAAGATAAGAGATGGTGGGGAACAGCTGTTTTAAAGACCTGGAGGGAGGAGTGGGATTGAAGGGAGTGAGGGAGTTTGTTCCAGAGGCGGGAGAAAAGAGGAATGAAAGAGTGAAGGTGAGCGGAGAGCCGAGATTTCGGCAGTTTAACCATCAGAGGTTTGCTGGCAGATCTTGTGCGACCTGTAGGAATATTTGGGGGACAGAGCACAGAGAGAGCTGGGGGTGCAAGGCCGGAGAGGAGTCGGTAGAAGACAGAAAGAACACCTACCTGCCTGCGGTGAGTGAGTGAAAGGCCCTCAGAGATAGCTTCATCGCGGGAGATTCCAATAATTCTGAAAGCTTTGGTTTCAACAGCGTGAAGCCGAGCTAGGTGTGAGGCAGGAGCACCGGCCCATAGGGGAGAACAGTATTCCATTGAGCTGCGGATGAAAGCCTTGTATGTGGTGAGGAGCTCAGGTGTGCCGAGGAAGGACTTCGCACGACGGAGGATGCCCAGTCGGCGACTGGCTTTGGAGGCCAGCTTGGAAATGTGGTTTTCCCAAGAAAGATCATGGCAGATAGTGAGACCCAAAATCTTGAGCGACAGAACTTCTTGGAGAGGATTGTTGAGAAAGTAGATGGGAGGGTTGTCCAGTCGATCTTTTCGGAGAGACATAGTAAGAGTGTGAGATTTGTCAGGATTGAAAGACATGTTCCACTTGTTTGACCAGTCTGTGATTTTGTCCAGGTCTTCAGAGAGTGAGGAGGCAGCAGACTGCCGATCTGAGGGAAGAGGAATGGAGCGGCAGAGAGTGGAGTCATCAGCAAAGAGATAGAGAGGATTTTCGAGAGAGTCAGAGAGATCATTGATGAAGACCAGAAAAAGCACGGGGCCCAGAACACTGCCTTGGGGAACTCCAGCCTGAACAGGAAGAGGAGATGAGAGAAACCCATTCAGGGCCACACGTTGACGACGACTAGAGAGGAAGTCCGCCAGCGATGCGTGGAGATTTCCATGGATACCAAAGGAGGAGAGTTTGGTGAGCAGAGCGGGGTGCCAGACCGTGTCGAAGGCACGTGATATGTCGAGGGAGACAGCTCTAATTTCCTGTTTGGCATTGAGGACCTCCATCCATTGTTGAGACAGCAGAAGCAGCATGTCCAGAGTAGAGTGACCTGGTCTGAAACCAAATTGATGATCAGAGATCAAGCCATTGGAGAAGAGGAAAGATTTCATATCAGAAGCAATGATGGATTCCATGACTTTGCTGATAATTGGGAGAAGGCTGATTGGTCTGTAGTTGCTAGGATCTGTTTTTACACCTTTTTTGTGCAAAGCGGTGATGTTGGCTGATTTCCAAGCAGATGGCAGTTGACCTTGAGCAAAAGAGAGGGTGAAGAGAACAGAGAGAGGGTGAGATAGAGCAGCAGAGCAGGATTTTAGGACCCGTGGGCTGATGCCGTCGGGTCCAGTTGCAGAATCAGAGTCGAGGGTTGACAGAAACATTTCCACCTTGTCAGGAGGAAAGGACACGGAGTCCAGGAGCAGCAGGGTACGACTGGGTATGGTGGGTACAGAGAGGGATGGGTTTGGGACACAAGATTTAGAGGCAAACACAGAGTTGAGGCATTCAGCTTTTTCACGTGCGGAGTCAGCTGTGTAGCCGTTTGAGGTAAGGGAGGGGATGGAGGGGGAACAAACACCAGAAACGGATTTGACCAGACGCCACCAGGATTTGGAAGAGGGAGACAGATAAGAGAGTTCGGTCTTGAGAACGGAGAGATATTGTTTCCTGGCTCTCCTGAGGGTGGACACACACTTGTTTCGGGCTTTGTGAAAGGAAATGAGATTTCCTTCCGTTGGATTTGCTTTCCAGGAGACGAAGGCAAGTTGTTTCTGGGCAACAGCCTCACCACAAGATTCCGTGTACCATGGACGGGAGGAAGGGTATGACAACTGAAGACGAGATGGGATAAATCTGTGCATGAGAGAGAGCAATTTACTTTGGAAGAATTCCCAGGATGAGTTGATGTCAGAGGTGGTAGAGATGGGAGACCAGTCCAGATGATTGATGGCTGCTTGAAGACCGTGCCAGTTGGCCTGAGTGAAATGCCAGACTCGTCGACGCTGAGCAGGCTCCCTGAGGATGGTCAGAGAGATGTCCACTTTAACAAGGACATGATCAGATGATCCGATCGGAGCAGAAGAAGAGCAGCAGACATTTTCAGGGAAGTTAGTCATAACCAAGTCCAGAAGAGAAGATGTTCCGTTGACTGAGATCCGGGTCGGGAAATTGACAGATTGTGTCAGTCCCAGTGAGTCGCAGAAGTCCTTTGCTGAGGAGCCATGGCTGGTGAGAGAGGTACCCACACCCAGCCAACTGGCATGATGACAGTTGAAATCACCACATATGAGGAAGAGAGAGTTGGGATGAGTGGATAGAAGTTAGTCCATATCATCAGACAGCGAGATGTAGATGGAGTCATCACTGTTTGGTGGACGGTACAACACACATATGAACAAGAGGTGGGAGCGAAGGGGAAGCCGTAGCCAGAGGTATTCCTGGGGGTGAGGTGGAGAGAGTGCAGTGCAGGGCGAGTGAGGAAGAGAGTTTTTGATAAAGATAGCAACCCCGCCTCCAGGACGAGGCTCAGGTCTATCATACCGGAGGAGGGAGTAGCCCGGGAGAGATACTATGGAATCAGAGACATCATAAAGGAGGAAAGTTTCTGTTAAGCAGATCACGTCTGGTTTGACAGAAGCAACCTGTATGGAGAGATCAGTTAAGTTTGAACGAAGGCCCCGGATGTTTGAGGTCCATACCGTTAATGAAGAGGAAGGGGGAGCATCAGATACAGAACAGGGGGGAGGAGGGGTAGGGTAAGATGTGGAAGAGGTGGAAGAGGTAGGGAGAGCTGTTGAAGGTGTGTCAGAGATTTCAGAATAGCTCGGAGAAAGGGAAGGATGGGGCGGACAAAAGGTTTGATGGTGATTGGGTGAGCCACAATGAGGTGTTATTTGAGGAGGGGGAAGAGCGAGGCAGAAGGTTGGGGGACATGGAGGTGAGAGTTTGAAGGGGGAAGAAGCGGGGAGGACGCTTTGAGGAGAGGGAGTGAGAGGGGGGAAATTGAGAAGCAATGAGGGTGGGGAGATTTGAAGGGGAGGGGTGAGGGGGTAGTTTGGGAGGGAAGGGACAAGGGGAGGGATTTGAAAGGGATGGGATATGGGGGAGATTTGGAGGGGAGGGGTGAGGCAGGAGTCTAGGAGGGGAGGGGCGAGGGGGCGTCTTGGTGGGGAGGGGTGAGGGGGTAGTTTAGGAGGGAGGGGGCAAGGGGGGAGATTTGAAAGGGATGGGTGATGGGGAAGATTTGGAGGGGAGGGGTGATGGGGAAGATTTGGAGGGGAGGGGTTATGGGGAAGATTTGGAGGGGAGGGGTGAGATTGGATTTTTGAAAGTGTACGATTTATGGGAAACGAACATTTATTGCAAAATGAGTTTCTTGTGACCTTCGAGTTAAAAATACGTTTAAGGACGCTGGATGGAGGATGGAGTGCAGGAGAGTTTAGGGAATGTAGAAAAAAGGCACTATAGGAGATGGATATTTTTTTTGGGATGAATTGATTTGGTGAGCAAGTCGAAAGCAGCCTTTTAAAGAAGAAGAAGAAAAAGGTGTTATAAAATATGACGGAATACATAACTTGAGGGGAAAGTGTAAACATTGAAGGTTAATGAGTGAAAACTATCTGGGGAAATGGGGGAGAAACACGTGGTCGAAGAACGAACGAACGAATAAGAATGAATAAACGAATGAGAACAGAGAAGGAAAATGTTTTTTTTTTTTTTTTTTTTTTGAGTTGAGATTAACACAAGGAAGTAGGCTATGGGTGAAAAGACTGGGAATACAGAGAACGAAAGTTATTGGATCACAAACGACGGGACCACTGAGAGAAAAACAAAGCCTCAAAGTTGTACAGTGCACACTGTACAAGGCCTTGCTCGCGACACGGCAAACAGACGATCAATTTATGAAAGATAAACACCGAGAAACAACCAAAGTTGCACACAATAACTTCACACACCGAAAGATAAATACAGTTTCGACAAAATACAATTGTGAACAGACTTAACTTCGAAAAACGTGGAGACCGTGTGGAGCTTCGAAAATCCCTGCCGCCGTCTCCAAGATCTCGCGAGATCTCGCGAGATTTTGAGAAGTCTTAAAACGATTCTCTCATAGTTAAAGCAGTTATTTCATAATCATACTGACTAAAGTCTGTTTTTATAGATCTGCGTTGCGATTGTGTCGTTAGAAATCGTATATGTGTCATTTTTCACAATCCACATTATTTTCTACAAGCCATCTGCCGCACATTTTCCTCACTCATAAGCACCTTTTCCTCGCAGCACCCGGAACCGTTTCATGAACGCCTGTGACAAAATATTGTGATAAAAACGGAGGCTCACGCACCGAATTCACGCGTGCCTCGAAAACCGTCTCAAACAGGCTTCGTGAGCGCCTGCAAGAGGACATCTTGCAAGGACCCAAGATGAAGACAAAGAGTGGCGAAGCTCAAACATGGGGGGGGGGGGGGGGTTGAGGCTTTATGGATGGCTGTGCGTAGAGCCTCTGGAGAGAATGGTGGGAAGAAAGAAGGGGTGCCGAAGTCTGAGAGATTTGAAGCTTTGCAGCTTGCGATGGTTACAGACTCTGTTGGGAGCTCGATTATTATTAATCTCTTGAACGCAAAGGTCCTCTTGGTGTCTTTCTCTGTCATTCCTTTTGCTTTGCTTGTTTGCTCTTTCTAAAATAGCTTGTTCGCTCCTTTGTGCATTGGCGATTCATTTCCCGTCACACAATTCGTCTGTCATTCATTCTTTCCTGCTTCCTCCGTATCTGTCGTTTCACTCTCTTCCTTATTTCTTCACCTTCACCCTTGTGCACCTTCGCTTTCACATTCCCACGTCTGATAGCTGCATCGCTGGACCCTCTACCTCATCTACAGCATCCGCACGTCCTGCCAGGACACGCATTATATACGTGCCGCGAGCGACGACACTGGTCCATGGGGAAATTCTGGTGCCGCAGCTGTGTGAGGAGCAGGAGGGGAGCTGAGAGAGGAGAGTTCCAGTTTCAAGCAGGACATGGGAGCCAGAATCAACAAATGGAATGTGTGCAGAGGTCCATCCTCTCCCTATCTATTTCTTTCTATCCTCATCTTGTCTTCTTCCTCAATCACTCATCCCATCATTCTTTGCCAATCACTCATCACTCCCTTCCACATCAGATGGATGATGCTGGCGTAATATACTGTAGCATGTTAAGTCATGGATAAGGTTACGAATGCGGGTTTGTTGCTTTGATTAATGTTTGTACATATTTTTCTCTTCTTATCAATACTTGTTTGCCTGCAATTGTAAATTCAGTCAGACCACTCTATTCGCGGGGGATACGTTCCTGGAAAATCCGTGAATAACGAACCCGAGAATGTCGATGATAATCCGCGAAGGTTGATGAAAGTCCCGGAAATGGCAAGACAAAACCCACGAATGTCGATGAAAATCCGCGAATGCATGCCGTGCCATTGTTTCATTGGGGGAAAGAGAGACAGATAATTGCACTAATATATACTGTGGAGTGTTTTCATTCTGTACAGTAAATCGCAGAGATGACGTGTTATGCAGCTGGTGGGATATCCCGCAAAGAAATGTTTACCTGTGAATGGTGGAATATCACGTGAAGCTGTTTACAGTGTGAGCGGAAGGGCGGGATATCCCGTGAAACATTGTTTACCTGTGAATGGTGGAATATCATGTGAAGCTATTCACAGTGTGAATGATGGGATATCCCGCGAAAGCAGTGAAAACAAGAAACACACGACAGCAAACGTAAGAGCAGGTCATGCTCGCGGCTCGTGAATTTTTTTTTTGCGCCCCTGAAAAACAACGAATTCACGGAACATGGCCGTAAATCGAAAAAAATATAACCGTGATTTTGTGGAACTTGGCTGCGAATAGAAAAAACCCACAAATTTGTGGGACAATTTTCCACGGATAGAGAAACAGGTCGCATTTATCACCCGCAAATACGCGGAACACGTGAATAGTGGGGTTCGACTGTACTTACACTATTACTGCCACTAAAGGAAGGCCATTACCTCACGAAACTGTGTCCCAACTTATTATGTCCATTCTGATGGATAAGACTGCTGAATCATTTGGCCAGCTCGGATTTGTTGTCAAAGTTTGATCTCAGATGTGGTTACTTTGGTTCCGCTCGGCCGACTGACTATGGTCTTAATTTTTGCGTAACCGCCTGCATGGTGCCCCTTTTGCCTCGTTTACCTCACCGGCATGATAAAACCGTCATTGGGCACAAAGATCCAACCAGAGTCAAAAGTTGCAAACGGCGTCTGTTGTCTCTCGAAGAAACATCGTTCTCTCGGAGCTATCCAGAGACGACGTCCCATCACGGTATCATATATGGCAGGCTCGTGACATTATTTTCATCACTTCCATATTTAAACATAGTGGGGCGGCTTAGCCCAAATATTCAAAAGAATTGTGCATTTTGTGATACAAGCACCAAATTTGGCACAAATGTACATTAATATGTTGCGAACATTTTCAGATATTGGGCCACTTGAAATTCCGTAATTTTATTTTTCAAATTTTTTCAAATTTCGTAATTTCAAATTTTTCGGGTGACACCGTCACAATTTCGGTCTTCGAAGCCGGCCGATAGGCAAAGTGTGACCGGAAGGGACGAGGTTCTCCTGACCACGTGGCGCTCGATCTGGGAAGCGAGAGGCGTTCCATTAGTGGACGCGCCCCTCACGCCCGACTTTTGGGCGGCCCCGGCAGGCCGTTTGTTTTGACGTTCCGTGACAGGCCCCGCACCCCCACCTCCGGGCCGACCGGAAGCTTGTGCTGAGTACATCATACCTGAACAACTCAGTGAGGCAGAACACAGCAGTGCACACCAGGGTGACCCCTTCAGTGCATAAACCAATTAACCTGTCCACTGCAGGGCATATAGAAATGAAGTTATTTTCTGCATATAATAATAATATAAGTTCAGTTCTATATAACAATTTCTGTTATCACCACTACCACTACAACTACCACTACTACAAGCTTTGGCTGGAATTTTGTGGACTAACAGACAAACAGACATACAGACAAGCTGGGATCAAAACATTACCTCCTTCCACCATTGAGTGTAGAGGTAAACATCATGGATATTATATCATGCCCTAGATTTAATTCATGCTTACCCGTGTATTTGCTTCACTGGTTCACAAGGTCTTTTGCATACATGTAATTCAGACTCTCGTCTTCATTGCTGACCACACAATGTTCGCAACATATTAATATACATTTGTGCCAAATTTGGTGCTTGTATCACAAAATGCACAATTCTTTTGAATATTTGGGCTAAGCCGCCCCACGAAATCGGCCGGCCTCGAAGACCGAGATTGTGACGGTGTCACCCGAAAAATTTGAAATTACGAAATTTGAAAAATTTTGAAAAATAAAATTACGGAATTTCAAGTGGCCCAATATCTGAAAATGTTCGCAACATATTAATGTACATTTGTGCCAAATTTGGTGCTTGTATCACAAAATGCACAACAGGTTTGCTATGCTGCTACACTAACATATTTTGGTTGGCCTGTGTGAATTATATTGTAAGCTCTTGTTTTCTCAGAAGTGTAGGATCAAATTAGTCTGCTGATTAGATATATCATGGAGTAGGGTCGTACTCCATATGTAGGGATGGCACGGAAAAAATGGCTGCCCATTTAAATATCTACAAAATGATATGCTTAAAAACCACTATAGAGTGAAGTCTTAAGCATTTTTTTTTTTTTTTGTATACAAGATCGAGGCTCGTGAAAGAGCTAACATTAATCACACTGAAAGACAAACCAACACATAAAACATATAACATGGGGAGCGGTAGACACGATGGGGAGAGAGGGGGAAGGAAACAAAACACAACATTTGAGAGCAGGAACATCGAGAGACCTGTGGGAGACAGAGGGCATGGGAAGGGGGGGGGGGTGGGAGAGGTATAAAACATATGGACACTGCAAGGACTTCCAGGAAAGAAGTTGGAATCTCAAACAAAGTGGATCTGGGGTGAATTAGCGGGGGTAGAAAAGATCAAGGTTTTGGATGTGGGAAGATAAGAGATGGTGGTGAACAGCTGTTTTAAAGACCTGGAGGGAGGAGTGGGATTGAAGGAAGTGTGGGACTTTGTTCCAGAGGTGGGATAAAAGAGGAATGAAAGAGTGAAGGTGAGCAGAGAGCCTAGATTTCGGCAGTTTAACCATCAGAGGGTTGCTGGCAGATCTTGTGTGACCTGTAGGAATATTTGGGGGACAAAGCACAGAGAGAGAGCTGGGGGAGCAAGGCCGGAGAGGAGTCGGTAGAAGACAGAAAGACCACCTACCTGTCTGCAGTGAGTGAGTGAAAGGCCCTCGGAGATAGCTTCATCGCTGGAGATTCCAATGATTCTGAAAGCTTTGGTTTCAACAGCGTGAAGCCGAGCGAGGTGCGAGGCAGGAGCACCGGCCCATAGGGGAGAACAGTATTCCATTGAGCTGCGGATGAAAGCCTTGTATGTGGTGAGGAGCTCAGGTGTGCCAAGGAAAGACGTCGCACGACGGAGGATGCCCAGTTGGCGACTAGCTTTGTAGGCGAGCTTGGAAATGTGGTTTTCCCAAGAAAAATCATGGCAGATAGTGAGACCCAAAAGCTTGAGTGACAGAACTTCTTGGAGAGGATTGTTGAGAAAGTAGATGGGAGGGTTGTCCAGTCGGTCTTTTCGGAGAGACATATTAAGAGTGTGAGATTTGTCAGGATTGAAAGACATGTTGCACTTGTTTGACCAGTGTGTGATTTTGTCCAGATCTTCAGAGAGTGAGGAGGCTGCAGACTGCCGATCTGAGGGAAGAGGGATGGAGCGGCAGAGAGTGGAATCATCAGCAAAGAGATAGAGAGGATTTTCCAGAGAGTCGGAGAGATCATTAATAAAGACCAGAAAAAGCACAGGGCCCAGAACACTGCCTTGGGAAACTCCAGCCTCAACAGGAAGGGGAGATGAGAGAAATCCATTCAGGGCCACATGTTGACTACGATTTGGTTCTTTAATCCCCGGAGGCGGAAGGGCAGGTGCCCAAAACTCACCTCCCCCTGGCAAGGCCTGGGAGTCGTCCTGTCGCACGTCTGTGACATGGTCGTTAAGATCAAAATGGGGCCACGGGCCCTCCCTCGGATCGTACATGCTGACCGGATAAGACCTTATGCCGGTGAGCAGGCGCCCTCATGGATCGCCTCGGCTCTAGATGCCGAGGAAGGACCCAGTACCTCTTGCGACGGGGGCTCGTGGCATCAGAGGACTGGGGGGGAGGGGGTGCTAGTGGGAGATACCCGATGTGAGGGGATGGCAACTCTGCCATCCCCAACAACGGGGGCAAAGGAGCACTAGGTTTATGGGGTTTATGACAGTGAAAACTAGCCCGGGAGGGTTAGGATATCGTGTGTAGGGACCAAAGATTGACAATAGGTAACGCTAAGGTTAAGTAGTGACCATGATACCTGTAGTGGGGACGCAAGTAGATTAGTTTGGATGATAATGACGTGGTATGTGCTTAGTTTAAAGGGAAGACAGGGAGCACTAAGTTAGCAGGGCACCAGGTAGTTCAGATGATGCCGTGTGTGTGAGGATCGAAAGTGTATTGAGCAGGGTATGAGTAAATGATTGTGATTGTTAGTTGTATTGAGATTGCACAGGTGTGCAACTGAACAGGTGTGCAACTGAACAGGTGGATGGAGCAGTGTATGAGTGATGGTGATGGTGATTTGTGTTGTGTTGACCAAATGGTCCAGGAAGGAAGGAGGGTGCAGGTGGCACCAGGTGATTGCACAGGTGTGCAACTACAGGTGAATGGAGAATGGTTGTGTGAAATACATGGAGTGTGGAATATATGGAGTATGGAATGGATGATCGTGGAGTGAGTATGTGGAAACTGTGGAGTGGAGTGGATGGTGCGAAGGTGTGGATGGGGGAAAGGAGGATGGACCCCATCACGAATACCCGGGGAGGGTAGTTTAAGAGTTAGGTAGAGGGTATAGGTAAATTGTGGTTGGATATTGGCATCTGTGGTGCATGTGGAAGAATGGAGTTTGGATGGGTGCTTTAGTGTTGTGGAAATGGCTGGGCGTGTAGCCTGTTAGTATGTGTAGTTGATTGGGCACTCCACCACTGTGAGGATGTCGGCCAGGTGAGGCCGCAGGTGGGCTCTGGGAGCCGGTAGAGTTGTTGTGGATGGGGCCCGAGGATCCGGAGGACGGACCCCGTTAGCCCAGTGCCAGAGGGCACCGAGGGGTGACAGGGCCAGGAGGGGCCTTCCCCAGTTAGATAGGTTAGGGTGAGGAGCTAGGTAAGCTCAGGTGGCAACTACAGTGGTGGAGGTGTGCAGGTGGGTAGACCTGCTGGGAGAGCTACATGACTCAGCCCGGAAATTGTGCAAGGGCACCGGGAGATGAATCGGGGGAGTGAGACCCCAAATTGAGAAGCACCACATTTTGGTCAATGGGAATTGGTTCTTAAAACCGCATAGAGTAAGTTGGCCAATGGTTTTGCAGTGAAAGACCCCGGGTAGTGTAAAGTGTATTAAAGTCAAACCAAACCTGTTTAAAAGCCAAACCTGTTATTCTCGAACATTTTCAAACTAACAATAATGAAAAGGACGTCAGAATACATCGCTAAAGTACCAAATCGAGAGATCACAAAATTGACAATGTGTTCATCCTCGGAATTGTTGGTGAATGTCATCCTGCCAAGCACAATGATGGATGAAACAATCACAATGATCACAATCACAATCTTTGGGGCAGCTGTTCACCACCGTCTCTTGTCTTCCCCCATCCGGGGCCTTTATCTTTTCTGCCCCCGCTAGTTCGCCCCAGATCCACCTTGTTTGAAGTTCCAACTTCTTTCCTGGAGGTCCTGGCAGTGTCCATGTGTTTTGTGCCTCTCCCACCTCCCCCTTCCCATGCCCTTGCCCCTTCCCATGCCCCCCCCCCCCCGGGGCCCTCGCCCTCTCTCGGATCTCTCGGTGTCTCCGTGTCTCTCGGTCCCTGCTCTCGGATGTTGTGTTTGTGTCCTTCCCCATCTCTCCCCATCTTGTCTACCGCTCCCGATGTTATCTGTTTTGTGTGTCGGTTTGTCTTTCTGTGTGGTTGGTGTTCGCTCTTTCACGAGCCTCGATCTTGTATACAAAAAAAAAATAAAAAAAACTAAAAAAAAACTGAAGGAAGTGACATTCTCTTTTGGGTATTTCATCCATACCATTAAAAATGTTTTTTTAAATCGGATAAAACAAATACATCACAAACGAGTACCGAAGCGATGCACCGAAAGTGCGTTTGATCGAAGCGATTGTGCTTTCAGGTTATTTTGTTTAAAACCAGTCGAGCATTGTCATGACAATGTGACGTCACACTTTGGTGCTCTCTACTCAACAATAGGGTGGAGTAAAAATATCATTTAAAATTTTTTATAAGCCAGTATATGGGAAATGTGCCAAATGACCATAGAAACAATCCTGCAAAATTATAATTATTTCTGACCACTCCTTCATCGCCCTCAATCTGATTGAAATTTTGGCATATTATCGCATTTCGACATCTATCGCATTTCGTGATACATGCTTTGATCCGCCATTGACCACGAGGTGACTTGGAGAAGAAGAGGGGTGGGGCGCCAGAACAGGGTGTGGCCCACCCCCACCTCATCAAAGGCGTGGCCACAAAGCCCTCAGCCAGCCAACCAGGGCTGAGGAGCGTCACCGACGGGGGTGAGCTGCGTAGTGATACGCACCCCGTTTATATTAGCACTGGCTGGGACTATTTATGCCAGATGAGACGATTTGCTGCGCTTGGGCGATTGCTGCACTCCTGCCACCCCCCTTCAATTCGTGTGAGTGAGTTCGTGTTGTTTGTGCTGTCTGTCTGTCTGTCTGGGGAACCCTAAGTTAAGCCTGTAATAAGTTGTTTTTGTTTGTTTTCAGAACGATGGCGGTCACAAGAGATCAAGTTACATGCGTGATATTTGGAGTTCCACGAAACATCCAAACTAACGTTCTCCCAACGTACGCTGATGTCATGAAAGGATACCTTCAATCTCGGCAACAGCTTAGGACGGAGAATGGCAAATACCCTTCATTTGGTGACATATCTCACAAACTGTGCTATGAAATTCAAGAGGTATGGGAAACGGCCTCTCTTCCAACGGTACGGCACGCGCAAGCGATTGAAAAACTCAGATCTTTCCATGACAAGTACAATTCAATCCTAAAAGTCTACAAGGGAAGAAAGGATCAAGCCACCTACAAACAACGACTCACAGACATTCTCGACAAATCTAACAATCTGTTTGATCTTAGCAAATGCAAATGTTCTGACATGGTGTCTAACTGTAACTGCTTGAAAGAACATAAAGTGCCGCAAAAAGGGCGAGAGTTCCTTCAAGACCAGAGAGGACCGAGGAACATGGTAATTGGCGGAATAGATCAAGAAGAGACATCAAGATTGAAGAGGAAAACGGAAAGAGAAGAGACCAATCTCAAACGAATGAAAACTCACTACGAAGATGCCAAAAGTCAGATTGCTTCTACGTATGACGAAAGCGAAGAAGACTACGTGGATAGCGCGACTGACGATGAGTATATTTCTGAATCAGTTAATCTCCAGAGCACACCAAAACCGGTTTGACAACAGCAACAAATGACGATCTCACTACCTTCGCTCGCTAAAGCCTGCGACCGAACTGGCGTCTCTGACAGATCAGCTGCTATATTAGCGACATCAGTTCTACACGATCTCTGCGTAATTTCACCAAAAGACCGTTCTAAAATAATTGATCGCAGCAAGATCCGCAGAGAACGTAGCAAAACTCGAGAGGAACTTCAAAGTGATGTCTGCACCATCATAGAGGGACTATACTTTGATGGCAGGAAGGAGAACACCATGACTCAGGTTCACGGCACTGACAACAATAATCACCGAACAACAGTCAAAGAAGAACACGTCAGCATCATCGCAGAACCCGGTTCATCGTACTTCAGCCACACAACTCCATCATCAGGATCCAGCAAAAGCATTGCCGAGTCTTTAGTCGCTAGTCTGAAGGAACGGAATGTGAAGACAGAGGACATCAATGTAGTCGGGTGTGACGGCACTAACGTGAATACGGGACATAGAGGAGGTGTTATACGACAACTGGAAGAAACCTTCAATCGTCCACTGCAGTGGCTGGTATGTCTTCTTCATGCCACTGAACTTCCGCTGCGGCATCTGTTCGAGGAACTTGACGGCACAACTACAGGCCCGCGTGGATTCTCAGGGCCCATCGGAAAACGTCTATCAACGTGTAACGAACAGCCTGTAACATCGTTTACGCCAGTGAAACTGAGTCAGGCATTGCCGAATGTGGACCCGAGAGACTGGAGTACAGACCAGCGATATCTCTTGGAAATGTGCAATGGCATTAGCGAAGGTGACTGCAGCGTCAATCTGGCCCTACGAAACCCTGGATGCCTGAATCACTCTCGGTGGCTTACAACAGCTAATAGAATACTCCGACTGTACGTTAGCGTCAAAACACCACCCAAGAAGTTGAAAACCATGGTGACATATATCATTCGAGTGTATGCTCCAATGTGGTTTTCCATCAAAGTCCACTCGTCATGCAAGAGATGGAGCCAGGTACATCCACCAGATGATCGTCAAGTCACGATACCTTAGCGCTAAACACAAGAAGATCGTTGACCCTGTTATGCACCACAACGCGTACTTTGCACATCCGGAAAATATACTACTGGCCATGATAACTGACCATCGACCTCAAATACGAGAATGGGGCTTGCGGCGAGTGATGAAAGCCAGAGCAACAGACAGACAGCCTACTGGACAGATACGACGGTTCAAGGTCCCCACTAAACTCAACTTTGACGCAGTGGAGTACTTCGACCTAATTGACTGGGGAGCGTGCGCCATCTCGGAGCCTCCCGTGATCCGAGGCATGTCAGACCCTGAGCTGAAGGAACTTATCACGATGGATGTCACCCCAACTGTCCTCTTCCCTAAATTACCTTGCCACACACAGGCTGTGGAAAGGACTGTGAAACTCGTGACCGAGGCCACTCAAGCTGTGTGTGGCAAGAAAAGGCAGACGGCTTCATCCGTGCCCGTGTCGCCTCGCGACAGATGATGCCATCGATTGAATCGAAGTGCGACTTCACACACTTCACATTGTAACTGTGTGACTAACATTCTGAGACAAACTATAAATAGACCTATGATTTGAATGCATCTATGAGCTGTTTTACTATGTTGCATAGTATAGTAAAATAAAAAGTTACTGAGGGAGATGAAAATATTGTTCAATTTTAATACAATTTTAACACAGTGCTCTATAGATGTAATGGCACCTTTTGGCATATCTAGCTAGTTAAAATTCAAAGAAGATTTTTTGGCTATTTTCACTCCACCCTACTCAACAACCTGTTAAACACCATATATGCATGCACAGGAGAAACTTTGCTGTAAAACTCACTGTCTACCGTAAAGTCTCTGTCGTAGATTACAAGGCCTAGTGGATCGCAAGGTACAACAAAATGTGTAATTTACGAAGGAAAAGGTCCCAGAAAGGCATGCTGATGCTTTAATTGAGGTTCGCAGCGGGTCATGCCAGTTATTAAAAAGAGCATTCTAAATTGAACTTTCCATACACCGCATGAATATCATTGTTCAAGCAAATCGTGCATTACCTCCTCCTTATGTAAATATTTGTGATCACGTGAGCCCTTTTAAAAAAACATCTATTTATTGCACTTACACAGGGTAGAGGGGGTTGGGGTGGGAATACATTGGAAATACCAACATTGAGTAAAGGAACAGAAGGGGAGACAATAAGAATGGAGGTATCTGTTTGTTGTGTATGTATAGGTAGGAAGTAAATTGAGGAAAAGCAGATAATGTAGGAAGTCAGCAGAAGGAAAGGAGATTAGCAGATTTGGGAGAGAAGGCGAGGAAGATTGGGTGGATATAGGATTATGGGGATAGAATAGAATAGCAGACACGGATCCGGATCTTCACCAAAATTGAATCACTTCGTCTTTGTCACACACACACACACAACCTCTCCACAAAGTTTCGTCCAAATCCGTCCACAACTTTTTGAGATATCCTGCTATGTGTCCTTTCTGGCCCTATCTCCCAATGGTGAAGAATCACTTAAACATTCTACTAGCCGGGTCCGAATCCGGATCTTCACCAAAATCGAATTATTTCTTCCTTGTCACAGACACTGCCTCTCTGCCAAATTTCATGCGAATTCACAGACAGACAAGGGTGAAACCAAAACCTCCACCCACCTTTGGTGGCGGAGGTATTAAATGACACCACAATAAAACACCACAATACTTTTATGGATTCCCAACCCGACATATTTTGACATTTCCATCTCCTCAACAACAAAATACCCAATTACACCAACCCTCAATACAAATCTACAATTACATCTAATGTAGACATCTTCATACAATTGTTACTACCAGCAACGGTACCCACCCTATGGGTGGGACTTCAATTGGGAAGCCCAAATGAAAAGGCAAAATATCAGAAATTGAAGGCTTTTTTATTTTAAACGATTCATATAAACATCCATTGAATCATATCACACGCAAATCATCAAAATCTAAACAGTACATGGCGCCCATTTTGAAAAAAGATTGAATTCTGCAAAACAGAAGCGGCTGCTACACATCTTTCTCAGTCGCACGTTTATGTGTGAAGAGTGCACGCCGAATCTGTAACACAGAAGCGGCCGCTACACCTGTTTCTCAGTCGCTTTGCACACGCTGCCATGTACCTTCGGAGCCGCACGTTTTTTAGGAAGAGTTCGTCAGGAGTCGATCTACTCTCTCCTGGTACGTAGAATAAACAGTATTTGTAGAATTTCAACAAAAGCCACATCGCTGTACATATCGTTAAATATTATTCCATCGTGTTTGGAAAAACTGGAAAATTGGAAAATTGGAAAACTTGGAAAGATTGGAAAAACAATATAGCCTATTTTACTTCTAGGGGTCCCAGTAATACCCACCCAAAATATCGTTGCGATCGGTTGAGCCGGTTTTGCGGTACATTCGAACGGAACGACGGACATTTGGTGAATTATAGTAAGATTGCCACCTAAAATGACAAAAAATCTCAAAATATGTTGCTTGGTGAAGATTCGGATATTATAATTTTTAAAGTGATTCTTCAATATTGAGTGATCTCAAAATATCTCAAATATAAGGCAATATTTCAAAAAGTTCTGAAGGGATTCGAGCAAAACCTAATGGGCACAATTGGGTTTCTGCCATGGATGAATTAATTCGATTTTGGTTCAGGTCCGTATTCAGATTTGGCCTGTCAGTGAGATACAATACATAAACTTTTCAGCCTGTTGGAGGTATTTTCTCGACAAAGTGTAGTTCTAGTTCTTTTGATTTTTACACTTGTGGATAAAAGTAAATTCTTATTCTTCTTGGACATTATGTATTACTGTCACAATTGAAACATTGGCACAGCCATGCAAAAGTATAAAGCATCCAAAATAGGCTCAGAAAATAATTTCATTATTGAAAGTTATTCTTACAAATCCTATGATTATTTGCTCTATTTCAGAAAAATCCTCTCAAGCTCGAATCTTGATATTACTTTCTCAACAAGGAGTAATTGTGATGGTATTGAGTGTCATACCTCAGCTATTTATTACCATCATGTGGATCAACTTTTCAACCATTCAGGTTCACAGAAACCCAGACGTTTATCCTGGAATCGTTGTTGTGGAGTGTAAGGAAGAATCACGATTGTGGGCCCTTTGTTCCTTGATTTACCTGGATGTGCTGATTAGTACTTGTTTGTTATTGGTTATAAAAATAAATAATGCAAATGGAATATCAATGGAGATTAAGTTTATAACTTACAGCATGTTGGTTTTCATTTTGATATTATTTTCATTTATTCCCGCATATCTCACCACGAAAGGGAAAATTGTTGTTGTTACAGAAATTTTTGCAATTATTGCTACAGTTTATACCACTCTTGGATGTATTTTTCTTCCCAAAATATATTACATGATGACGAATCAGCAACTTGCACCTTGACAATAAACAGTAATGATTCTGATGTGATTTGTTCTGTTTTCTGCAAAAGTCTCATATTTATCTGTAGATTTTTACAGAAGGATGAAGTTTTAAGATGATGCAATAAACTCCAAGCATGAGCGATACAATCTCTTGCACCAAATCCATGCAAGATAAAGATACCCTGCCTTTCAAACAACAACTACACTTCACAAAGTTTTCCATGCTATATTAGTTCAAAGAAAGATAGAAATAACATGGTAAACAATTTTCACACAAGGTTGAAATAACACAGGAAACTCTACACACTATATTATAAATGGATTTTTGGATTTATGGGAAAAATATTGCAGAATAATCAAAAAAGAAACAAAGGTTGAATGGAAGGGTATGTTTATAGAAATCTACAATAAATGTGTCTGCAAAATTACAAAGGAGGATTTCCTCACAACCTAACTGGACCTTTTTGTGTACATAGTCGAGGCTCATGGAAGAGCTAGTACACTGAATGTATCAGGATGTAACATACTAAATCATGACACAAACCACGCATGCATGGAGATGATGGTTTTGGATTGGGGACAATATGAGATGGTGGTGATCTGGAGGCTGGCTTGAAGATCCGGAGGGAAAATAAGATTGAAGAGGTTGTGGAAATTGATTCCTCAGGGAGGAAATAGAAGAACAAATGAGTGGAGAAGAGCAGCGATCCTGGATTTGGATAGTTTTTCCAGAAGAGGGTTGACTGTGGTCCGTGTGAGCCCCACAGTAACTTGGGGGAAGGGGGAAAGGAGGGGTGGCCAAAGTATACAACTACACACAACAAGAATTTTAAGGCCATTTTCCCTACTAGAGCGGGGGTTAGACTTGCGGTCCCCATGACACTCTTCTCCCTTTTGCCCTATTTTCTGCATCTCTCCTTGTTAACCCCCTTGCCCGCATTTATTCTTCCATCATCTTTAGCCAAGTCTTTCTCAGTCTTCCCCGTCTTCTACTTCCTTCTACATTCATTTCCATCACTCTTCTCAACCAGTCACTTTCATCCTTCCTCAACACATGACCAAACCATCTCAACCTGTTTCTTTTCATAGCATTCATCACAGGCTCTATTCCCATCATCTTTCGCAATTCATCATTTGTCTTCCTCTCTCTCAACGATACTCCACACATCCACCGAACCATTCGCATTTCCACCCTTTCCAGCCTTCGTTGCTGCTCTATAATCATTACCCATGTCTCGCTCCCATAAATCATAACACTTCTCACACATGCAGCATACGCCATTCCTTTCAGCTTCAACGACACTCCCCTCCTCATCAGCTCGCCACTCAGTTCCCGATAGTTCTTCCATGCACATCTCACTCTAGCAACCGTTGCCGAGTCTGATCCACCTTCTCCATTCAGCATGTCTCCGAGGTAGCAAAATGTTTTCACACCTTCCAGATTCTCACCGTCTCCAAGATCCAACTCAACATTTCCTCCATCTGCACCTCCCTCTGTGCACACCTTACACTTGAATGTAGCTGCCTCTCAAACCACTACATTTTTTATGAACCCACTCAGCACACATTGCACATTGAATGGAGTTCACTCCGACACCCTTCCTGCACACAGCACATGGCCATTTCCCAGTTTTTTCCACCTCACCACATGCTTTACCACTTGCCATCACCTTCGTCTTTCCGATATTCACCTTCAGACCTTTTGTCTCCATACATTCCTTCCACTTGTTCATCTTCTCCTTCAGTCCATCCATACTTTCCGCAATCAACACCAGATCATCTGCATACAACAACTCCCACGGCAAACCCTCCTTTACGTTCCGAGCCAGTACCTCTATCACAGCTACAAATCGTATCGGACTTAGTACCGACCTATGATGCACTCCCACCTTCACCTCAAACTCACCACTGTTCCCGTCCTTCATCCTTACAGCTGTGCACGCTCTTTCGTACATTGCCATCAGTACTCTGATCAACCATTCCTCCACTCCTAACTCCCTCAATGCCCATGCCACTACTTCGCGTGGAACCCTATCGAATGCTTTCTCCAGATCAACAAACCCAAGAAACAACTTCTTCCTCTTCTCCATGTACTTCTCCCGCAACTGCTTTACAATAAAAAGCACGTCTGTCATTCCTCTTCCTGGCATAAATCCAAACTGCATTTTGTCTATCTTCACTTTCTTTCTTATCCTCCTCTCCAACACTCTTTCCAATACCTTCATTCCATGCTCCAATAACTTTATCGCTCGAAACGAGCCACAGTCCAGAGGGTGGCCAAAGTATGGAAAGAGAAAAGGGTGCAAGACCAGAAAGGAGGCAACAGAAGACAGAGAGACCATCGACCTGTCTGCAAATTACAGTTTCCACAGTGTCAAGCTGAGCAAGATGCGAGGCAGGAGAGTCATCCCAGAGGGGCAATCTCGCCTTCGTGGATTTCCTTCTATCGCGATAGATAAATTTATCGAGGCAAGGTTTGTGGATTTACATTAATACCCTGTTTAATGTCACCCCTATTGACGTCGTTTTGTTATAGCGTCGTTTGAAATACAGTACTGTATACAGTATAAAACTTGCTTTTCACAGGCTCTGCCACAAATGCTTTTAAATCTTCTCTCTTCTTAGTTTTATATACAACACAACTTGAGGGAAAAAGTGTCTGCACTGCAAATCAATTTGCTTGTTATCGGTGCCCTCTAGTCATATTTTATAATTGGTATGTAAACCAGTGGAGTCCAGCTCTAGTGGTAAGATGCATTTTTAGCAATGTTACTTCCATTGATTGGCTATTAACGAAAACGTGCACAAATATATCTAAGCAAATTAGCGACATAAACGTATCCACGCAATGCAAAAATAAAAATAAAACAAATCACACCATTTGAGTAACGCAACAGCACACTACTTTCGTTCATCTTCCGCCATCTCCCGCTGCGTCATAGTGTTATAGTGCTTGGTTTTTTTTACTGTTATAAAGTGAATACA
This sequence comes from Myxine glutinosa, assembly GCF_964187855.1. Lineage (NCBI taxonomy): Eukaryota > Metazoa > Chordata > Myxini > Myxiniformes > Myxinidae > Myxine > Myxine glutinosa. Next base: position 201,639,574 of record NC_136263.1, on the reverse strand, counting down.
TTATCTTCTGATTAATAATTGTCAGTGTGTATCAGTCAGTCTGTGTATGTGTGTCTCCTCCATAACTCCAAAACCATGAAATATAGCGACCAGAAGCTTTGCATGAATACTAAGGGAACTTCAAATTTAAACCCCCATTTTGAACATGATCGATCAGGGTGCTCATCATGAAAAAAAATAGGCTTATCCTTGGTCAGCCCACTTTCACCTCACAGGGGTCTTAATCCGCCATTTGGTCTGGCCTGCTCAAAAATGCCTTGACTTGGAACCACAATGTACTCTCGTGGTCTAATGAAAGCATATAATCAAAATCTTTATTCAGATTTGAGGATCGGAGCATGTGGACGAATGAAGTATCGATCTGATGTTGAGTAAAGAAAAGATTGAGGGATATGCCAAAAGTGTAATTTCATTGAGTGTAATGAAAATAGTTAACCAGCGGAAAAGCCGCAAAGGCTCCCGCAGCCATGGCTCTGTTTTCCATGGGCAAATCTCTAGAGTTAGGAAGGCAAAATATATTAAATTAAAGATCAAATTAAACGAATGATTAACATAGCTGGAGGGTTACAATGGGTAGGGCAGTGGGATAAGTAAACTATGAGTGCAAGAGAGAATTGGAAAATATTGTAATAATACTGTCCTGTGGCTGGCTCTCAGTTAACACCGAGAGTACGCCACGGATGGCAATCGAGCTTAATGAAGGCGTTATCCAATTGATGGCAGTTGATATGCGAGACGGGATGAAAAATACCGAGTCACCTGGGCGGCCGGCGCGCAGCCGTCTTCACCCTGCAAATCAATTCAACCCGAGATGGATGTAAAATGTACAAAGGGAATATTTATTAAACGGAACCCGATAACAAAGAACGCGACAGTAAAAACTAAGACCGAGGTTGGGATCCCACACACCTCACTTCAACAACAGCACAGGGGAATGAATTAATAAAAGAAATTGTTGTGTTCTGTGTGCAAGCTTGTCTCTGTCTGGATGTGATGTCGGGGATCGTCAGGTCCGAGCACGTCGTCCGACCACAGCTTCGGTTGGTATGAACCGCTCGGTCGTTGGCGCAAACACCAGCCTTGCTGCACGGTCCGTCCCACACCATAGCACCCGTACGCAGCCACCTGGAGCAAGAACAACAGGGGAGGATGATCGTCAGCGTTCCACTGTCTCTCCACCGTTCGTCGTCACCCAACAAGCGAAGGCCCAAACAAGAAGAAGTCCAAACGGGAGAGAAAGGAAGAGAGGTCGGGGCAGGAAGGAATCCAAGATGAGAGAGAGGGAAATGTCGGCCAGCGAGTGGTTTTACTGGCCGTCTTGTGACGTCAACCCTCTTCCTCTCCAATCCCTGCCTCACTTCTTGACTTCTCGAATATCCTGATCGCATCCGTCCCCTCTCATTGGCTGAGCGCTTCGCGCCCTACGTGTCATGCCATCGTTCGGTGGCTAATCAGTGTGTCGCTCCTTCCACCAATCACGGGGAAGCTTTCTGCCCCTCCCCTGACCAATCACACATCCTTCCCATGTCTGCCAATTGGCAACCTGCTTCTTTACTTGCCCCTCCCCCCTGTCAATCACGAGTCCTTCTGGGCGTGGCTATTGCCTGCCTGATCGATGTTTGCTTGCCATGCCTCCATAGTGCATGGTCGCTTCCTGTCTGTTCTTCTGTAAGTTATTGTGGCGGAGGGGGGATTTAATTAGTGTGGTGCGCTATTGGGCCGAGCTAATGTCTATGGGTGCATTGCCATATGGGACACTGGATAGCTCACGGGGTTGACACACCGGGGAATTAGCATAATCCCTACAACTACTTATCACAAAGCCATCCTCGTATGACCACAAAGATACACTTAATCTGAACGAACCGCCTAAACAAACTTATTACAGGTGAGGATTCCCCATCATGACCGTAGCATAATACCTACGCAGATCTACCTGGATATATATATATATCAGTATCTGAATTTATAATCCGTAATGACGCACTGCTAGATGGTTCCTCTGGAGCTTTGCAGGCAATACGGACATGCATGGCGATGACGTCATGCTGTCCGCTCATTAGGTTGGAGAACCAGATTACAGATACCATTATTAGTAACTCCCAACCGCAACCAGGTCGACTCCATATGATGAGTGGATACCAGAGATAACGTTACCGTGTGGCAGGCGGTGCTTATCGCTCCCAGCAAGGTGCAGCAGCAGCTGTATGGGACACTTTGCTGGCGGTTCTCCACGGATGATATGGGGGTCGCATAGTGACTGATATATATATATATATATATATTGTTACTGATCGCGGTTTAGGATGTTGTTTGCCGAGCGAAGGCTCCGCGACCGAACAGTTGTTCCCCGACTCACCCGATTCACCCAGAACTTTGGCCGTATCGCACCGCAGCTGCCCAATCTGGGAAAAGACTAAAACGACGAAATGCAAAGAGGAAAAGGAATAAGACGAGAAGACGGACAGAAGAGTAATTGGATTTATTATACACACAAGCAAAAAGAAAGCAGTCACGTTTATTTACAACACATAAGACGCAGGTGACACAGTGCAAATACTAGCTTATACAGACTTAATTAACCCAGGGACAGAACAAACAAAGCAAACTCACGTACACAAGAAGGGTGGAAAGGCAGGAGGCGGATGGCTGGAGGGAGAGGAAGGCCCAAGGGGGTCCTGCAGCATGATCGGTGCGTTTAGCAGCCGCCGTTCCTTCGCGGCCCTGCTCAAAACCGCCGTCCAGGCCCCAAGCGGCTGTCGGGTGTTGTTGCTGCTGTGGCCGCCGCTTGCTTTGCCAGGACTCGTCTGACTCGTCTGGTCCAAACCCTCAACTCAACAACACTCTTGCACGTCTCCCTGTCCAACCACTCTTTCTCTCTTGGTCCAACCACTCTTTCTCTTTCTTGGTCCAACCACTCTTTCTCTCTCTTGGTCCACTCACTCCTCACCACCGACTCTTCACCACCGACTCCTCACCACCGACTCTTCACCACCGACTCCTCACCACCGACTCTTCACCACCGACTCCTCACCACCAACTCCTCACCACCGACTCTTCACCACCGACTCCTCACCACCGACTCTTCACCACCGACTCCTCACCACCGACTCTTCACCACCGACTCCTCACCACCGACTCCTCACCACCGACTCTTCACCACCGACTCCTCACCACCGACTCGCGCACGCGCCTTTTATAGCGCCTCCGGCGATCAAGCCGCCGGCCTTCAGGACCCGCCCATCGGTGTGCTCACCTCGGCCCTGGTTGGTCACGCGACCCTCTGGCTCCACCCTTGATGACGACGGGCGGGCACGCCCCTCTTCCCCGACCCGAGCACATGTTCAATGGTGGTTTTGGAGGGGATGTAATTGGCAATCGAGGCTTGGCAATGACGAAAGGGGTTGTGAAAGGAAATGGAGATTTTGGGGATGGGAATGAAAGGAAACTATCTCTTTCACTGTTGCAATGGAGTACTTCAATTAATGGGAGACACAGCCTTACCCTAAAACACAGAATAAGATATAACTATCAAACAGGGGTATTCTATTATTTGGCTGACGTGTATGCTTGTGGACTAATTATGGGATGCCCTTTCACCTTTACACAGCTCCGGAGGCAGGGGGCGCAGAATAAACAATAATAATAATAATAAAGCACACAATCAAAAAAATATACAGTCCTCATATCCGCAACACTGCACCCTCCTCCTCTTAGGCACGTCCCGGGCCTACAACTTTTATTTAGTGTGACACGTAGGTGTAGTTCCCTCTACTTTTAACCTGACCCTGAGTGCGACAGTTTTAAAACATAAATAAATGTGTCCCGCTGCTCCATTGCACCCTGCCTAACAGACTTACGCCCACAGTTAACCGAATTGCGGAATTGTCTTCAAACTATACACTGACGGTGGGGAGCATTATTTACAATGACACTATTTTTATTTACAAGACTAACCCAGGACCTGTGATTGTTCTTTCTGGGGGGGAGACAGTCTGCTCTGCATCGACGCACCATTAAAGCACCCAAAACCGCACCAATACACACCCAAGCACCAATCGGTGCAGTCATCACTGTTCAAGAATAAAAAATAAATCAACAACACCTAACCCTGCAGGTGATCTCTTGCTCTTCGGCTCCCTCTGCTGGTTATTATTATTTGTTCTTCCAGATGTTGTCATTCTTTCATTTTCTTACTGGCGGCCTATTTGCAATAAAGTGTGCCCAACGTGTCCATTTTATTTTCTTTATTTATGGCCCACAGGGCCGACTACGTGTGGTTCACCTGTGGGGCATCGGTGCCCTGTGGCCAAGGTCCGCCAGCAAGATTTCGGGCCCTCATGGCCGGTTCCAGCAGAGGGGCCATGCCCCAACCCATGGGGTCCATAGGTGGTGCTCGGCCACAGACATGTGGTCCATAATGTGGTGCATCGATGCAGACAGCTGGTTCTGGGAATTTCGGGCGCACAATGGCCGACCCACGCACGCTCCCCTCGGCACCCAATGGCGCACAGGTCATGTGGGAGACAAAAGAGACAATTGAGCGAGGGGTAAGGTCACAAGGGTACACATCAATAAGGCAATGCAAGGCGAAATGCGTACGGAGAGCGAAATGAGAAAGCTCGTCCCTACCGTACGTCACCCCCCCCTGTCACCTACACTACCCTTGCCCTTACCCCATATTTACAAAATCTACACATTTACAAATTCGTCGCTAATGTCTCGTCTCCCCATATTTCTTCTACACCAAATTCGTCTCCACAATCCCTCTAGCCAAAATTTGCCATCATCAATTCATCATCAATCCTCATAAGGAGGAAGAGATGGAACACAAAGCACAATGTCACACCCACGTCATGATGCGTCTCACAATCCAAACATTTGCATCATAAAAAATAATCAAAACATGGCATGGTGTGGAGTTCCTGTCACCTCAGGTGAGTGGATGCAGATGGTGCGAGGAGATCCTTCATCCTAACTATCCTCTAAATGATCTTAACACACTTTACACTACCCGGGGTCTCTCCCTGCCAATCCGTTGGCCAACTTACACTATGGGTTCTAAAAACCAATTCCCATTGACCAAACTGTGGTGCTTCTCAATTTGGGGTCTCACTCCCCCGATTCATCTCCCGGTGCCCTCGCACAATTTCTGGGCTGCGACGTGTAGCTCTCCCAGCAGGTCTACCCACCTGCACACCTCCACCACTGCAGTTGCCACCCGAGCTTACCTAGCTCCTCACCCTAACCTAACTAACTGGGGAAAGCCCCTCCTGGCTCTGTCACCCCACTCGGTGCCCTCTGGCACTGGGCTACCCGGGTCCGTCCTCCGGATCCTCGGGCCCCATCCACAACAACTACTACCGGCTCCCAGAGCCCACCTGCGGCCTCACCTGGCCGACATCCTCACAGTGGTGGAGTGCCCAAACCAACTACACACACTAACAGGCTACACGCCCAGCCATTTCCACAACACTAATGCACCCATCCAATCACCATTCTTCCACCCGCACCACAGATGCCAATATCCAACCACAATTTACCTATACCCTCTACCTAACACTTACTCTACCCGCCCCAGGTATCCGTGATGGGGTCCACTCTTCCCCCATTCACACCTTCACACCATCCACTCCACTCCACAATTTCCACCATACTCACTCCACGACCATCCATTCCAATACTCCATTTATTCCACACTACCATTTATTCCACACAGCCACATACACCTGTTGTCGCACACCTGTGCAATCACCTGGTGCCACCTGCACCCTCCTCCTCTTCCTGGACCATTTGGTCAACACAACACGCAATCACCACTACTCCCTCATACACTGCTCCACACACCTGTTCAGTTGCACACCTGTGCAATCACACCTGTTCAATCCTCAAACACACGGCATCATCTCATCTAACTACTCCCCTCTGAAACTTGCGCTTCCCAGTCGCCCCTTTAAACTATTGCGCTCCCACGTCATTATCATCCACGCTAATCTACCTGCGTCCCCACTACAGGTATCAGTCACTAGCTAAACCTTAACGTTACCTAATGTCATCTTCGCTAGATCCCTACACACAATATCCTAACCCACCCGGGATCGTTTTCACTGCCATACACCCCATAAGCTATAGCGCCTTTGCCCCCCCTTGGTGTGAGGGATGGTGGATTGCCCATCCCACCACATCGGGGAGGTCCTACTATCAATTTCGCACACCTAAATCCAACCAATCAAAAATTCTGCCAATCATCTGCCAATCACCGTACCAATCAACAAATTTTGCTTTTTTTTCTAATTTCGGGGCCAAAACACTATCCTCATCACCCGTCTACTTATTAGGTCCTCTCGGTGCGCCAATTCCCTTCTAAAGCTCGGCTTCGTACAGCCGAGCAATGAACGCGGGCTCTTTGGTGCCGGCGGCTGGATGCGTCCGGCACTCGGTGCAGGGACGGGGGCTTACCCGTGCCGAGATCCCACGCACCACCTCGGCGCGGAGCCATCCAATTTCCCGATCTCGACCTGCCGGAACGTCTCAATAAAAAGTGGTCGCCATGACGACCCTTCCTATCGGGCTGCCCGCTCCGCCTAGTGGAGCCCGGACGCGGCCGTTCCAAGCGAGGCACAGCGTGGATCGCGTACGGCGGTCCTTTCGAAACCGCCGTGGCTTGGATCCCCGCTGGTTCTCGCGGCACCCGAAGCCCGGCACGCACCGAGGGCCCGATTCGGCTAAAAGTCGCTCTAACCGCTAACCCGGTTACCGTCGATGCCTCACCTGCATGCTTACATGCATACGCTACCCCTTTCTTGCTCATACCTCCAGCTGTTCCCATGCTCCTCGTACCTTTCCTTACACACCTCGGTACACTCATTCCGCTCACAGACTTGGTCACTCACCTGACCACCGAACACCTTGGCACACATTCGTCGCTCGCACACCTCACCAACACACCTCTTCGTGTCCCTTCCTCGGTCACCTCCTCTGTGACAACCACAGGTGTGCTTTCACTCGCACACCCAACCACGTGCCTCACGACCAACTCAAGTGTGCATTCCCACATACGCTCTACCATTCCAGGTGTGCATCCTTCCATTCCAGGTGTACATCCTCGCTCACCTGTCACAACCAACTCCGGCTCCTTGTCACTCTCACTACTTTCACCTCCATTCTTGACAGCGCACTCACCCTTACTCTCGACAGCACACTCTTTCCTCATGCACCCGTCCGTTACACACCTTTCTCGCGCACACTCTTGCGCACACTCTCCCGTTACATCCTCTGTAACACTCACCACAGGCGTACACTTTCTCGTTACACCCTCTGTAACACTCACCACAGGCATGCATTCCCCCTTACTCTTGACAGCGCACTCTTTCCCCATGCATCTGTCCGTTACACACCTTTCTCGCGCACACTCTTGCGCACACTCTCCCGTTACATCCTCTGTAACGCTCACCACAGGCGTACACTTTCTCGTTACACCCTCTGTAACACTCACCACAGGCGTGCATTCCCCCTTACTCTTGACAGCGCACTCTTTCCCCATGCACCTGTCCGTTACACACCTTTCTCGCGCATCCTCTTGCGCACACTCTTTCGTTACTTCCTCCGTAACACTTACCACACCGCGCCTCCATGTACCCCCTCACACACGCGCTTCGACCAACTCACTCTTGACGGCACACTCACTCCTCGGCGTGCACTTTTTCCTCACACACCCCATGGTCGGACATTCTCGCTGCTGCTCTTCTTCTGCTCCGATCGGATCATCTGATCATGTCCTTGTTAAAGTGGACATCTCTCTGACCATCCTCAGGGAGCCTGCTCAGCGTCGACGAGTCTGGCATTTCACTCAGGCCAACTGGCACGGTCTTCAAGCAGCCATCAATCATCTGGACTGGTCTCCCATCTCTACCACCTCTGACATCAACTCATCCTGGGAATTCTTCCAAAGTAAATTGCTCTCTCTCATGCACAGATTTATCCCATCTCGTCTTCAGTTGTCATACCCTTCCTCCCGTCCATGGTACATGGAATCTTGTGGTGAGGCTGTTGCCCAGAAACAACTTGCCTTCATCTCCTGGAAAGCAAATCCAACGGAAGGAAATCTCATTTCCTTTCACAAAGCCCGAAACAAGTGTGTGTCCACCCTCAGGAGAGCCAGGAAACAATATCTCTCCGTTCTCAAGACCGAACTCTCTTATCTGTCTCCCTCTTCCAAATCCTGGTGGCGTCTGGTCAAATCCGTTTCTGGTGTTTGTTCCCCCTCCATCCCCTCCCTTACCTCAAACGGCTACACAGCTGACTCCGCACGTGAAAAAGCTGAATGCCTCAACTCTGTGTTTGCCTCTAAATCTTGTGTCCCAAACCCATCCCTCTCTGTACCCACCATACCCAGTCGTACCCTGCTGCTCCTGGACTCCGTGTCCTTTCCTCCTGACAAGGTGGAAAAGTTTCTGTCAACCCTCGACTCTGATTCTGCAACTGGACCCGACGGCATCAGCCCACGGGTCCTAAAATCCTGCTCTGCTGCTCTATCTCACCCTCTCTCTGTTCTCTTCACCCTCTCTTTTGCTCAAGGTCAACTGCCATCTGCTTGGAAATCAGCCAACATCACCGCTTTGCACAAAAAAGGTGCAAAAACAGATCCTAGCAACTACAGACCAATCAGCCTTCTCCCAATTATCAGCAAAGTCATGGATTCCATCATTGCTTCGGATATGAAATCTTTCCTCTTCTCCAATGGCTTGATCTCTGATCATCAATTTGGTTTCAGACCAGGTCAATCTACTCTGGACATGCTGCTTCTGCTGTCTCAACAATGGATGGAGGTCCTCAATGCCAAACAGGAAATTAGAGCTGTCTCCCTCGACATATCACGTGCCTTCGACATGGTCTGGCACCCCGCTCTGCTCACCAAACTCTCCTCCTTTGGTATCCATGGAAATTTCCACGCATGGCTGGCGGACTTCCTCTCTAGTCGTCGTCAACGTGTGGCCCTGAATGGGTTTCTCTCATCTCCTCTTCCTGTTCAGGCTGGAGTTCCCCAAGGCAGTGTTCTGGGCCCCGTGCTTTTTCTGGTCTTCATCAATGATCTCTCTGACTCTCTCGAAAATCCTCTCTATCTCTTTGCTGATGACTCCACTCTCTGCCGCTCCATTCCTCTTCCCTCAGATCCGCAGTCTGCTGCCTCCTCACTTTCGGAAGACCTGGACAAAATCACAGACTGGTCAAACAAGTGGAACATCTATCTATAATTCCAGTAATCTCTGTCTGTCTGTCTGTACGTTTGTCTGTGACCGCTGTTTCTCGACAACCACGGGTCCGATATACTTTTAACTTGCCAGGTATATTGCTGGGGACCCGAGGATGTGCCTTTTCAAGGTTTCATATTAATCGGACAATTACTTACCGAGCTATGTCCAAAAAACGATTCAACCAATCAGAGAGCAGCGAACGATCGCGTGTGCCGAACGTGGCGGGCACACTCTGCCTCGGATGGCACATTTGAGAGCGTATTCATTTATTTCACGTTTGCAAACTATATTGGCGTTAAACTATGTTTTACAACTAATAAAAACGAATTTGCGATTCATTCGCTTTCCTGCGCGTTTGTGCACGCGATGGCGATTTCTTTACCAAACTCCGGAAGCCGTTCGCTTTGGACCAAACCATTGCATGTAAATAGAGGGGGGGGATTGTCACCACTCGCAAGCCGTTCGCTTTGGACCAAACCATTTCATGTAAATAGAGGGGGGGGATATAATTTTAGATATAGATATAGTACGGGCATGCCCTATTTGAGAGCGTATTCATTTATTTCACGTTTGCAAACTATATTGGCGTTAAACTATGTTTTACAACTAATAAAAACGAATTTGCGATTCATTCGCTTTCCTGCGCGTTTGTGCACGCGATGGCGATTTCTTTACCAAACTCCGGAAGCCGTTCGCTTTGGACCAAACCATTGCATGTAAATAGAGGGGGGGGGGTTCTGTGGTCGTTGCGAATGGACCAAACCATTCATGTAAATAGAGGGGGGGGATTGTCACTGTACTCGCAAGTCGTTCGCCGTTCGCTTTGGCGTTGCGAATGGACCAAACCATTTCATGTAAATAGAGGGGGGGGATATAATTTTAGATAGATATATAGTACGGGCATATATATAGTACGGGCATGCCCTAGTGTCTTTCAATCCTGACAAATCTCACACTCTTACTATGTCTCTCCGAAAAGATCGACTGGACAACCCTCCCATCTACTTTCTCAACAATCCTCTCCAAGAAGTTCTGTCGCTCAAGATTTTGGGTCTCACTATCTGCCATGATCTTTCTTGGGAAAACCACATTTCCAAGCTGGCCTCCAAAGCCAGTCGCCGACTGGGCATCCTCCGTCGTGCGAAGTCCTTCCTCGGCACACCTGAGCTCCTCACCACATACAAGGCTTTCATCCGCAGCTCAATGGAATACTGTTCTCCCCTATGGGCCGGTGCTCCTGCCTCACACCTAGCTCGGCTTCACGCTGTTGAAACAAAGCTTTCAGAATTATTGGAATCTCCCGCGATGAAGCTATCTCTGAGGGCCTTTCACTCACTCACCGCAGGCAGGTAGGTGGTCTTTCTGTCTTCTACCGACTCCTCTCCGGCCTTGCACCCCCAGCTCTCTCTGTGCTCTGTCCCCCAAATATTCCTACAGGTCGCACAAGATCTGCCAGCAACCCTCTGATGGTTAAACTGCCGAAATCTCGGCTCTCTGCTCACCTTCACTCTTTCATTCCTCTTTTCTCCCGCCTCTGGAACAAACTCCCTCACTCCCTTCAATCCCACTCCTCCCTCCAGGTCTTTAAAACAGCTGTTCACCACCATCTCTTATCTTCCCCCATCCAAAACCTTGATCTTTTCTACCCCCGCTAATTCACCCCAGATCCACCTTGTTTGAAATTCCAACTTCTTTCCTGGAAGTCCTGGCAGTGTCCATATGTTTTATACCTCTCCCACCGCCCCCTTCCCATGCCCCCCCCCCAAAGCCCTCGCCCTCTCTCAGATCTCTCGATGTCTCCATGTCTCTCGGTCCCTGCTCTCAAATGTTGTGTTTGTGTCCTTCCCCCTCTCTCCCCATCTTGTCTACCGCTCCCGATGTTATATGTTTTATGTGTCGGTTTGTCTTTCTGTGTGATTAATGTTCGCTCTTTCACGAGCCTCGATCTTGTATACAAAACAAAAAAAAACCTCTTTCTTCGCACACCAGACCTGTCGCACACTTCACCAACGGCCTTTCACGAACACCCGGATCCAAACCAATCCCCAAGCCGACTGAAGCTTTCCTCACATCATGTACATTTCCGATTATATCGCCACTCACCTTGGCACCTCGTCTCCGCACCTCCTTTGCCACCTGCAAACTCTTTATTTGGTTAGTGAGCACCTCATCATGATTTGAACACAGACCTTGTACATATTCCATGACTTCCTCCTTTATCTCCCTCTTAGTTTCCCTCCGTCTCTTCTTAATTTCACTCACCCCCTCTTCCACCTCCTCTAATTTTTCCTTTACCTCCTTCATCTCCCGGTGCGCCCCCTCTATCTCTTCCTCTAACGCCACCTTAACCGTTTCGATGTGCGTCCTCACCTCTCGGTCCTTCGTCTCCATTACTTCTGTCACCTCCTCCATCTTCTTCGTCAACCCCTCATGTACCATCTGACATTCCTTTTGTGTTGCTATTAATTCGTTTTTAATTTCTTTTTGTGTCGCCTTTAACCCTCCGAGTACTGCAGTGTTCCTTTGAACCTGCTCCACTAACTCCGTCTGTCCCTCTGTCAGCTGTTCCACCTCCTCCGTCAGGTCCTCTATTCCCCCCTGTAACCTAGCCGTATTATTCCTCACCTCTTTCTCCATACGCTTCTCACCTCGCTTTACCTCCTCGCGTAGCCCCGAGACCTCCTCACCCACACCTCGTCGTATCTCCTCTTTCATCTCCTCCATCTCCTTTGTAGATGCCACCCTCATCTGTCCCAATTCATCCCTCTGAGCATCCAATTTGGTTTCTACCCCGATTTTTACCTCCTCTATCTGCTCTCCCATTTGTTTAATTTCTCAGGCGGATTGCTCCCCTATCTCCCGCAATTTGCCTTCCATCCTATTTTCTAGCCCCATTAACCCATTCTTTACCTCTTTTATCCCGTTGTCTATCTTCCCTATTTGGGCACTGGTACCCCTCACTGGCGCCCTCATTACCCCCATCATTCTGCTTTCCATTTTCTCACTATCAGCCCTCCTTCTGTCTTCCATTTCTTCGCCCGACTTAACCATAAAGGCCTTTATTTGTTCCATAAAAAGGTTCAAATCCACCGGTGCTGCTACGGTCACGGGCGCGGCTAAATTTGGCGCCACAATAACCATGTGCGCGAGGGCGCCATTATGTGCGCCTGATACCCCCTCAACCACATTGCCAATGTTCTCCTCCTCTCTTTCATCTATATACATTTCCCCGAAGTCCTGGGTCGATTCTACCCCATCTATCTCTCCCACCGGCATCCCGTCGCCTTGACCAGCCATGGCGCGATTTCAAAATTCGGGTTTTATTTCTTTAAAACACAATTTTTCAGCAGCTCGTAATTTTGAGCGCGTTAAGCGCGCTTCGGGCCTCGAATCTCACTCCTCGACACCAATTGTTACTGCCAATAGTACAATTGGTGTCCAAAATTTGGGCTAAATAAATTTAGTCCCAGGTTCGAATCCCAACTCCTGACTACCAATTGTTACTGATCGCGGTTTAGGATGTTGTTTGCCGAGCGAAGGCTCCGCGACCGAACAGTTGTTCCCCGACTCACCCGATTCACCCAGAACTTTGGCCGTATCGCACCGCAGCTGCCCAATCTGGGAAAAGACTAAAACGACGAAATGCAAAGAGGAAAAGGAATAAGACGAGAAGACGGACAGAAGAGTAATTGGATTTATTATACACACAAGCAAAAAGAAAGCAGTCACGTTTATTTACAACACATAAGACGCAGGTGACACAGTGCAAATACTAGCTTATACAGACTTAATTAACCCAGGGACAGAACAAACAAAGCAAACTCACGTACACAAGAAGGGTGGAAAGGCAGGAGGCGGATGGCTGGAGGGAGAGGAAGGTCCAAGGGGGTCCTGCAGCACGATCGGCGCGTTTAGCAGCCACTGTTCCTTCGCGGCCCTGCTCAAAACCGCCGTCCAGGCCCCAAGCGGCTGTCGGGTGTTGTTGCTGCTGTGGCCGCCGCTTGCTTTGCCAGGACTCGTCTGACTCGTCTGGTCCAAACCCTCAACTCAACAACACTCTTGCACGTCTCCCTGTCCAACCACTCTTTCTCTCTTGGTCCAACCACTCTTTCTCTTTCTTGGTCCAACCACTCTTTCTCTCTCTTGGTCCACTCACTCCTCACCACCGACTCTTCACCACCGACTCCTCACCACCGACTCTTCACCACCGACTCCTCACCACCGACTCTTCACCACCGACTCCTCACCACCGACTCCTCACCACCGACTCTTCACCACCGACTCCTCACCACCGACTCTTCACCACCGACTCCTCACCACCGACTCTTCACCACCGACTCCTCACCACCGACTCTTCACCACCGACTCCTCACCACCGACTCCTCACCACCGACTCTTCACCACCAACTCCTCACCACCGACTCGCGCGCGCGCCTTTTATAGCGCCTCCGGCGATCAAGCCGCCGGCCTTCAGGACCCGCCCATCGGTGTGCTCACCTCGGCCCTGGTTGGTCACGCGACCCTCTGGCTCCGCCCTTGATGACGACGGGCGGGCACGCCCCTCTTCCCCGACCCGAGCACATGTTCAATGGTGGTTTTGGAGGGGATGTAATTGGCAATCGAGGCTTGGCAATGACGAAAGGGGTTGTGAAAGGAAATGGAGATTTTGGGGATGGGAATGAAAGGAATCTATCTCTTTCACTGGTGCAATGGAGATATATATATATATATATATATATATATATATATATATATATATATACATATATATATATATATATATATATATATATATATATGTATATTGTGAGAAACCACCGGTGAAACCACCGGTTCTCACCCAGATTTGGTGCCCCGCCCACCGCGTGACGTGGCCTCCTTGGAGCCTCACGCGATCGGGAGGCGATTCGGCACGTGATTGGTGGAGAGTCGAGAGAGGCGGTCGCCATCTTGTGCAACGGACGCGGCTCGAAGGCTCCGAGTGGGAAATCTCAAAAGGGCTTTCCTTGAATCCTCACGACAGCCGAGTTGGGCTGGTCGATTACAGTTCGGTATTTTACGAGCGAGTAACTCCGGAAGAAAACGAGTGATTCCCGGATCTCGTAGATTGGAACCGCGAGTGATTGCCTGCTTCGTGTTGGAGCTGCTGGCCGACCGTTCCTGCCGGCCTTGTGCGGTGAATTCCATCCTGTTACCCTCCGAGTCCCGGAGATCGTCGATTGGAACCGCGAGTGATCTTACCTGCGTCCTGTTTGGAGCGTCTGTTGCCGACAGTTCCTGCAGGCTTTGTGCAGTTTATTCCATTCTGTTACCATTTATGGTTTTTGTGATCGAGCCAATAAAGCATCGTGCCTTACCCCTAGAAGGCCGATTAAAACACAATTGTGTTTATTGAGTTCTCTCTGTCCACTCCGTGGACTACTTGAAGCCCGGACATTAACGTCCGTATTCCGTGCTGGGAACCATTTCACAGCCGGGATCACGACAAATGGGTTGCTCGTCCTAGGATCTTTCAAGTGAGAGACATTCGAATTGAGACGGGAATTCGGCATCTGCATCTTCTCTGCATCTTCTCACCAGCGGACGCCGTCTTGGAGGAACTTTCTCGCCGTAGGACGCTGTCTTGGGTGGTGCTTCACTGCAGAATAAGTGAGCCTCGGATCCCTCCAAACAACCGACAAAAAAAAAAAAAAAAAAACGTGAGTATTTGTACGTGGTATTTTTCTCATTGGCAATTTGATGTGCGGGTGATATTGTGTAGTTCGTGTCGTATTTCCCCAACAGAGCGTTGTGTTTGAGCGTTGTGTTTTGTGCCTTGTCTTATGATAACTCGTAGCCAAGCTATGTCGACCAGAGAAGTGAGAGTTCAACCTGATCATGTTGACAGTCACGTGGGTGGCGATGTGAGCGACGCAAGCAGCCTTGACCCGGTCACTCAACCCGAGATGTTAGGAAGCGATTCCATCATGACTAAATGCATGCGTTCGCCCTTCTGGACCGGGCTGACTCCGGTTCAACAACTTGACATGTATAACAGGGAGAATGACAGGGCAGAGGCAGAGCGTGCGGCAGCAGAGAGAGAGCGTGAGAGAGAGAGAGAGAGCGTGCGGCAGCAGCAGAGGCAGAGCGTGCTGCAGCAGCAGAGAGAGCGCATGCGGCAGCAGAGACAGCAGCAGAAGGAGAGCGTGCAGCAGCAGAGAGAGAGAGCATGCGGCAGCAGAGAGAGAGCGTGAGAGAGAGAGAGAGCGTGCGGCAGCAGCAGAGGCAGCAGCAGAAGCTGAACGCGTCAGAGAGCATGAGTTGCGAATGTTGACTGAACGACCGCGGGCAGAGGGGTCTGCTGCAAGAGTCCCGGAAACTGTTCATGTTCGTTTGCCGGACTGGACGGGAGACACGAAGCCAGAAGCGTATCTGGAGATGGCGGAGAAGTTGTTGGCTGCCGGTGGCATTGATGAGAGCTTGTGGGTCGGCCATCTTGTGAGCCATCTATCTGAGAAGGCGAGGGAGGTATATGCGAGGATGGCAACCGAGGACGCAAACAAATACAGGGCATTGAAGGCCGAGATTTTGAACGCCTATGCGGTGTCCGCGTGTATTTATAGGAGAAATTTTTTCAGCTGGACTCGTCAGTACAGTCAAACCTATGAGGAACATTCGCGGGCCTTGTTGGAACAGCTGCAGAGATGGTTCAAGGGGAGCAAGGTTGAGTTACCTCAAGCGGTTGCGGAACTCCTGGTGCGTTACCGTATCGATCAACAGCTTCCGCCTGACTTAGCATTGTTTCTTGTCGACAAAGACACTGTTTCCTTGGCAGACTGCGTCAACCTTATTGATAAACATGTTTTGGCGTGCAAAATGCTGCAAGTCACGCAGTCGCGTCGTAAGACGGAGGAGTCTGCGATCAAGACCGCCCCCCGTCTGCCCGGCGGCTGGATCGAGGGGAGGGGTTCTCCGATGCCCTCCACTGGTGGCGGTCGCGAGCCGCAGACCAGGGCAGGGCCCTGGTGCGATTTCTGCAAACGCGTGGGGCACGGTGAAAACCGCTGCTTCTCTAATCCCGCTAGTCCGGCCTACCGAGGCAACCCTCCTGTTAAGTCGGAGGGAGATCAGTGGAGCTCATCCGCCGGGCCCTCACACACGACGGTGGCATCGGTGACCGAGGTCACTGCCACCGAGGCTAATTCCATTCATCCACTGTACCAGGATTATTCAGGGACAGCCTTAGTGGGTGGCCCTGATTCGATGCTGAAGTTTGAGGCCCAATACCTTCGGGATACTGGGGCGACACGGTGTGTTCTCCGGGCGGGGGTAGTTCCGGCCTCTCAGATGCGTTATACCGGCGAGTATACCCTCCTTCGGGGCATTGACCGGGTTCTTGGCCGGTATCCCCTTGCCCTCCTCGAGGTCCGGAGTGACATTTTTAAGGGTCCAGTGACCTGTGTGGTGGTACCCTACTACCCGATACCCGGGGTCTCCTTGCTGATTGGCAATGATGCCATGGCCAGGGAGGAGTCATTGACTCTGACCTGTGGGGGGGGGTCACTAGATCCCAGAGTAAACAGGCGGAGAGAGTGGCGGAGTCAGACATATCTTCACTCTGGCCCGAGGAGCCTAGCGCCTCGACTCCAGTTCCCGACGGTGACGTTGCGTCAGCTGAAGTCCACCCGAGCCTCCCGTCAAGCCACCCTCAGGTGCCGTGCTCCTCAGGGACTGCTCCCGCCATGTCGCGATTCAGCAGGAACGCTAATGCTAAGGTATATGTGGGAAACCTGGGCAATGGAGCAGCGAAAGCCGAGCTAGGGAGGGTCTTCGAACATTACGGACCACTCCGCAACGTATGGGTTGCTCGAAACCCACCTGGATTTGCAGTTGTTGAGTTTGAAGAGCCACGAGATGCTGAAGATTCGGTCAGAGCCCTTGATGGAAGGTTAATTTGCGGATCGCGTGTGTGCGTCGAGATGTCGAATGGCATGTCGCGGCGGCCTCGTTTCAGACGCCCTTTGGTCCGCAGGCCTTTCGACCCGAACGATCGATGTTACCAGTTCGGTGAAAGGGGTCATTACGCATATGACTGTTGTTCTCGACACCGGAGGAGTACCCGCCGCTCTAGGTCTCGGCCCGTTTCCTTCCTGTCAACGCTTCCCCCAACTTGAGTTTGGCCCCCTTGCCTCTCTATTGTGCTTTGTGTGAAGTGTAACTCTTGTAGGGTAGATATTAATGTGGTGTATGGTGTTAAAATTTGTGTGTGAAAAAAAAAAAAACCAAACTGGTTCATTGTTAACCTGTTAATGCCTGTTAATTGCCTGTGCGTTAATAATTGCGTTATTGTTGCGCTATTGCGTTGCGTTGTATTGTTGCGTTGTTGCGTTATTGTTGTTAATAAGTGTTAATAATTGTTAATTGCGTTAATTGCCTGTTAGCGATTACCGCCATCATCTTGCCATGTGATTTGCACCTACTACAAATACTGGTTTTAAAAACGCCGTCTATTCGACGGGGTTTTTACTTAGGGGGGGAGGACTGTGAGAAACCACCGGTGAAACCACCGGTTCTCACCCAGATTTGGTGCCCCGCCCACCGCGTGACGTGGCCTCCTTGGAGCCTCACGCGATCGGGAGGCGATTCGGCACGTGATTGGTGGAGAGTCGAGAGAGGCGGTCGCCATCTTGTGCAACGGACGCGGCTCGAAGGCTCCGAGTGGGAAATCTCAAAAGGGCTTTCCTTGAATCCTCACGACAGCCGAGTTGGGCTGGTCGATTACAGTTCGGTATTTTACGAGCGAGTAACTCCGGAAGAAAACGAGTGATTCCCGGATCTCGTAGATTGGAACCGCGAGTGATTGCCTGCTTCGTGTTGGAGCTGCTGGCCGACCGTTCCTGCCGGCCTTGTGCGGTGAATTCCATCCTGTTACCCTCCGAGTCCCGGAGATCGTCGATTGGAACCGCGAGTGATCTTACCTGCGTCCTGTTTGGAGCGTCTGTTGCCGACAGTTCCTGCAGGCTTTGTGCAGTTTATTCCATTCTGTTACCATTTATGGTTTTTGTGATCGAGCCAATAAAGCATCGTGCCTTACCCCTAGAAGGCCGATTAAAACACAATTGTGTTTATTGAGTTCTCTCTGTCCACTCCGTGGACTACTTGAAGCCCGGACATTAACGTCCGTATTCCGTGCTGGGAACCATTTCACAGCCGGGATCACGACAAATGGGTTGCTCGTCCTAGGATCTTTCAAGTGAGAGACATTCGAATTGAGACGGGAATTCGGCATCTGCATCTTCTCTGCATCTTCTCACCAGCGGACGCCGTCTTGGAGGAACTTTCTCGCCGTAGGACGCTGTCTTGGGTGGTGCTTCACTGCAGAATAAGTGAGCCTCGGATCCCTCCAAACAACCGACAAAAAAAAAAAAAAAAAAACGTGAGTATTTGTACGTGGTATTTTTCTCATTGGCAATTTGATGTGCGGGTGATATTGTGTAGTTCGTGTCGTATTTACCCAACAGAGCGTTGTGTTTGAGCGTTGTGTTTTGTGCCTTGTCTTATGATAACTCGTAGCCAAGCTATGTCGACCAGAGAAGTGAGAGTTCAACCTGATCATGTTGACAGTCACGTGGGTGGCGATGTGAGCGACGCAAGCAGCCTTGACCCGGTCACTCAACCCGAGATGTTAGGAAGCGATTCCATCATGACTAAATGCATGCGTTCACCCTTCTGGACCGGGCTGACTCCGGTTCAACAACTTGACATGTATAACAGGGAGAATGACAGGGCAGAGGCAGAGCGTGCGGCAGCAGAGAGAGAGCGTGAGAGAGAGAGAGAGCGTGCGGCAGCAGCAGAGGCAGAGCGTGCTGCAGCAGCAGAGAGAGCGCATGCGGCAGCAGAGACAGCAGCAGAGGGAGAGCGTGCAGCAGCAGAGAGAGAGAGCATGCGGCAGCAGAGAGAGAGCGTGAGAGAGAGAGAGAGCGTGCGGCAGCAGCAGAGGCAGCAGCAGAAGCTGAACGCGTCAGAGAGCATGAGTTGCGAATGTTGACTGAACGACCGCGGGCAGAGGGGTCTGCTGCAAGAGTCCCGGAAACTGTTCATGTTCGTTTGCCGGACTGGACGGGAGACACGAAGCCAGAAGCGTATCTGGAGATGGCGGAGAAGTTGTTGGCTGCCGGTGGCATTGATGAGAGCTTGTGGGTCGGCCATCTTGTGAGCCATCTATCTGAGAAGGCGAGGGAGGTATATGCGAGGATGGCAACCGAGGACGCAAACAAATACAGGGCATTGAAGGCCGAGATTTTGAACGCCTATGCGGTGTCCGCGTGTATTTATAGGAGAAATTTTTTCAGCTGGACTCGTCAGTCCAGTCAAACCTATGAGGAACATTCGCGGGCCTTGTTGGAACAGCTGCAGAGATGGTTCAAGGGGAGCAAGGTTGAGTTACCTCAAGCGGTTGCGGAACTCCTGGTGCGTTACCGTATCGATCAACAGCTTCCGCCTGACTTAGCATTGTTTCTTGTCGACAAAGACACTGTTTCCTTGGCAGACTTCGTCAACCTTATTGATAAACATGTTTTGGCGTGCAAAATGCTGCAAGTCACGCAGTCGCGTCGTAAGATGGAGGAGTCTGCGATCAAGACCGCCCCCCGTCTGCCCGGCGGCTGGATCGAGGGGAGGGGTTCTCCGATGCCCTCCACTGGTGGCGGTCGCGAGCCGCAGACCAGGGCAGGGCCCTGGTGCGATTTCTGCAAACGCGTGGGGCACGGTGAAAACCGCTGCTTCTCTAATCCCGCTAGTCCGGCCTACCGAGGCAACCCTCCTGTTAAGTCGGAGGGAGATCAGTGGAGCTCATCCGCCGGGCCCTCGCACACGACGGTGGCATCGGTGACCGAGGTCACTGCCACCGAGGCTAATTCCATTCATCCACTGTACCAGGATTATTCAGGGACAGCCTTAGTGGGTGGCCCTGATTCGATGCTGAAGTTTGAGGCCCAATACCTTCGGGATACTGGGGCGACACGGTGTGTTCTCCGGGCGGGGGTAGTTCCGGCCTCTCAGATGCGTTATACCGGCGAGTATACCCTCCTTCGGGGCATTGACCGGGTTCTTGGCCGGTATCCCCTTGCCCTCCTCGAGGTCCGGAGTGACATTTTTAAGGGTCCAGTGACCTGTGTGGTGGTACCCTACTACCCGATACCCGGGGTCTCCTTGCTGATTGGCAATGATGCCATGGCCAGGGAGGAGTCATTGACTCTGACCTGTGGGGGGGTCACTAGATCCCAGAGTAAACAGGCGGAGAGAGTGGCGGAGTCAGACATATCTTCACTCTGGCCCGAGGAGCCTAGCGCCTCGACTCCAGTTCCCGACGGTGACGTTGCGTCAGCTGAAGTCCACCCGAGCCTCCCGTCAAGCCACCCTCAGGTGCCGTGCTCCTCAGGGACCGCTCCCGCCATGTCGCGATTCAGCAGGAACGCTAATGCTAAGGTATATGTGGGAAACCTGGGCAATGGAGCAGCGAAAGCCGAGCTAGGGAGGGTCTTCGAACATTACGGACCACTCCGCAACGTATGGGTTGCTCGAAACCCACCTGGATTTGCAGTTGTTGAGTTTTAAGAGCCACGAGATGCTGAAGATTCGGTCAGAGCCCTTGATGGAAGGTTAATTTGCGGATCGCGTGTGTGCGTCGAGATGTCGAATGGCATGTCGCGGCGGCCTCGTTTCAGACGCCCTTTGGTCCGCAGGCCTTTCGACCCGAACGATCGATGTTACCAGTTCGGTGAAAGGGGTCATTACGCATATGACTGTTGTTCTCGACACCGGAGGAGTACCCGCCGCTCTAGGTCTCGGCCCGTTTCCTTCCTGTCAACGCTTCCCCCAACTTGAGTTTGGCCCCCTTGCCTCTCTATTGTGCTTTGTGTGAAGTGTAACTCTTGTAGGGTAGATATTAATGTGGTGTATGGTGTTAAAATTTGTGTGTGAAAAAAAAAAAAACCAAACTGGTTCATTGTTAACCTGTTAATGCCTGTTAATTGCCTGTGCGTTAATAATTGCGTTATTGTTGCGCTATTGCGTTGCGTTGTATTGTTGCGTTGTTGCGTTATTGTTGTTAATAAGTGTTAATAATTGTTAATTGCGTTAATTGCCTGTTAGCGATTACCGCCATCATCTTGCCATGTGATTTGCACCTACTACAAATACTGGTTTTAAAAACGCCGTCTATTCGACGGGGTTTTTACTTAGGGGGGGAGGACTGTGAGAAACCACTGGTGAAACCACCGGTTCTCACCCAGATTTGGTGCCCCGCCCACCGCGTGACGTGGCCTCCTTGGAGCCTCACGCGATCGGGAGGCGATTCGGCACGTGATTGGTGGAGAGTCGAGAGAGGCGGTCGCCATCTTGTGCAACGGACGCGGCTCGAAGGCTCCGAGTGGGAAATCTCAAAAGGGCTTTCCTTGAATCCTCACGACAGCCGAGTTGGGCTGGTCGATTACAGTTCGGTATTTTACGAGCGAGTAACTCCGGAAGAAAACGAGTGATTCCCGGATCTCGTAGATTGGAACCGCGAGTGATTGCCTGCTTCGTGTTGGAGCTGCTGGCCGACCGTTCCTGCCGGCCTTGTGCGGTGAATTCCATCCTGTTACCCTCCGAGTCCCGGAGATCGTCGATTGGAACCGCGAGTGATCTTACCTGCGTCCTGTTTGGAGCGTCTGTTGCCGACAGTTCCTGCAGGCTTTGTGCAGTTTATTCCATTCTGTTACCATTTATGGTTTTTGTGATCGAGCCAATAAAGCATCGTGCCTTACCCCTAGAAGGCCGATTAAAACACAATTGTGTTTATTGAGTTCTCTCTGTCCACTCCGTGGACTACTTGAAGCCCGGACATTAACGTCCGTATTCCGTGCTGGGAACCATTTCACAGCCGGGATCACGACAAAATATAGGGTATATATATATAGGGTATATATATAGGGTATATATATAGGGTATATATATAGGGTATATATATAGGGTATATATATAGGGTATATATATATAGGGTATATATATATATATATATATATATATATATATATATATATATATATATATATATATATATATATATATATATATATATATATATGTGGGGCGTTAGCCCCTCCCCCTTTGTGTTCTCTTACCATTTGACCAACTATAACCAATTATATGTTTGGTTTGATTGTTTACTGTATCCTTTTGATACTTATATTCTTTCCATGTCTTTAAAGCTGGCTGTACTCTTAAAGTAAGTTAAATGCTTTACAAACCTTTGCCCTGTGTTGGCACAACCCCCCTCCTCCATACTTCGGCCTTGGTTACACTTTGCTATCTTTCTGGCCTCTGCTAATTTCCTGTATGTTGGCTGCAGTATGACTGATTACTCCCAACATACTTTCCCACCAAAGGACTCTTTGTTACATTACTTTGTTGTTTGAAATGCCTTTGAAGCATTATATACTTTATGTGATTGCTTGCCTTGTAATGGCTTGATCTCTTTACTTATTGGAATCCAGAGTTTGTTCTCATACTGTGGCCTCACCATAGTTGCATCATTGCTATGTGCTGCTATACTCCTCCTTTCTTAACATCCATCTTGATGACAGCTTTACTCCTTATCTCCTTCTTTCCCTTCAACCCTCAATGATTTCCCTTCAAACCTCAATGATTTCCCTTCAAGCTTCAATGATTATGATACTGGCCCTTGAGTGGCCTCGGATTGTCTTAAACTAATTGAACAAACAGGGACTTAGGTAGGGGCCATGTGAGTCCACCCTTTGTCTCCTGTTCTGATGTTAAACCACACCCCTATCTTTCTTATATATATTGAAGCCCTGATCAAACCTTTTTCAGAGCATCTTGTTGTAGTGTTGGTCATTTTGTGAGCTTCATGCGACATTGTGTTTTCCGCAAGCTTGTGTCAACGAGTTCTAATAAATATATCCATTGCTCCTTTTTCTGAGTCCTCTGAGTCCCAAGTTCTAAGTCCCTTTCCCGGCATATGGTGGCAGCGGTGGGATCAGTCTGTGCAGTCCGGGACGCGGTCCCAGGCAAGTGAGTGGTGAGACCAGCTGGCCATTGATCCGGGTCAGGTGAGCTGTGGTTTTCTTTTGTTTTTTCCTTTATAGTCTGGGGGTCAGTCCAAATTGTAACCCACTCTCTCGCTCGGGTGCCGTTTGTTCCGTTCCCTGCTCGAACCTGATCCACGAACCTAAATTTAAATACGGACCGCTTGGGTCCCGGAGCAACTGACTGTTTATGGACTCGTCAGGGTAACGTTATGTAAAGGAAAGTGCCCCACGTTGGGCGTCCGAGGGTAAGGGGTAATATATCTCTGGGTTGTGAGGGTAAGGATAAGGGCGGCATCCCAATCCGAAGCCTACCCGGGAGACATTGGAATCATAAGTAAGGTTAAAAGTATTATAAGGGCGTAGGACGCCAGGAAAGTAAAGTAAGGTTAGGTTAGACAGCTGTGAAGGCGGGCGAGCCTCTCAGGAGTTAGGTAGACAGCCGTACCTCGCGAGGCGGGCGAACCTCACGGGTACAAGGCTACGTCGTTAAACTAAATTTTCTTAGGATGGGTAATAAGACTGTAAAGGCAGGTGAACCTCTCAGAAATACCCCAGCATTTTTCATGTTTAGGAGGCATGGCTATGACGCTGCGAGACCAGGGAAGTTATGGGTTGCGCTGACTAAGGATCTAGGTGAACCGTGGCCCGAAGGAGGGTCTTTTGCGCTGGAAAAATTGGACGCGTTGTATGGGGCATTAGAAAAGTTAGAACAGGACACGAAACACTTCCCGCCTGACTATTGGAAAGTCTTTGGTTGGTGGAAGGAAGAAGCGATGAAGCGACAGGCAAGGTCGAAACAGGCCAGCCTGGCCGGTGAGGTATCAAAACTCAAGGGCCTGAGGAAACAGGCGAATAAAATGCAGGATGAAGCGGTTAAAGAAATAGAGAGGCAGGCCAACGCGCGACTAATGCCGCTCGTTGAAAATCCAGACCCCGCGGTAGGGGAGGTAGTAACCAATCTACCCTCCCCAGCCCCAGACCTAAGCCCTGTCCCGGGGTTTCAGGCGCCACCTATCCTTTCTGCGCTCCCGCCACCACCTTCCTGCAACCCCGCTACCATCACGCCCCAGTTACCCCAGGGGCCGACACCCCACGGCACGAAGGTCGTTACCCCCCAGAACCATCCGAGCCAGGGAAATCCGTTTGTACAGCTCGGGGCTAACGAGATAGATAACGGGACCGACATCGCAGGATTCCCGCCACCAATGGGACAGGACGGGTTATACCCCTCGCTGGTAGGCTATGATGGGAACGAGACCCCCCGAACCACCGGAATGTCTAGTCTATACCCCCCATTGAAGGAATGTCAGGAAATAACAGAAAGGAAAACATTGTGCCCCTTACAAGTTATTGGAGTTAATGCTCAAGGTCAGGGGGTTCGAGAAAGGGTACCATGGAAAGAAACCGCTTTAACTGTAATGCAGGAAAGGATTCAACATTTGCTTATCGATGACCCACGACAGATAGTGCCAACCATGTCGAATTGGTTTTTAGTTGGCGATTGCGACTATCGAGACATTACCCATATGGGAGTATCCGTGCTCCCACCCAAGGTATGGGAAAGGGCTAGACAAAGAGCACAGTGGCCGATGGACGATCCAAGGGCAGCAGGAGCGGGCCAGATAACACAAGTACAATGGGAGGAACTGAAGGTCCGGCTGCTAGAGTCCATCGAGCTGGCGCTGTTGCCAGCAGGAGGTCCGGACTGGGGAAAAATCGGGGCCATAAAACAAAAGACAGGAGAATCAATTGGAGATTACCGGGAAAGGTTGGAAAAGGCCATCGCGCGCTGGGGAGGACTGGTTCCGATGCAGCTGATAGGGCTACCCCAACCATTGGTAAACCAATATCTGATAGAGGGGCTCCGGCCGGCATTAAAGAGTCCGTCCTTTTCGTCCTTTTCAGTCCGTCCGTCCTTTTCCATCCGACAGTCCGTCCTTTTCGGCTGGAAGGGAATGACAACCAACGATTTGTGCGACAAGCTGGAACAATGCCCGGGCTCCTCCTTAGAGGAGAAGAAGGATATTAAGGAGGAAATATTGCAAATGTATGTCCAGGAGAAACGGGCTCAACTTAATCAAAATAAAAAGGGGGATCGGAGTCAGAGCCACATACGCGATCAGTGCCAGAAGTGGGGGCCCGTCCGGGGTTATGAGGACCCCTGGAGGGGGGATTGGCCTTTCTATAAGGGCCAATCCCCCAACGGAGAGTGGGTCCACCATGAAGGCAACGACTGCGACGGTTGTACCGACCAAGACCATGGACGAATTAACATGGACGAGATAAGACAACAATGGACAATACCACCCCCTATTCCCCCTCCTCCTCAAAACCCTCAAACTTGGACCGTACCAGGGCCCCCTCCCCACATTTGGTATCCACCAAGACCCCTTCTCCAAACCCCTGGACCACCCCCCAATAGTGGGACGCAGAATGGAGCGAAGGGGACCTGGGCCCCGCCTTGGGGTCCGCCGCAATGGCAACAAGTAAACCAGTCACAGTCGGGGCCGCCAGACCGACGGCTGGGTGGAAGGGGTGCCGTAGAGGGACGACCTATGCCCTCCGCACCGCCGGTTCTGCAGGAACCGTGCTTTTATTGCAAGCAAATGGGACACTGGAGACGCGATTGCCCAAGTGCTCGTAGGGGGTTTCCGTACCAGGGCCATCGTGGGGCCTATTGAAGGGACGCTAGCGGGTCGCCTAAGGAGTGTCCTCTCTTGATCATGACGCCGGCAGAGGAGCCGACCTTGACGCTGGACGTGGACGGACGACAATTAGAGTTTCTTGTCGATACGGGCGCGACCCGCAGTACAATTAATGAGGGGCAACTGCCATCTTTGCGCCCCACGACGAGGAACGTTCAAATAATGGGCGTTTCGGGCTTACCCCAAGCGCTTCCTATTTCGGAGGAAGTGCGAGTAACATGCGGCCCGCTAGAGGCTAAACATGCTTTCTTGATGACCACTACCGCCCCAACAAATTTGCTGGGACGGGACTTACTGTGCCGATTGGGCTGTCAAATTTAATGTACAGAGCAGGGAGTTTTTGTAGATGTCGCGGAATCTAAACACGACTCGTTGATGATGGCATTGTCTCGTCCCGGCCCCACCGCGTATTGGTGGCGCTTGGACGAAGGGGCTCTGGCTACTTGGACGCATATCATAGATAATGTGTGTTTGGACAGTCCAGTTCTACGAGATTGGCTACAACTGCACCAAATTTCGATAAAACACTTAAAGGATAATCCACCCCATTGCATGGCGTATTACGATGCAAAGGGCGAGGACGAGGATTATCGAGAGAAGGTTAAGGAAAAGCTGGGCAAGCGCACGCCTCTACACTTATCACGGATATGGATCGGCCGTGAGGGGATAGGTATCGAGGTAATCCTATCCGCGAGTCAGCGTGCGTTGACCCAATACCCCGAAGGAGCGGCCGCCCAGGTTACCCTCACTACTGCCAAGGGGTGGCCGCCGGAAAGTGTAGGTTGGATGGTGGGGCGAGTACAGGAAGTTCCCTTACAAGGTTATTGGTTTAAGAGGGGCCGCTGGACTGTGAGACGGCTCAATAACGGTGAAGGGTTCTCGATTGACATTAAGACACAACTGAGGGATGGAGTGTTCGAAGAGGCAGAGTTGCCCCCTAAGGGCACCTATGCCATGAGGGCAGTGCTTACGGACCCGGGTGAGTCAGACTGCCTCCTGGCGGAGGTGCCAGACGACTTATGGCCTCAGTGCGACGATGAGGTTGGACGGATGCGAGACGCCGAACCTTTAGTGATATCAGTGCAGCCGGGGATGCGCTTGCTAAACGTGAAACAGTATAAGCTACGACCCGAGGCCGACGAAGGTATAGCACCGGTAATTCGGTCCCTATTGGAGCAGAAAATTATCGTGGAAACTAACAGCCCATGTAATACACCAATTTTGCCGGTAAAAAAGCCGATGAAAGATAAATGGAGGTTTGTACAGGATTTAAGGGAGGTGAACAAGGTGATACAAGGCATACACCCACTAGTGCCGAATGGAGAGACCCTTATGATGTCAATTCCGCCGGACGCAACATACTTCACAGTTATTGACCTTTGTTCTGCGTTTTTCTCTGTGCCAATCGCGGCTGAGTCACAATACTTGTTCGCTTTCACCCATAGGGGGCGCCAGTATACTTGAACAGTACTACCTCAGGGGTTTTCAGATAGCCCCACTCTGTTTTCCCGGGCGCTGCACCACGACCTGGCGGATGTGGAATTGAAGGGAGGGTCAGTGTTGTTGCAGTACATTGACGATTTGTTGATTTGCTCCCCTTCTAAGGAGGCGTGCGAAAAGGATTCCATGGCCCTATTAAAGGCCTTGGCGGCCAGAGGCCACAAAGTAGGCAGACCAAAACTTCAATTTGTGCGGAAGGTTGTAACTTACTTGGGACACGCCATTTTGCATGGGAAACGGGAATTGGATGCTGGACGGGTGACCGCTATCATGGAGATGCCTCGCCCATGCTCGCAACGGCAAATGCTGCGCTTCCTAGGTATGACGGGATACTGCCGCACTTGGATACTTGATTTTGCGCTGCTGGCTAAGCCACTGTACGAGGCGACCAAATCAAACGCCCCGGACGAATTGGTATGGACGTATGAATTGAAGCGATGTTTCGTAGGGCTGAAAAAGGCGTTGGTCACGGCACCGTCATTAGGACTCCCAGATTATGCGAAACCATTTACCCTTTACACTCACGCCGTGGGAGGTTTCGCCCAGTCAGTCTTGACACAGACCCATGGGGATAAGGAGCGGCCGGTGGCCTACTTTAGTAAAAAGTTAGACCCGGTCGAACGAGGGTTTCCGGTGTGCCTGCAAGCCATGGCAGCGGCCAGGTACGCAGTAGAAAGAACAGCGGACATTGTTATGGGACACCCAGTAACGCTATGGGTGCCGCATTGCGTCACTTCGCTGTTGTTACCGCGAAGCACACAGCATTTGTCTAACACTAGATTGATGCAATACGAATCCGCACTGATCACTGCAGCCAACATCACGATCGAACGTTGCACGACACTCAACCCAGCCTCACTGATGCCCACCCCTGAGGAGGGCGAACCCCACGTGTGCGCCGACGTTGTGCAGCTAGTCTCCACGGTGTGATCGGATTTAAAGGACAATCCCCTAGACTTCCCCGACTGTACATATTATGTCGATGGATCAGCTAGGCGCGCATGGGACGGGTCCCTGTTGTCCGGGTACGCTGTGTGCTCAGATAGCGAGACGGTAGAAAGCGGGCGTCTTCCACCTACATTTTCCGCACAGCAGGCGGAGCTGTGCGCCTTGACCAGAACGTGCAGCTTGGCGGAAGGCCTTGCCGTCAACATTTACACAGATTCGGCCTACGCTCACGGAGTAGTCCACGATAAAGGGGCCATCTGGAAGATGAGAGGTTTCCTCACATCTGCCGGTTCAGTGAAAAAGAATGGCGCGTTGGTAGAAGGGCTCCTCCGAAGCATTTTACTTCCCCACGCTATCGCGGTAATTAAATGTCGTGGCCACCAAAGGGCGGACACAGACGTTGCCTGGGGCAATGCAAGGGTGGACGAGGCGGCAGGAAAGGCCGCCAACCAACAGATAGAACGTAACATGCCGATGGTGACACGAGCAAAGGCGACATCCGCACAGATTGCTGACATACCGACTGAAGGACCACCCGCCACACCAACTAAGGATGATATCATAAATTTACAAAATGCTGCGCCAATGGCCGAACACGAGGACTGGCTCAAACGTGGGGCGATACGCCCCGGGCCAGGGGAAATGTGGACCCTTCACGAGAAACCTATAGCACCCCAGGCCTTACTGCCTTGGCTGGCACGCATGGCACATCAAAATGGTCATGTGTGCCAGAGGGGGGTGATGGGACAGATAAACTACACTTGGGCGGCACCAGGACTGTCACGAATTGTATCCGAAGTGTGCCGATCGTGTGTGGTTTGCCAGCAACACAATAGAGGGGCGCCGCCGAGACATGCACATGACGGGGGACGACCCCCGCCGAGTGGGCCGTTCGCAAATATTGAGTTCGATTTCACGGAGCTGGAACCAAGCATGTCATTTCGCTATGTGTTGATAATCGTAGATACGTTCACCAAATGGGTCGAAGCCTACCCATGCGTCAAGTCCGATGCCCCGACAGTAGTGAAGCGCCTCGTGCGGGATTTTATGTGCAGATTTGGCATCCCCCAGATAATTTCGTCAGATCAAGGGGGCCATTTCACGGCGCAGGTGGTCACGGGCATCCTGAAGGCGTTGGGCGTGAAACAGTCCTTCCATTGCGTTTACCACCCACAGTCATCGGGACTTGTGGAACGAACGAATAAGACTTTAAAAAATAAACTAGCGAAACTTTGCGCAGACACAGGCTTGAAGTGGCCGGAGGCTCTCCCGCTTGCATTGATGAGCATCCATTCCACCCCGGGTCGCACTACGGGCCTTTCCCCCCACGAAATATTAATGGGACGACCTATGAGCTTGCCCGTCTCAGCTCCGACGGACATGTCCACCCTTACTTTGCCGGTGATGGATGACATGCTTTTGAGATTTTGCATAGGCTTGTCCAATGTGGCACGCAGCATCCATGCTCGAGTACGAGAGGCGCTGCCTGAACCAATAGGCCACGCCATCCACGACTTCCAAGCCGGCGACTGGGTGCTCGTAAAGCACTTCACCCGCAAAGCTGCTTTGGAGCCACGGTGGAAGGGACCATTTCAGGTGCTACTGGTCACACCGACGGCAGTCTTCTGCGAGGGTAAACCTTCGTGGATTCACGCCACCCATTGTAAGTTGTCCATTCCTGCACCACAGGCCTCACAAGACACCGCACCTCACACTGCTAAAGACAATGCACCGTTTAGGGCACTACAGTCTCCTAAGGGCGGCAATGATGGTCACGATGATGGGAATTCTGGGTAGCTGCCTAACAAACCCTGCCAAAGATAGTCTTCTGAATTTAACCCACTGAGAGAGGATCTCCCCAAATACCCAGGACCCGACAACTACATGCTATTTAAACTTTACCCCGTCAAATACATAACGGCTCCCCGGGGACAGGGGATAGTAGTACATTGCTGTGAGTTGGAGACAAATTTCAAGTGGTTATCTGTAAGATGGATGGAAGCCATGGTGGTACACAATGGGACACCACAGGCACGCATGACAACCCCACGCATAGTCTTAACTAAAATTAGAAAAGTGGAAAATGGAAAGTTTACTGGGACCGTGAATAGCCACGCCGCCGCAGGATATCAATGGGGCACGGGCATCGACAATACTACTCTCCTACTAACGCATGCCCTCGTCGGCCCACACACCACGATAATACTTGAATGTGGAATATGGCCCCCGCGCACGCTGATTAAAAGGAACAAAAAGACGGGAGATACCCAACACCAATTCCGGCCTAGTTGCGCCGCCTACGTCATTAAACCCCCTCCTGCCCAGGAAGTAAGAAGGGAGCCAGAGGAGAACACATACTGGAAGGTCGCACGGCATATGGCCACGGTACAGAATAGGACACGGTGTTGGATGTGTATGCACCTTCCCCGCACCAGCACAGCAGGAATACCAATGGTAGTGTTACCCCTATCACTCAATGATTTGTGCTCGAAGCCACTAGACACCAAATGCATTAGTACAACCCTGACAAGCCAAGGTTCTGACGGAACCGCGTGTAAACGAGTTTTTCAGTACTCCCCCCCCATCCAGTCCCGACACTTTGAGGAATGTCCGGCGCCGGTTTGGGTCAAGCCGGCAAGGGGGGCCCTCTGCTTAGAAGGAAAGGGCCAGGTAATGGTAGGTAAATCCGTGTGTAGGAATACCCTCCCCGCGGACCCTAGGAAAGGGAAACACAGGCTGTTAGTGAATGTTACAAGCTCGCCCTTACATAACCTCACACACCTCCAGTTGGCATGGGAAGGGGAAAACGGGACAAACACTATCCCAGGCCTTCTCACTTGCATGACCACCCATTTAGTGGCTCCGCACGGGACCATGTTTGTATGCGGGAATAAAGCTTACCCGTATTTACCTGATAATTGGGGAGGACTTTGCTATTTAGGATAAGTTTTCCCAGAGATGGAAATGCGACAACACTTGCATAATACCACTGCACTCATAAGGACACAACGAAGCACCTATTGGCACGACGACGACACCACCACCTTACATGGCGCTGATTGGGAGAAAGCCGTTAGTTTCTTCTTCCCATGGGCTGGGACGGTCATGAACAGTTACCGCATTGACAAAATTGCGTTAATCTTAGAAAGGGTGGCCAACGACACCGCTACAGCACATGACGAAATGTTGGACACGGTTGTCCATCTGCGTACAATGGTTATGCAAAATAGGGTTGCTTTAGATATGCTACTGGCAGAACGAGGAGGGGTATGTGGGATAATTAAGGGTAAATGTTGTACTTTTATTCCTGATCCTTCACAGGGGGTCAGTGCTGCTATTATAAGGTTAAGAGAAAGTGCTCATATATTGACAAAGGATCGAATGGATCTGGAAGCCTCCCACCAGTGGCTTACTGACTGGTTTAAAGGATGGACAGGTACGATAGTAAAGTGGATATTGACCGCCTTGGCAATAGTCCTTGGAATCGTGGTTTGTTGTGTACTAATCAAGGCTTTAGTCCTTGCGTGTGTGAGAAAGTTTACCATAGGATGGTCTCTGAAGACGACACCAGAAAAGGCCATGGTGATGACCGACAAGCTGACCACGGATCCAGATGACACTCCGGCCGTCGACGTGACTGCAGATCACGGATCCTGGAACGACGACCCGAACGAGTCACTGGGCCGCGACGATGAGATCTCCGCTTCTGAAGATTGTTCTTCCGTTGTTGATGTTACCGATAATGATTTTGATTACACAGTTGCGGACCTCAGAGCATTTTAGGCTGCCAGGACGCCGATTACTCTGGACCCCAACATGTCGCATGCAGACGCCAACGAGTACCTAAGGGAGACCTCTCGTTTTTTCTCGATGTGTAAGGCTATGGCTGTTGCTGGCTGCCTACGCCGCAGGCCTAAGCCACCTGAGAATAATGTTACTGATGAGGATTCCAATGATGATGTGGGCCACTTGCAAGGGTCCCCGACTGATGTCTATGTCTCAATGCAGGCTTTGCCTCTTTATGTTTCACGAGCTCACCTTTATGTCTCACAAGCTCACAGTGAGTCAAACGTCACTGACCCAACTCTGGATTTCGACCCAACTCCGGACCCACCTGCAAACCCGGGCCTGGATGGTGAGGAACTCAACATTGGAGATACTCTGAGTTCCGAATCTGATTGTCCTGAAGATTCGTCCACAGATAATGGCGGTGGAAGCAGCACGCCTCGGACGACTTCGACTTTGACCCAAAGGAAGTTTCTCTCCCTCCTTTGGACCGTTATGCTTTGTTTTTTGGCCATAGGTTTAAGCCACCTGATACTGATGACGTTGTGTCTTCCCCATATCACCAGCATATAAGAGGCCTCATGAACATGAATATCGATTGAGCGCTGAAGATCTGCAAGGATTGCACCTGGGGAAGCTTGGGCGAGCTCCAGTCGGGGGGGAGTCCCGGCCGCACCTCTGTGGTCGAAGGGTGGGTCGGGAGATCCTCCTGTGTGTGGACCCCGGCCGAACCAGAGGTCTTCGTTGTGGATTTGACACGCTATTCGATCTTCATGCTTCTACGGTCTCACATCATACACCCACATACACCTGACTTACATCATACACCCACATACACCCACATACCCGTGGATCATCCTGCTGAGTGCGATGTGTGGTACTTTGGGTGCGGGACATGCTCACTGGGCTGCATTCGCGCGGTATGCTTAGTGAACCTTTTACACTGCCTGTTCCACTACTCTTGGAGGATTTTACATGCCATTTGATCACCCTGTCTTTACGGACTTACATTGCATACTCACATACAGACGCAAATCATCCTGCTGGGTGCGATGTGGAGTGCTTTGGGCACTACATGCTCACTGGGCTGCCTTCGCGTGATATGTTGAATGATTTTCCTAATTTGCTTTTGTTCCTGCTTTGTTTGAAATAAAGGCCTTTGATTGGCTCGTAGATAACGTTGTATCTTAGATCCAAAAGGGCGGTATGTGGGGCGTGAGCCCCTCCCCATTTGTGTTCTCTTACCATTTGACCAACTATAACCAATTATATGTTTGGTTTGATTGTTTACTGTATCCTTTTGATACTTATATTCTTTCCATGTCTTTGAAAGCTGGCTGTACTCTTAAAGTAAGTTAAATGCTTTACAAACCTTTGCCCTGTGTTGGCACAACCCCCCTCCTCCATACTTCGGCCTTGGTTACACTTTGCTATCTTTCTGGCCTCTGCTAATTTCCTGTATGTTGGCTGCAGTATGACTGATTACTCCCAACATACTTTCCCACCAAAGGACTCTTTGTTACATTACTTTGTTGTTTGAAATGCCTTTGAAGCATTATATACTTTATGTGATTGCTTGCCTTGTAATGGCTTGATCTCTTTACTTATTGGAATCCAGAGTTTGTTCTCATACTGTGGCCTCGCCATAGTTGCATCGTTGCTATGTGCTGCTATACTCCTCCTTTCTTAACATCCATCTTGATGACAGCTTTATCCCTTATCTCCTTCTTTCCCTTCAACCCTCAATGATTTCCCTTCAAACCTCAATGATTTCCCTTCAAGCTTCAATGATTATGATACTGGCCCTTGAGTGGCCTCGGATTGTCTTAAACTAATTGAACAAACAGGGACTTAGGTAGGGGCCATGTGAGTCCACCCTTTGTCTCCTGTTCTGATGTTAAACCACACCCCTATCTTTCTTATATATATTGAAGCCCTGATCAAACCTTTTTCAGAGCATCTTGTTGTAGTGTTGGTCATTTTGTGAGCTTCATGCGACATTGTGTTTTCCGCAAGCTTGTGTCAACGAGTTCTAATAAATATATCCGTTGCTCCTTTTTCTGAGTCCTCTGAGTCCCAAGTTCTAAGTCCCTTTCCCGGCATATATATATATATATATATATATATATATATATAGGGTATATATATAGGGTATATATATAGGGTATATATATAGGGTATATATATGTCGGAATGGGACTTAGAACTTGGGACTCAGAAGACTCAGAGAAAGGAGCAACGGATATATTTATTAGAACTCGTTTACACAAGCTTGCGGAAAACAGGATGTCGCAGGAAGCTCACACAAAATGACCAACACTACCACAAGATGCTCTGAAATAATTCGATTTAAACTTGCTATATATAAAGAATATAGGGTGTGGCTTTAGCTCACAAGATACAGAGAAAGAATGGGCTCATTGGTCCTCCCACCATTAGTCCCATCCTGTTGTTCAGTTAGTTAAAGGAAGTTCATCCAAGGCCACTCATGGGTTAGCTCAGATAAGGAGATGGTCAGCAATATGTGGCAACATGTTTACAACTTTCTGTATAGAGACCTGGGTTGGGGAAGTACAAAGGGAGTGGACACTCATAAATGTGTCAGCCTACAGGATATTGGCAAAGTCATGTGGGAGGCTGAGAGATAGCAGCTGCAACCAAGGCCACAAAAGGGGAACAAGGGATTATGCCAACACGGGGCAAGAGCTCACAAGCACAGAACTCCTTATTAGGGTATTACACATCCTCAATGCACAAGAAAGGACTAAGTATTTTAAAAGAATACAGCAATCAGTCAAAACAAAACATATAATTGGTTATACTTGGTAATTGGTAGAGCAGCAAGAATTAACAAAGGGGGAGGGGAATAACAGCTCTCCACATACCGCCCTTTTGGATCTAAGATACAAAGTTATCTACGAGCCAATCAAAGGCCTTTATTTCAAACAAAGCAGAAACAAAACAAATCAGGAAAGTCATTCAACATATCACGCGAAGGCAGCCCAGTGAGCATGTAGTGCCCAAAGCACTCCACATCGCACCCAGCAGGATGATTCGCGTCTGTATGTGAGTATGCAATGTAAGTCCGTAAAGACAGGGTGGTCAAATGGCATGTAAAATCCTCCGAGAGTATGGAAATAGACAGTGTAAAAGGTTCGCTAAACATACCACGCGAATGCAGCCCAGTGAGCATATCCCGTACCCAAAGTACCACACATCGCACTCAGCAGGATGATCCGCGGGTATGTGGGTGTATGCGGGTGTATGTGGGTGTATGATGTAAGTCAGGTGTAGATGGGTGTATGATGTGAGACCGTAGAAGCATGAAGATCGAATAGCGTGTCAGATCCACAACGAAGACCTCTGGTTCAGCCGGGGTCCACACCCAGGCGGATCTCCCGACCCACCCTTGGTCCACAGAGGTGCGGCCAGGACTCCCCCCCGACAGGAGCTCGCCCAAGCTTACCCAGGTGAAATCCTTGTAGATCTTCAGCGCTCAATCGATATTCATGTTCATGAGGTCTCTTATATGCTGGTGATCTGGGGAAGACACAACGTCATCAGTATCAGGTGGCTTAAACCTATGGCCAAAAAACAAAGCATAACGGTCCAAAGGAGGGAGAGAAACTTCCTTTGGGTCAAAGTCGAAGTTGTCCGAGGCGATGCTGCTTCCACCGCCGTTATCCATGGACGAATCTTCAAGACAATCAGATTCGGAACTCAGAGTATCTCCAAGATTGAGTTCCTCACCATCCAGGCTTGGGTTTGCAGTTGGGTCCAAATCCAGGATTGGGTCAGTGACGTTTGACTCACTGTGAGCTT
Organism: Myxine glutinosa; assembly: GCF_964187855.1. Lineage (NCBI taxonomy): Eukaryota > Metazoa > Chordata > Myxini > Myxiniformes > Myxinidae > Myxine > Myxine glutinosa. The sequence goes on along the minus strand of NC_136263.1, from coordinate 201,603,490 downwards.
GTGAGACATAAAGGTGAGCCCGTGAAACATAAAGAGGCAAAGCCTGCATTGAGACATAAACATCAGTCGGGGACCCTTGCAAGTGGCCCACATCATCATCGGAATCATCATCAGTAACATTATTCTCAGGTGGCTTAGGCCTGCGGCGTAGGCGGGCAGCAACAGTCATAGCCTTACACATCGAGAAAAAACGAGAAGACTCCCTTAGGTACTCGTTGGCGTCTGCATGCGACATGTTGGGGTCCAGAGTAATCGGCGTCCTGGCAGCCTGAAATGCTCTGAGGTCCGCAAATGTGTAATCAAAATCATTATCGGTAATATCAACAATGGAAGAACAATCTTCGGAAGCGGAGATCTCATTGTCGCGACCCAGTGACTCGTTCGGGTCGTCGTTCCAGGATCCGCGATCTGCAGTCACGTCGACGGTCGGAGTGTCATCTGGACCCATGGTCAGCTTGTCGGTCATCACCATGGCCTTTTCTGGTGTCGTCTTCAGTGTCCATCCTGTGGTAAACTTTCTCACACACGCAAGGACTAAAGCCTTGATTAGTACACAACAAACCACGATTCCAAGGACTATTGCCAAGGCGGTCAATATCCACTTTACTATCGTACCTGTCCATCCTTTGAACCAGTCAGTAAGCCACTGGTGGGAGGTTTCCCGATCCATTCGATCCTTTGTCAATATATGAGCACTTTCTCTTAACCTTATAATAGCAGCACTGACCCCTTGTGAAGGATCAGGAATAAAAGTACAACATCTACCCTCAATTATCCCACATACCCCTCCTCGTTCTGCCAGTAGCATATCTAACGCGACCCTATTTTGCATAACCATTGTACGCAGGTGGACAACCGTGTCCAACATTTCGTCATGTGCTGTAGCGGTGTCGTTGGCCACCCTTTCTAAGATTAACACAATTTTGTCAATGCGGTAACTGCTCATGACCGTCCCAGCCCATGGGAAGAAGAAACTAACGGCTTTCTCCCAATCAGCGCCGTGTAAGGTGGTGGTGCCGTCGTCGTGCCAATAGGTGCTTCGTTGTGTCCTTATGAGTGCAGGGGTATTATGCAAGTGTTGTCGCATTTCCATTTCTGGGAAAACTGATCCTAAATAGCAAATTCCTCCCCAATTATCAGGTAAATACGGGTAAGCTTTGTTCCCGCATACAAACATGGTCCCGTGCGGAGCCACTAAATGGGTGGTCATGCAAGTGCGAAGGTCTGGGATAGTGTTTGTTCCGTTTTCCCCTTCCCATGCCAACTGGAGGTGTGTGAGGTTATGTAGGGGCGAACTTGTAACATTCACTAACAGCCTGTGTTTCCCTTCCCTAGGGTCCGCGAGGAGGGTATCTCTACACACGGATTTGCCTACCATTACTTGGCCCTTACCTTCTAAGCAGAGGGCCCCCCTCGCCGGCTTGACCCAAACCGGCGCCGGACGTTCCTCAAAGTGTCGGGACTGGATGGGGGGGGGGAGTACTGGAAAACTCGTTTACACGCGGTTCCGTCAGAACCTTGGCTTGTCAGGGTTGTACTAATGCATTTGGTGTCTAGTGGCTTCGAGCACAAATCATTGAGTGATAGGGGTAACACTACCATGGGTATTCCTGCTGTGCTGGTGCGGGGAAGGTGCATACACATCCAACACCGTGTCCTATTCTGTACTGTGGCCATATGCCGTGCGACCTTCCAGTATGTGTTCTCCTCTGGCTTCCTTCTTACTTCCTGGGCAGGCGGGGTTTTAATGACGTAGGCGGCACAACTGGGTCGGAAGTAGGGTTCAGTTCCATTTGGGATTAGCGTGCGAGGGGGCCATATTCCACATTCAAGTATCATTGTTGTATCCGGGCCAATGGGGGTATAATGCAATAAGAGGGTAGTATTCTCGATGCCCTTGCCCCATCGATATCCTGGGGCATATCGACTGCTTATGTCCCCAGAGTATGTTCCATTTTCCACTTTCCTAACCTTAGTCAGGACTAGGCGTGGTCTTGTCATGCGTGCCTGTGGTGTCTTATTGTGTACCACTATAGCTTCCACCCATCTTACAGATAACCACTTAAATTGTGTTTCCAAGCTACAGCAATTCACCGCTACTTTGTCTCCCCAACGAGCCGTTATATACTTGATGGGGTAGAGGGGAAACGCTGGATAGTTGTCGTGTCCTGGGTACTTGGGGAGGTCCTTTCTCGATAGATCAAAGTGTAAGAGCCTATCTTTGGCAGGGGGTTTGAGGCAGCTACCCAGAATTCCCATCACCATGACCGTCATCGCCGCCCTTAGGAGACTGTAGTGCCCTAGACGGTGCATTGTCTTCAGCAGTGTGAGGTGTGGTGTCTTGTGTGGCTTGTGGTGCGGGAATGGACAACTTACAATGGGTGGCGTGGATCCACGAAGGTTTACCCTCGCAGAAGACTGCCGTCGGTGTGGTCAGTAGCACCTGGAATGGTCCCTTCCACCGTGGCTCCAAAGCAGCTTTGCGGGTGAAGTGCTTTACGAGCACCCAGTCGCCGGCTTGGAAGTCGTGGATGGCGTGGCCTATTGGTTCAGGCAGCGCCTCTCGTACTCGAGCATGGATGCTGCGTGCCACATTGGACAAGCCTATGCAAAATCTCAAAAGCATGTCATCCATCACCGGCAAAGCAAGGGTGGACATGTCCGTTGGTGCTGAGACGGGCAAGCTCATAGGTCGTCCCATTAATATTTCATGGGGGGAAAGGCCCGTAGTGCGACCCGGGGTGGAAAGGATGCTCATCAATGCAAGCGGGAGAGCCTCCGGCCACCTCAAGCCTGTGTCTGCGCAAAGTTTCGCTAGTTTATTCTTTAAAGTCTTATTCGTTCGTTCCACAAGTCCCGATGACTGTGGGTGGTAAACGCAATGGAAGGACTGTTTCACGCCCAATGCCTTCAGGATGCCCTTGACCACCTGCGCCGTGAAATGGCCCCCTTGATCTGACGAAATTATCTGGGGGATGCCAAATCTGCACATAAAATCCCGCACGAGGCGCTTCGCTACTGTCGGGGCATCGGACTTGACGCATGGGTAGGCTTCGACCCATTTGGTGAACGTATCTACGATTAACAGCACATAGCGAAATGACATGCTTGGTTCCAATTCTGTAAAATCGAACTCGATAGTTGCGAACGGCCCATTTGGCGGGGGCCGTCCCCCGTCATGTGCATGTCTCGGCGGCGCCCCTCTATTGTGTTGCTGGCAGACCACGCACGATCGGCACACTTCGGATACAATCCGTGACAGTCCTGGCGCTGCCCAAGTGTAGTTTATCTGTCCCATCACCCCCCTCTGGCACACATGACCATTTTGATGTGCCATGCGTGCCAGCCAAGGCAGTAAGGCCTGGGGTGCTATAGGTTTCTCGTCAAGGGTCCATATTTCTCCTGGCCCAAGGCGTATCGCCCCTCGTTTGAGCCAGTCCTCATGTTCGGCCGTCGATGCAGCGTTCTGCAAGTTTATGATATCGTCCTTAGTTGGTGTGGCGGGTGGTCCCACAGTCGGTATGTCAGCAATCTGTGCAGATATCGCCTTTGCTCGTGTCACCATCGGCATGTTGCGTTCTATCTGTTGGTTGGCGGCCTTTCCTGCCGCCTCGTCCGCCCTTGCATTGCCCCGGGCAACGTCAGTGTCCGCCCTTTGGTGGCCACGACATTTAATTACCGCGATAGCGCGGGGAAGTAAAATGCTTCGGAGGAGCCCTTCTACCAACGCGCCATTCTTTATCACTGACCCGGCAGATGTGAGAAAACCTCTCATCTTCCAGATGGCCCCTTTATCGTGGACTACGCCGTGAGCGTAGGCCGAATCAGTGTAAATGTTGACGGCAAGGCCTTCCGCCAAGCTGCACGCTCTGGTCAAGGCGCACAGCTCCGCCTGCTGTGCGGAAAATGTAGGTGGAAGACGCCCGCTTTCTACCGTCTCGCTATCCGAGCACACGGCGTACCCGGACAACAGGGACCCGTCCCATGCGCGCCTAGCTGATCCATCGACATAATATGTACAGTCGGGGTATTCTAGGGGATTGTCCTTTAAATCCGATCGCACCATGGAGACTAGCTGTACAACGTCGGCGCACACGTGGGCCTGAGGCTTTGTGGCCTGAGGGGTTCGCCCTCCTCAGGGGTGGGCATCAGTGAGGCTGGGTTGAGTGTCGTGCAATGTTCGATCGTGATGTTGGCTGCAGTGATCACTGCAGATTCATATTGCATTAATCTAGTGTTAGACAAATGCTGTGTGCTTCGCTGTAACAACAGCGAAGTGACGCAATGCGGTACCCGTAGCGTTACTGGGTGTCCCATAACGATGTCCGCTGTTCTTTCTACTGCGTACCTGGCCGCTGCCACAGCTTGCAGGCACACCGGAAACCCTCGTTCGACCGGGTCTAACTTTTTACTAAAGTAGGCCACCGGCCGCTCCTTATCCCCATGGGTCTGTGTCAAAACTGACTGGGCGAAACCCCCCACGGCGTGAGTGTAAAGGGTAAATGGTTTCGCATAATCCGGGAGTCCTAATGACGGTGCCGTGACCAACGCCTTTTTCAGCCCTTCGAAACATCGCTTCAATTCATCCGTCCATACCAAGTCGTCCGGGGCGTTTGATTTGGTCGCCTCGTACAGTGGCTTAGCCAGCAGCGCAAAATCAAGTATCCAAGTGCGGCAGTATCCCGTCATACCTAGGAAGCGCAGCATTTGCCGTTGCGAGCGTGGGCGAGGTATCTCCATGATAGCAGTCACCCGTCCAGCATCCAATTCTCGTTTCCCGTGCGAAATGGCGTGTCCCAAGTAAGTTACAACCTTCCGCACAAATTGAAGTTTTGGTCTGCCTACTTTGTGGCCTTTGGCCGCCAAGGCCTTTAATAGGGCCATGGAATCCATTTCGCACGCCTCCTTAGAAGGGGAGCAAATCAACAAATCGTCAACGTATTGCAACAACACTGACCCTCCCGTCAATTCCACATCCGCCAGGTCGCGGTGCAGCGCCCGGGAAAACAGAGTGGGGCTATCTGAAAACCCCTGAGGTAGTACTGTCCAAGTATACTGGCGCCCCCTATGGGTGAAAGCGAACAAGTATTGTGATTCAACTGCGATGGGCACAGAGAAAAACGCAGAACAAAGGTCGATAACTGTGAAGTATGTTGCGTCCGGCGGGATTGACATCATAAGGGTTTCTCCATTTGGAACTAGTGGGTGTATGCCCTGTATCACCTTGTTCACCTCCCTTAAATCCTGTACAAACCTCCATTTGTCCTTCGTCGGCTTTTTTACTGGCAGAATTGGTGTATTACATGGGCTGTTAGTTTCCACGATAATTTTCTGTTCCACCAGGGATTGAATTACTGGTGCTATGCCTACATCGGCCTCGGGTCGTAGCTTATACTGTTTTACGTTTGGCAAGCGCATCCCCGGCTGCACTGATATCACTAGAGGTAAGGCGTCTTGCATCCGTCCAACCTCATCATCGCTCTGAGGCCATAAATTGGCTGGCACCTCCGCTAGGAGGTAATCTGACTCACCCGGGTCCGTTAGCACTGCCCTAATGGCATAGGTGCCCTTAGGGGGCAACTCTGCTTCTTCGAACACTCCATCCCTCCGTTGTGTCTTAATGTCAATCGAGAACCCTTCACCATTTTTGAGCCGTTTCACAGTCCAGCGGCCCCTTTTACACCGATATCCTTGTAAGGGAACTTCTCGTAACCGCCCCACCATCCAACCTACACTTTCCGGTGGCCACCCTTTGGCAGTAGTGAGGGTAACATGGGCGGCCGCTCCTTCGGGGTATTGGGTCAACGCACGCTGACTCGAGGTTAGGATTACCTCGATACCTATCCCCTCACGGCCGATCCATATCCGTGATAAGTGTAGAGGCGTGCGCTCGCCCAGCTTTTCCTTAACCTTCTCTCGATAATTCTCGTCCTCGCCCTTTGCATCGTAATATGCCGTGCAATGGGGTGGATTATCCTTTAAGTTTTTTATCGAAATTTGGTGCAGTTGTAGCCAATCTCGCAGAACTGGACTGTCCAAACACACATTATCTATGATATGCGTCCAAGTAGCCAGAGCCCCTTTATCCAAGCGCCACCAATACGCGGTGGGGCCGGGCCGTGACAATGCCATCATCAACGAGTCGTGTTTAGATTCCGCGACATCTACGAAAACTCCCTGCTCTGTACATGAAATTTGACAGCCCAATCGGCACAGTAAGTCCCGTCCCAACAAATTTGTTGGGGCGGTAGTGGTCATCAAGAAAGCATGTTCAGCCTCCAGCGGGCCGCATGTTACTCGCACTTCCTCCGAAATAGGAAGCGCTTGGGGTAAGCCCGAAACGCCCATTATTTGAACGTTCCTCGCCGTGGGGCGCAAAGATGGCAATTGCCCCTTGTTAATTGTACTGCGAGTCGCGCCTGTATCGACAAGAAACTCTAATTGTCGTCCCTCCACGTCCAACGTCAAGGTCGGTTCCTCCGCCGGTGTCATGGTCAAAAGAGGACACTCCTTGGGCGACCCGCCAGCGTCCCGTCAATAGGCCCCTCTATTGTGTTGGGGCGGAAACCCCTTACGAGCACTTGGGCAATCACGTCTCCAGTGTCCCATTTGCTTGCAATAAAAGCACGGTTCCTGCGGAACCGGTGGTGCGGAGGGCATAGGTCGTCCCTCTACAGCGCCCCTTCCGCCCAGCCATCGGTCTGGCGGCCCCCACTGTGACTGGTTTACTGGTTGCCATTGCGGCGGACCCCGAGGCGGGGCCCAGTTCCCCCTTGGTCCATTCTGCATCCCACTATTGGGGGGTGGTCCAGGGGTTTGGAGAAGGGGTCTTGGTGGGTACCAAATTTGGGGAGGGGGCCCTGGTACGGTCCAAGTTTGAGGGTTTTGAGGAGGAGGGGGAAGAGGGGGTGGTATTGTCCATTGTTGTCTTATCACGTCCATATTAATTCGTCCAAAGTCTTGGTCAGTACAACCTTCGCAGTCGTTGCCTTTGTGGTGGATCCACTCTCCGTTGGGGAATTGGCCCCTATAGAAAGGACAACTCCCCCTCCCGTGGTCCTCATAACCCCGGACAGGCCCCCACTTCTGGCACTGATTGCGTATGTGGCTCTGACTCTGATCCCCCTTTTTAATTTGATTAAGTTGAGCCCGTTTCTCCTGGACAAACATTTGCAATACTTCCTCCTTAATATCCTTCTTCTCCTCTAAGGAGGAGCCCGGGCATTGTTCCAGCTTGTCGCATAACTCGTTGGTTGTCATTCCTTTCCAGCCGAAGAGGATGGACTGTACCTGTTTCTTTAATGCCGGCCGAAGCCCCTCAATTAGATATTGGTTTACCAATGGTTGGGGTAGCCCTACCAGCTGCATCGGACCCAGTCCTCCCCAGCGCGCGATGGCCTTTTCCAACCTTTCCCGGTAATCTCCAATTGATTCTCCTGTCTTTTGTTTTATGGCCCCGATTTTTCCCCAATCCGGACCTCCTGCTGGCAACAGTGCCAGCGCGATGGCATCTAGCAGCCGGACCTTCAGTTCCTCCCATTGTACTAGTGTTATCTGGGGGTTTGCACCCACCGCCCTTGGGTCGTCCATCGGCCACTGTGCTCTTTGTCTAGCCCTTTCCCATACCTTGGGTGGGAGCACGGATACTCCCATATGGGTTATGTCTCGATAGTCGCACTCGCCAACTAAAAACCAATTCGACATGGTTGGCACTATCTGTCGTGGGTCCTCGATAAGCAAATGTTGAATCCTTTCCCGCATTACTGTTAAAGCGGATTCTTTCCATGGTACCCTTTCTCGAACCCCCTGACCTTGAGCATTAACTCCAATAGCTTGTAAGGGGCACAATGTTTTCCTTCCTGTTATTTCCTGACATTCCAATGGGGTAGTTTGTGAGGTCTCTTTCCCATTACAGCCTACCAGTGAGGGGTATAACCCATCCTGTCCTATCGGTGGTGGGAACCCTGCGATGTCGGTCCTGTTATCTATCCCGTTAGCCCCGAGCTGTGCAAACAGATTTCCCTGGCTCGGATGGTTCTGGGGGGTAACGACCTTCGTGCCGTGGGGTATCGGCCCCTGGGGTAACTGGGGCGCGATGGTAGCGGGGTTGCAGGGAGGTGGTGGCGGGAGCGCAGAAAGGATAGGTGGTGCCTGAAACCCCGGGACAGGGCTTAGGTCTGGGGCTGGGGAGGGTAGATTGGTTACTACCTCCCCTACCGCGGGGTCTGGTTTTTCAACGAGCGGCATCAGTCGCGCGTTGGCCTGCCTCTCTAATTCTTTAATCGCTTCATCCTGCATTTTATTCGCCTGTTTCCTCAGGCCCTTGAGTTTTGATACCTCACCGGCCAAGCTGGCCTGTATCGACCTTGCGTGTCGCTTCATCGCTTCTTCCTTCCACCAACCAAAGACTTTCCAATAGTCAGGCGGGAAGTGTTTCGTGTCCTGTTCTAACTTTTCTAATGCCCCATACAACGCGTCCAATTTTCCAGCGCAAAAGACCCTCCTTCGGGCCACGGTTCACCTAGATCCTTAGTCAGCGCAACCCATGACTTCCCTGGTCTCGCAGCGTCATAGCCATACCTCCGAAACATGAAAAATGCTGGAGTATTTCTGAGAGGTTCACCTGCCTTTACAGTCTTATTACCCATCCTAGGAAAATTTAGTTTACCGACGTAGCCTTGTACCCGTGAGGTTCGCCCGCCTCGCGAGGTACGGCCGTCTACCTACTCTCCTGAGAGGCTCGCCCGCCTACACAGCTGTCTAACCTACCCTTACTGTACTCTCCTGGCGTCCTAAGCCCTTATAATACTTCTAACCTTACTTATAATTCCAATGTCTCCCGGGTAGGCCTCGGATTGGGACGCCGCCCTTATCCTTACCCTCACAACCCAGAGATCTATTACTCCTTACCCTCGGGCGCCCGATGTGGGGCACTTCCCCTCACGTAACGTTACCCTGACAAGTCCATAAACAGTCAGTTGCTCCGGGACCCAAGCGGTCCGTATTGAAAATTAGGTTCGTGGATCAGGTTCGAGCAGGGAACGGAACAAACGGCACCCGAGCAAGAGAGTGGGTTACAATTTGGGCTGACCCCCAGGCTATAAAGAAAAAACAAAAGAAAAACCACAGCTCACCTGACCCGGATCAATTGCCAGCTGGTCTCACCACTCACTTGCCTGGGACCGCATCCCGGACTGCACAGACTGATCCCACCGCTGCCACCATTTGTCGGAATGGGACTTAGAACTTGGGACTCAGAAGACTCAGAGAAAGGAGCAACGGATATATTTATTAGAACTCGTTTACACAAGCTTGCGGAAAACAGGATGTCGCAGGAAGCTCACACAAAATGACCAACACTACCACAAGATGCTCTGAAATAATTCGATTTAAACTTGCTATATATAAAGAATATAGGGTGTGGCTTTAGCTCACAAGATACAGAGAAAGAATGGGCTCATTCGTCCTCCCACCATTAGTCCCATCCTGTTGTTCAGTTAGTTAAAGGAAGTTCATCCAAGGCCACTCATGGGTTAGCTCAGATAAGGAGATGGTCTGCAATATGTGGCAACATGTTTACAACTTTCTGTATAGAGACCTGGGTTGGGGAAGTACAAAGGGAGTGGACACTCATAAATGTGTCAGCCAACAGGATATTGGCAAAGTCATGTGGGAGGCTGAGAGATAGCAGCTGCAACCAAGGCCACAAAAGGGGAACAAGGGATTATGCCAACACGGGGCAAGAGCTCACAAGCACAGAACTCCTTATTAGGGTATTACACATCCTCAATGCACAAGAAAGGACTAAGTATTTTAAAAGAATACAGCAATCAGTCAAAACAAAACATATAATTGGTTATACTTGGTAATTGGTAGAGCAGCAAGAATTAACAAAGGGGGAGGGGAATAACAGCTCTCCACATATATAGGGTATATATATATATATATATATATAGGGTATATATATAGGGTATATATATAGGGTATATATATAGGGTATATATATAGGGTATATATATATATATATATATATATATATATATAAATATATATATATATATATATATATATAATATATATATATATCCATAATATATATTGTCGATATATATATATATATATATGTATATATATATATATATATATATATATATATATATATATATATATATATATATATATATATCCACATGGCGGTTCACCACTGATGGTATGAAATCGCATAGTGACTGGTATATAACCGAAAGGTTTTCAGTCATAAGTGTATGCAGTACTCACTGCGTTGCCCTGATGAGCCCCAAAAAAGGGCGAAACCAGGTCGGTAACTGTGAGTTTTACATACACTTATGACAGTATCTGAACTAAGATCAAAATTCTGCTCTGTCAGAGGGTTCTCTTGAGAGCTTGACAGGCAGAACGTATGTACATGGCAGTGACGTCATTACTTGCGCTCATTGAAAGCTGGAGAACTGAACATATATTTGGATTGGTTTGCTCCCGGCTGCATCCAGGGGATTCCATATAATGAGTGGATACCAGAGGTAATGTGCCATGTGGCAGATGGCACTTATCGCTCCCATTAAGGTACAGCACAGCTGGATGGGATACCTTAATGGCAGTTCACCACTGATGGTATGAAATCGCATAGTGACTGATATATATATATATATATATATATATATATATATATATATATATATATATATATATATATATATATATATATATATATATATATATATATATATATATATATATATATATATATATATATATATATATATATATATATATATATATATATATATATATATATATATATATATATATATATATATATATATATATATATATATATATATATATATATATATATATATATATATATATATATATATATATCATACATATATATATATACATATATATATATATATACTGAAAAGCAAAAGAAACTTACCACCTTTGAAACCTTTAAATATCAACAATAACACTGTGTGTAGTAAATGTGTGAACTTATTTGTGGACAATAGTGTCCTCACTGTCAGACACAACGGTCACGGATGGTCACTTGAACCTTCAATGGTCACTTCATAGCACAGCTGTTGAACAGCCGTTTTGACTGTCAGTGATTAGCCAAGGGGTACGGGATGATTTTAATGAGCTGCATGTGATGTCTTGATATTGGCTTTAAAAAGGCCAGTGCAAAATGGGCATTTCATTCAACATGCCACGATTGTCAAGGGATCAACGGCAGCGTGCCCTGGGCATGCTGCAAGGCGGACTGAGCTACCGTGAGGTGGCACGTCGCCTCGGCTGTTCACACCAGACGATATCGGCCCTGGTGGACAGAGACACCCTCCACAACTCTGCAGATGACAGACCTCGATCAGGGAGGCCAAGAGTCACCACTGCAAGGCAGGACAGGCAGATGGTCCGAAGTCACCTGCGGGATCGATTCCGTCCAGCATCCCGCACTGCAGCAGAAACTCCGGGGAAACCACAAAGAAACTTACCACTTGTTTGAAGGTTTCCCCGGAGTTTCTGCCGCAGTGCGGGATGCTGGACGGAATCGATCCCGCAGGTGACTTCGGACCATCTGCCTGTCCTGCCTTGCAGTGGTGACTCTTGGCCTCCCTGATCGAGGTCTGTCATCTGCAGAGTTGTGGAGGGTGTCTCTGTCCACCAGGGCCGATATCGTCTGGTGTGAACAGCCAAGGCGACGTGCCACCTCACGGTAGCTCAGTCCGCCTTGCAGCATGCCCAGGACATGCTGCCGTTGATCCCTTGACAATCGTGGCATGTTGATTGAAATGCCCATTTTGCACTGGCCTTTTTAAAGCCAATATCAAGACATCACGTGCAGCTCATTAAAATCATCCCGTACCCCTTGGCTAATCACTGACAGTCAAAACGGCTGTTCAACAGCTGTGCTATGAAGTGACCATTGAAGGTTCAAGTGACCAACCGTGACCGTTTTGTCTGACAGTGAGGACACTATTGTCCACAAATAAGTCCACACATTTACTACACGCAGTGTTATTGTTGATATTTAAAGGTTTCAAAGGTGGTAAGTTTCTTTTGCGTTTCAGTATATATATATATATATATATATATATATATATATATATATATATATGCGCTACCCCAAAATTCATCACAATACTTTAATTAATTTACTCTTTGAAAAATTTCCACTTAATATTCGAGGCGTAGCTCTCCCTCTGCACCCACCTTACTCACACCTCCACCCCACCCCCGCCCCTCCCGCTGCTTCTCTCTCTCTCTCGCCCCCTGCTGGCCGTTTGTTTGTTGGGCGTGGCAAGATGGCAGCTGTGCATGTGTGGTGTGAGCTGCTCCAACCTTCGATCTTTCTACCCCCCCTCCCTTGCTCGTTGTTCTTAGCTTCTGTTTTTCCATTTTTCTTTTTAATTCTCGCGTTGTCTGCTCCCACCACTCCATTTCAATAAACCCGCTACTACAAATCCTCACCCCCACCCAGCTCCCCGCCCGTTCTGCCCTCCCTCTGCCCGCTCCCCGCCCCCCCCCACACCCCTCCCTCCCCCCCCACACCCCTCCCTTCCCCCCCCACACCTCCCTTCCCCCCCCCCCCACACCCCCCCTCCCCCCCCACACCCCTCCCTTCCCCCCCCCACACCTCCCTTCCCCCCCCCCCACACCCCCTCCCCCCCCACACCCCTCCCTTCCCCCCCCACACCCCTCCCTCCCCCCCACACCTCCCTCCCCCCCCCCACACCCCTCCCTCCCCCCCCCACACCTCCCTTCCCCCCCCCCCACACCCCTCCCTCCCCCCCCCCACACCTCCCTTCCCCCCCCCCCCCATTACATTCCTCACTTGTGTTGTGTTGCTGTCTCGATTCTTTTTTCTTCCAGCTTCTTCTATTTTTCCTCTGAGATACAGAGAGAGAGAGAGAGAGCCCACGCCTTTCGGTGAGGTTGACGGGTGAGTGGTATTCCTATTGACACTCTCAGGAGTTGCGATGGGTTTTCGCTCCTTTCCTCATTAAGAGGTGTGTTTTACCGCGTTCGTGTTCTCGTGCTGGTACATGCCGAGTGGCGTTTTCTTTGCGGTTTTTTTCCCCCCTGCTTTTACAGAAAACTGTACCCGACCCCTCCCTTTTCCCTAACCCTAACCCAACTCGGCTTAGCCCGGGTAATTTGATTGAGTAAAATGTCGACACGTTGACACGTTCCCCGTTACCCCGTATCCGGTTTTCGAAGCTCTCATACGGAAGCATGGCGTGGTGTGCGTTCCTCCCGAAGAGTTTAGTGTGGAACACATTGTTATTGCTATTGGGAATATAATATCATTGGGATGGAAAAGATCCGTGCAGCATCACGAATGAATAAACGTATCGTGGTTTTTTTAGCCGAGGAAAGCCTCGTGCATGAGGTCGTCGCGGCTGGTCTGTCCACAGACAATGGACATTTCGTCTTGGTCTCCCCACTCGATACCCCAGCTGTTGAAATACTCATATCCAACGTCCCCCCGTTTGTAAAAAATGAGTCGCTGTTAGCGGAACTATCGCGCTATGGTACAGTCGTGTCCCAGATCAAGATGCTGCCGCTGGGCTGTCGGAGTGAACAGGCGAAGCACGTCATGTCTTCCCGACGCCAGGCATACATTGTAATTCCCACATCCAACGTGGATAAAGTATTAAACGTGGTAATTATATTCCGTATAAAAGATCACGACAACCAAGTATATGCGTCAACCGAGACATTAAAATGCTTCACTTGTGGAAAGTTCGGACATTTAAAACGTTTCTGTCCCCGAACTGCACCCTCTGTGATCGAGCAGACAGGCTCTCTGGACAATACTGTGCCCCCTCTACCTCTCAACACTGACAGACAAACTCCCCCAACTACTGTCCCAGATCTCCCACTACCTCCCAACACTGACGGGCAAACTCCCCCAACTCCTGTCCCAGATCTCCCACTACCTCCCAACACTGACGGGCAAACTCCCCCAACTACTGTCCCAGATCTCCCACTACCTCCCAACACTGACGGGCAAACTCCCCCAACTCCTGTCTCAGATGACATCGTACCAAATTTAACGACCGCTGATAATACAAACATGAACATCTGGGATGGGTTTACACTTGTTTCCTCATTAAACCCCAGGATTCATTTACACCTTGTAAAGAAAAGGTGGTAGTTTTTCAGTCAAACTGCGGGAATGCCGCTGTCCGACCAAACTACTACCAGCAACCGGTACGAACTGCTCTTGCATGAGAATGTAGATCCCCAGCCCTTACCTGAGACTTTCCCCCACAATGCAACGGAGGAAAATTACATCCCTCCTCAAGGGAAAAGTAAAACTGTTCCGTGTCCTCCTTCTGTGAATGATGCCGAAGTGCATCAAGACCCGATTGTAAAAATAGGAGGAAACGTGATAGCAGAAAACCTGATCGTACCTCCAGCGCCCCCAATCTCTGAGCACAATGAAAATATTCTAACCCCAGCAGTACCTGTGCTGGCGGTCTTACATAACATGCCTGAGCACATTGGTAAAACTGACAGAGAACCTCAAACTGTCAAACCGGTTAGGTTCCCCCCCCCCCCCCCCCCACTACCCGTGGCTCCTTTAATTTCACTACCCCCTCCTGCTCCTATTAATATGGAGCAGGATGACACCTGCACACCACAAGTTACCTCAGAGCCCCAAGAACCAGGAGTTGAAAGTTTCCCAGACAGTGGTTCCGACATGTCTGATGAGGAATCTTACGAAATTGAGGAGTTCCCTACAACAAGTGAATCCAATGTATTACCAGCCCAAATATTGAAATTCCTCAACCACACTTTTAGAAAGAGACACGTAGACATTAAAGATCACTTTTCTGACCAGCACGGCTTTATCGACACGGCAAGGAACTTAATCCGACGGCCTAGCGACCACCATTTCACAGAAGCCCAATGTAGTAGGCTAAAAAAGTACATTGTGAGAGCAAAAGATGAACTAAAAAAATGAGTTTTGGAAGCTTAAATATAAATGGTGGCGCGAGTCAGCTGCGCTAACTCCAAGTGGTGAACCTTGCACTACAGAAAACATTAGATGTACTTTTCTAACAGGAAACCCACACTACGCCAGCATCCCATGCAGAATGGAACCGGATGATGAAAACGACCAATTTTTTTAGTGATTCCAATTCCCGAACTGCGGGAGTGGCTTTTCTTTTGAATCCCCATTTCCATCCATCAAAACTTTCCTTTAAAAACATAATCCCAGGGCACCTAGCAGTACTTACCTTGCAGAAGCTTACCTGCAGAGGAGCAGTACTTACCTTTCTTCCAGAGAAAGGCGACCCTTTACTCATCTCCCAGTGGAGGCCAATATCATTGCTATGTACTGATTACAAGATCTTTTCCAAAGTTATTGCCTTACGTTTTTCACCCTTCCTAAAGAACATTGTAGACATGGACCAAACTTATTGTGTTCCTGGTCGTAATATCCATGACAGTATTTCTGTTATTCGTGATTTGATTGATGTTTGTGATATCCATCATGAAGGTGTTGGCCTTGTTTTCCTAGATCAGGAGAAGGCTTTTGATTATGTTTCTCATGAATACTTGTCCGAAGTCTCAAATCGATTTGGTTTTGGACCCTTTATTTTATCATGTATACATATGTGTTACTCAAACGTATCTGCCCTGCTAAACATAAATAATGAGCTTGTGCCCCCTTTTTGTATTAAAAGAGGTGTCAGGCAGGGCTGCCCACTGTCAGGTGCTTTATACACCTTTTCCCTTGAACCCCTCTTAAACACGCTTCAAAAGTCTTTGACTGGTTTCACTGTTAGAGGTTTAAACCACACTATAAAGACCATTGCCTACGCTGATGATATATGTGTTTGTATCAACAACTCTGATGACATTGCTCAGATGATGCATGCTTTAGCACTTTTTAGCAGAGCCTCGTCAGCAAAAATCAATTGGAAAAAGACTGAGGCACTGTGGCTCGAATCCCTTTCCCAACCCCCATTCTCCCCACCCCCCCTCACTCCAGTTTCTCCCCGCAAATATTGCTTGGAGAAGAGATGGGATCAAGTTTTTGGGAGTTTTTCTCGGTCCTGGAGATTTCATCAGGCATAACTGGGAAGGTTTGCCTGAACGCATTGAACTGCTTTTAATAAAATGGAAAGGCCTACTCCGCCAATTGTCTTACCGTGGCAGAGTATTGGTCATAAACAATCTGGTTACCTCCATTCTGTGGCACAAGGTCTTGGCTCTGCAACCACCTGCTGGGTTAATCGACAGATTACAGAAGAGCGTCACTCATTTCTTCTGGTCTGGAATGCATTGGCTACGACCGGAAATATTGAATTTGCCGATATCTGAGGGTGGTCAAGGACTTGTCAATGTGAAATTCCGAATCATGGCTTTTCGTCTATGCACGATATGGTCCATTTTGCACGAGCCTGTTGTGCTTTGGAGGCAACTTGCATGCTGCATTTTGGGTCGTTTTGAGAATTTCGGTCATGCGAAGGAGCTTTTCCTGATGGACATGACAATGTTTGATTTCTCTTCACTCCCCTCTTTCTACCGAAGTTTGTTAAATGCATGGCAAGCTCTCAAAAGCCATCGCGATCATACTACGTACGAGAGATACATGTTCTGCAACGAGCCACTGTTTTGCAACTCACTTTTTGAGGGTTTTGATAACAGCAGGGCCTTCATTCAAAAGTTTGTGGCTGCATCAATAACTAAAGTGTGCCACCTTAGAGACAATGCAAATGATAAGTGGCAAAGTGTTGCTGCTATTGCCTCGGCGACTGGCGTCAGATCATCTCGCCAACTAGACAGATGTTTAAGGGTGCTGTTTTAAGTGTTTTGTGCATGTTTAAGCATGATGTTTAAGTGCTTCGTGCCTACGGTACCTCCCAACCTTGGTTGGTTCGTCCTGCACCTCCCTCTGAGCCGATCCCCTCGTCTTTCCCCAACCTTCTTTTGTCAGCCTCTGAAAACTTAGAGCCCATAAATTTTGGCCGCTCCTTTTCCTCTTCCAGTGGTAACCGTAAAACCTTATATCTCCAATGTTTAAAAGCTCTTTCCCCCTCCTTGTCTCCCCCAGCACCTTGCAGGTGGTCTGCAGTCCTGCCACACACTCCTCCTTTCTCCCCAAACTGGGGATGGTATTATAAAAATCCTGTGCCAAAACGTGCTGGTGATCTCCAATGGAGAATCACACATTGGATAATACCCACAAACTCTCTCATTCACCGCTTTTCACAAGCGACAAGTGATCAGTGTCCCTTTTGTGGACAGAGAGAAACCTTGCCCCATGCGTATATTCAATGCAGTCATTTAACTCCTCTTTTGTTTTCTTGAAAGTGCTATTTGCACGTCTTTCCATTGATTTCAATTTTCCAATCTTCATTTTAGGTCCAAGTGGCCCCTTAAACATCCAAGCAACAATTCTTGCAAACATTTTCATTTCCCAAGCAAAATTGGCAATTTACAAAACCAGAAAATCAAAGATAAAGAATGATTTGTACAGTACAGATACTGTAGCAATGTTCAGAGCTTTTTGTGAAAGCCGGATAAAACTTGAATTTTACTGTTACTCGCTTCCAGCCAACTTGAACTCTTTGAAAGAATGTGGTGTGTAAAGGATTTTTGTGAAATATCTGAGGGTCATTTGGTGCTTTCTCTCTAGTCTTTACTAAATATCCTTTGTGTTTTTTTGGTAGCTTAACGGTTTGTTGGTTATGATTTCCCCGATGGTAAAATTGTATGTAACTAGTTTGTTTATTTTGTTTTGACTGTAAAAAATCTTCATTTTATACTTTTGTAATAAAAGGACATAAAAGTCAAGTCTCTCACTCTCTCACTCTCATGCGCCCCTGCTGGAGGTTGGTGAGGCGTGCATGGGTGTGGCATCATGGTGGCTGTGCATGTTGAGCTGTGAGTTGTCTGTCGTGTTGGTTGGTTTTCCTATCCCCCATTTCCCTCCCTTGTGTCCTTGTTTATGCTTGTAAAGTTTCTCCTGTGGGTCCTTTCATTGTTGAGACAAGAGAGAGGGAGAGAGCGCACACTGTAGGTGGTGTTCGGTTGCCTTTTTTCGAACCTCCGGGTTTGAGGCCTGGCCTCCATTTTGCCGTGTTTTCCTAGTCCAGGCAGCGGTGTTTCGCTGCTCTAAACTGTTCTTGGACCAAGTCCATTAGTTTTGGTTTTGCCTCCACTTCCCGGTGGTGCTTGTGGTTGGTATCATTTTGTTGATTTCTCACCTTTTATTTAATTTACGTTCGCTATGGCGAACGATTGTTTGAGGAATAGCATGTAAGAGTCGCTCACTCGCAAGCATGGGCTGGTGTGCGACCCTCCGAGTGAGGTAAAGATGGAGCAAGTGCTTCTAGCAATCGGAAAATGCCTCGGCTCGCATAATATCTGTGCAGCCTCTCGAATGAACAAGAAGGTTGTTGTGTTTGTATCGGAGGTGCACATGGTGAAATCCGTTGTGGAGCAAGGCCTTCTCATAGAACCTGACCTGTTTCTAGTGGTTTCCCCATTTAATACACCTGCGGTGATGGTCAATGTGTCTAATGTCCCTCCCTTTGTTAAAGGTGAGGACTTGTGTGCTCAATTGAGCAAGTTCGGTACGATCATATCAAAAGTGACAATGGTGCCGATACACTCAGCAAGGGGTGAATTTCGACACGTGATGACTTTTAAAAGGGTCGTTTACATGATATTGCCCGAAAATGTGCAAAAGCTCAATGTAGTTTTGCATGCAAAGATTAATGGCCATACTTATAGAATGTATGCCTCCACGGACGTCATGACGTGTTATGGGTGTGGAGCTTACGGACACATAAAGAGTTCCTGTCCCGGTTTGGTGAGATCATTAGAAAATCGAGACCAGGTGATTGCAGATTCTCCTCCCTCCCCACCTAATGGGGCGGATGATGTTGTAGACTCCTCCCCCTCACCTACTGAGATATGTGGAATGGTAGACCCCTCCCCACAACCAATGGGTGAACAGGAAACACCACTCCTCCCTACCTGCTGGTGTGACAAAAGTGGTTGATCCCTCTCCTACTGTACAGGACTGTAAGGATGACAATATGGAAGGGCTCGTAATAGAGGCTCGTCAAAAATGACATAAACGTTCATGTCCCGTCGTGAACGATGCAAGCACAGTGCAAAGTAAGGTACTTAATGTGTCAAATGTGTCGCCGAGCTTGCAAGATGGAGCTTGTGTAGAGAATCCCTGTTTGGGATTGCAAACTGAACCGGAACCGGGTTTAAATCTAAGCAATTCGTTTGCACCACTTGCTGAACTGTTTTAGGGTTCTGAGTGTGATGTAGACATCGAGAATCCTCGTGCATCTCAGGAGGACACAAGTGGTGATATTGATGAACCTAATGTCTTACATGACATTAATGTAATGGTCACAGAGGTGGGTGCAGGGATGACCAGGTGTAATGATAAAACAGATAAGTCAGACAGCCCCTCAGAAGAAACCTGCAAGCCTACACATTTCAAACAAAATAAAAGGGATGATAAGAAGGAAGCTGCATGTGACGATGAGCAGCTAAACAGGAATGAAAACGATATCCATGTTTCTGATCCTGGGGAGATTTGTGCCTCAGAAATAGGTTTGCATCAGGAAGAAAATGACAAAGATGATGCGTTTGATCTTGATGAAACCTACTCTACCCCGTCAGGTAGTGGGTTTTGTGCCCAAGAGGATGAGGATGGGGACACTGTAGTTACAGAAGATGAAATTTTAAAAATCCTCGATGAATCCTTCAGGAAAAGGAATGTTAGAATTCAGGATTATTTCCCAAACCTACATGCTTTTCTTAAAACTACTAGAAACATGATTCGTTAACCCCAGCGAGTTGGGATCTCAGAACCTCAATTCGAGCGGTTGAGGAAATGTGCCACGAAGGCAGGAAAAGAACTCCAAGAGGAGGAAAATTAATAAAGAATAAATGAAGGTAACGTCTCTCAATATAAACAGAGGCCGCAGCTGTATGCGGCGTCTGGAGGTGCTACAACTATTTGAGAAAGAAAAGATTGATATTTTCATGTTACAAGAGACACACATCAACCAATCTTGTGAAGACGAGTGGCGCAGAATGTTTAAAGGGTGCCATGTTTTCTCCAGTGCGGTTGAAGAAGCTAAAGCGGGGGTGGCAATAATCTTGCATCCTCGCCTTCAACCATCTGAGATTCACTTTAGAGAGATTTGTAAGGGTTTCTTGATGGTGGTGGATTTTATTAGCAGCAATTTAAAAGGTCAGCATTACGTATTAATGTGTATTGCCCCAGTGACGGTGCTGAAAGGGCTCTATTTCTTCCAAAATTAGCGGATTGTTGAAGCACTGTTGATTTGACTTGTTTAATTTGTATGGGGGGGAGACTATAATTGCACACTCAACCCTCGACTGGACAGGAACACTCCTGAGCCACATCCACCCAGTGCAAAGTCCTTGGCACAACTTGTGAAAAAATACAAACTTAGAGATGTATGGCGATTACAAAATCCAAACACCCGTCAATATACCTGGGTGTGCTGTGCAAAAAACCAGTTAACCATGGGTCGACTGGACAGATTGTACGTGAACCAAGGAATGGTGAATCAGGTTAAGAGAACATGTATAACTCCATCTGGCTTTTCTGATCACCATATGATTGCAATGGATTGTATGTTCCCCTATCATTGCTGTAAGAGTGTACACTGGCATTTCAATGTGAAATTGTTACAAGATGAACATTTAAAAAATGCCTTCAGACTGGTATGGGAAGGATTAGAAAAGAAAAAGTGTTCCTATGTCAATATGCGACAGTGGTGGGACTGTACCAAGTCACAAATTCGGATTTTCTGCCAACAATATTGCTTGTATGCCACCAGTAATACGTCTGGGTTGATAAGTGCTCTAAAAGCAGATGTACTTAAATATGAACAAGAAGCTGGAACATCTTGGGGAAGTGACCAATATCAGCAGCTGATAGAAAAAAAGACCCTGCTGGCCGAACTGGTCAAAGAGCGTGCGGTGGGAGCAATGATTCACCTGCGGATGAGCATAATACACCTCGAGACTCCAAACAAAGATTTCTTCAAAATGCAGAAGGCTGCCAACACTTCTCGGCAGATTCAGAGTCTACGCTCTTCCGACGGTGTTCTGACTTGCCAGAGTGACATTAAACATTCACTGCAAGAGTTTTACTCAAACTTGTTTACTCCAAGAACGGTGGATAAAACGACGGCAAATTAGATGATTGAACTTCTCCCATCTCTTTCTGAAGAGCAGCAACTCCAACTGCAATGTGACATTTCTCTGGAGGAGCTCACAACGGCAGTGAAACAACTCGAAGACGGCAAGGCCCCCGGAATTGATGGACTTCCTGCTGAATTTTACAAAGTTTTTTGGAATGTTCTGGGTCCTGCTTTAATTGAGATTTTTCACAAGAGCCTAAATCAGGGGGAATTGCCCCTGAGCTGCAGAAGAGCTGTCTTATGTCTTCTTCCCAAGAAAGGGGATTTGCAGCAGATTACAAACTGGCGGCCTGTGTCATTGTTAAATACTGACGATAAGATTGTGTCAAAAATGCTTGCAATGCGTCTTAAAAAGGTTATCTCGTTCTTAGTTGGGAATGACCAAACGTATTGCATACCTGAACGATCCATGTATGACAGTATTTTCTTGGTTCGAGACTTGATTACTATCGGTCAAACTGCGCCGCACGCTTTTGGGTTATTACTCCTTGATCAGGAGAAAGCTTTTGACAGTGTGGATCACTCATTTTTGTTTGCAGTTCTTATTAAAGCAGGATTTGGAGAAAAATTCATTTCTTGCATAAACTTTTATACAACAATGTATCATGCCTGCTAAAAGAAAATAACAGTCTGTGTCATCCTTTCCCCTTTCAGCGTGGCATCCGTCAGGGCTGTCCACTGTCAGGCATGTTGTACACACTGTCCATCGAACCCTTACTGCCTCTCCTTCATACCACCTTATCTGGTTTGTCCTTGTCAAACAATTCCAAAATTGTTACGTCAGCATATGCAGACGACGTGTGTTATGGTTAAAAACCAGGAAGATGTTTTTGAGCTATCCTGGTGTTTTGCCAAATTTGACCTTGCTTCATCAGCAAGAGTAAATTGGAACAAGAGTGTAGCTCTTTCTCTGTACCCAGATACCCTATCTAGGTCACAGGCTTCACATATGGTTCCCCCAACTCTTCCAGGAGGAATGTTATGGAAAACGGATGGGTTTAAATACTTAGGCATCCATTTGGGAACTTCAAGCTATATGAAGAAAAACTGATAGTTTCTGCTTAATGTTATCTAGGAAACCATCCCAAAGTGGAAAGGGATGCTCCATATCTTGTCACTTAAGGCACGGGTAACAATAATAAACAACCTGGTGCTTCCAATCGTATGGCAAAAGATCATAGCACTCCAGCTTCCTCAAGCTCTCATCACCAACATTCAGAGGGGTCTAGTTGACTTCTTCTGGGGAGGCCACCACTAGTTTAAGCCTGTGCAGACCACGTAATTCAGGTGGTCAAAACCTGGTGCACATCCCTAGTCGAATAATGGCTTTTCGGCTAATGAAAATAAAACGTCTGCTGTACAGCGAGGTTGTGCCCTGGCATCCTCTCACGAATACCTTGCTCAGGCAAGTAGGTGGAATGGACTATGACCGGGAACTTTTCCTTATGGACTTGAAGCAGGTCGATAGAGCTCGGCTCCCTGCATTTCATCGGTCTCTCCTGAATGCCTGGCAAGCTCTAGGAGTGCAGCGGTTGGAGATCTCTTATGATCCCAGGAGGTTTGTGCATGAGCCATTGTTCCAAAACTCACTATTCGCTGAAGTATCTACCAGCCAAGCTTTTATGGAACATTTTACGAACAATGGGATTAATAAAGTGCGAGATCTTATGGAGCTATCCTTGAAGCGATGGTTGTCTGCCAGTGCTGTTTCTGGAAAAATTGGCTTGCGTTCAATTAGAATAGTGAGCAAGGTCATAAAGATTGTATCCCAGACTTTTTTAGATTTAAATATTGGGTGGAATGGGGTAAATGAAGAAGTAGATTTTCGTTTAACCTTCCCTGAACTCTCAGTCACTGCCCAGGAACAACATGGTGTGTTTTCCTCTAACAGTGAAGAGTCCGGTGTGTTCCACATCATGGGAAAAAGGGCAATGTATAGAATTTGTCTGGAGGTGTGCTTACTGGGCTGTGCTGCACCCTTAAGAAACAAGTGGAAAGAGGTTTTACCTGCAGGAGCATTTCTCACTCCAAATTGGGATGAAATGTACAGGTGTCCTACTGTCGGATGTACAGGAGACCTAAATTGGAGACTGGTCCATCACGCCCTGGCCACACAGGTGTTAGTTCAGAAGTTTAACCCTGCTGTGTCTAATTTATGTCCTTTTTGTGGTAATGTTGAACATTTGTATCATGCGTTTGTTGAGTGCAAGAGATTGTCATCTCTGTTTCTGTATCTGAGCCGAATCTTTTGTAAATTCAAAATTGTTTTTTCTGTTACAATCTTTGTTTACGGACTTCCATGTAATACGAGGAAAAACTCTGTGATTTTGCTTTTGAATTTTTTGCTTGGAATTGCTAAGCTTGCAATTTATAAAACCAGAAAAGCCAGATTAGGTAGTGGAAAAAATGAAAATGCACTTTTTTGTTTCATAGGGATTGTGTCAGCACGTATAAAGCTCAAACATGCTTATCATGTAAACATGGGGAACCTTCTTGTGTTTGAAGAGTGATGGGGCATGGGGGGTGTTTTGTGCAAATGCATTGGAAATGAGGTTATGATTTGTATGTAAAGTGGAGTTGGAATACTTTGGTCTTATACTTTTATAATAAAAGGACAAAAGTCTCTCTCCTCTCCTCTCCTCTCCTAACTTCCTTCACTCTCTCTCTCTCTCTCTCTCTCTCTCTCTCTCTGTCTCTGTCTCTGTCTCTGTCTCTGTCTCTCTCTCTCTCGTTATTTTGATAGCTGTTCTTCTCTACAAATCATGTCGGGACGTGGTAAAGGTGGTGGAAAGACTCGCTCAAAGGCCAAGTCTCGGTCTTCCCTTGCTGGGCTGCAGTTTCCCGTGAGTCGTGTTCATAGACATCTTCGCAAAGGCAACTACGCCAAGCGCATCGGTGCCGGTGCTCCCGTCTACCTGGCGGCTGTGCTCGAGTACTTGGCTGCAGAGATCCTGGAGCTTGCAGGTAACGCTGCACGAGATAACAAGAAATCACGGATCATCCCGCGTCATTTGCAGCTCGCCGTCCGCAACGATGAGATGAACAAACTGCTGTGCAGGGTGATGATCTCGCAAGGTGGTGTACTGCCTAACATTCATGCCATGCTGCTCCCCAAGAAGAAACAGGGAACGTAAACTTCACACACGAAGCCTTAAACTCTCTCTCTCTCTCTGTCGCCACCTATCGGCTGTCGGTGCGCTGGGTGCGGTGTCATGGCGTCTGTTCGTGTCTTGGCATTGTAGCTCCGTGCTCATGGTTTGTATCTTTACCCTCCCCTTACCTTTTCTCACCTTTGTTCCGTCTTTTGTGTGTCACCCTTCCACGTTATCATCCCCCCCCCCTCTTGAGAGTGAGAAAGTGAGAGAGCACACGTGGTGAGACCGGTAAAGGTTCCCCCTTCGGGCGGTTCCCTCTTTGGGTTTTTTTCGCCTCGTGTTACAAATCATAATACTTTTTCCTTTTCTTTTTTCGTAAATATTTCTATTTTTCGTTTGTTTACTGGAGCTTTTTGGCTTCATTAACCCTTTATACATTTATCCTTTGTTTAAACGTGTAAACGATGGCGGATAGCTCTCGTTACACGTCTCTTGAAGCGCTACCCCGGAAGCATGGGTTAGTTTGCTCACCTCTGTCGGGAATTGACGTCGAGGCCATTATCCTTGCGGTCGGAGAGTTAATCGGTTTGGATAATGTAAAAGCGGCTTCCCGCATGAATAAACGCGTGGTAATCTTTGTTTCCACAGTGCCCATGGTTGCTCAAATAGTCGAGCACGGGCTCTTCTTTGCTCCAGACGTGTTTGTTCAGGTATGTCCACTCGACACGCCGGCAGTTCGGGTTTCTCTCTAACGCTCCTACATTCCTTAAGAACAAAGACCTGGTTACTGAACTAAACAAACTTGGTTCTGTCGTCTCTTCAGTTACAATGGTTCCTGTACGAGGAGAAAATAACCGTTTAAAACACGTCATGTCCTTTCGTCGTTTTGTTTATATGATCTTACCTCTTTAAATGCGGTATTGCCCTTCAAGGTCGAAGGTCACACTTATCGGGTCTTTGTCTCCACAGAGTCTCTAGTTTGTTTTGAGTGTGGTCAATATGGTCATTTAAAAGACTCGTGCCCGAAAAAGTCCACAGATAGTCACTAGCCTGAATGGTGATGAACAGCAAGGCTCTACTGAGATCGTTGTCGATGATGTAAACAATATGGGTGGTGCTGATGCAAACCCCATTGTAGACAAACAGAGAACCAGGAAAAGAACCCTCCCACCTTCTAGCGACCTCAACGAACCTGATAATAAGGTCTTGGCCGGTCCTCCAACCTTCGCTCAAGTGGTTAGTGAAGGTTATGGTGGAGCGCGACCTCCTCCTCAGCAGTTTCCTCCAGTTGAGGAAATTCCTCAACCTCCCCCGCCTTCAGAATACTCTGAGGGTAATGTGATAAATGCTGAAAATGTATGTGTTGGCCAGACAGCACCTGAGTCTCTCCAGTGTTCTGAGGGTAAACCTCCATGTGAGGTTGAGCCTCCATGTGTGTCCCCTGCTGAAGCTTGTGTTGATTGTGCCACCCCTCCCTCTGTGGGGAGTGGTGAGTGTGTTGGAACTAGTGATCTGTCTGTGGAATCCTCCATTGAGGCAGCTGAGCCTTGTCAAGCTCATGGTCAGCAGGGTGATAGTGCTGAAGTGTCCGATTTTCGCGTCGATGAGCCCGTTGCCTCGGCAATGGACTCTCAATGCAATGATTGTGACTCTGATGGGGGTTCTTCCGTTGCCTCACTGAGTGATGGTGAGGCCGACTTCTCATCGGAGCATGTCTCTGGAGGCTCTGTCCCTCCTGCTGAAATCGTGGATTTCCTACAAAAAACGTACCGTAAAAAGCGCGTGAAAATCTGCGATTTTT
Source organism: Myxine glutinosa (assembly GCF_964187855.1). NCBI lineage: Eukaryota > Metazoa > Chordata > Myxini > Myxiniformes > Myxinidae > Myxine > Myxine glutinosa. Next base: position 201,577,343 of record NC_136263.1, on the reverse strand, counting down.
TCGTTGATACTCACGCCTTCATTAGTGGGGCTCAGGAAGTTGTACAACAATCTGCGGCCCTTCAATCACTGAAAAGACTGAAGAGGTACCTTGTCACAGCGAGGAAATAATTAAACCTGTAATGGCTGTGTTGCTGCCTATGTTTCTATGAACATAGCAAGCTTGAACATTAATGGTGGGCGCAGTCAGCTGCGTCGGTCCCAAACTGTGCAATTAGCCAGGAGGGAAAAGATTGATGTACTTTTATTGCAAGAAACTCGTGCCACTGCAGACTGCATGGCTGATTGGCAGCAACAGCTGATTGGCACTTGGTTTTTTAGTAATACAGATTCTGTGAGTGCGGGTATTGCTTTTTTTGTCAGTTCACGTTTGTCTGTCTCCCCCCCCATCTTTAAGGAAATCGTACCAGGCTATCTAGCCTCTGTAGACTTTGTATATAATCAGCAACGATTTATGTTTGTTAACGTCTATGCTCCAAGCGATAGCACAGATAGAGGAACTTTTTTTAATCAGTCCTTTAATTTCCTGAGACACCTCTCTTCTGATACGTTGTTGTGCTTAGGGGGTGACTTTAACTGTACTTTAAACCCAACTTTAGATAGGAACAATGCAGAGCCACATCCAGCTTCAAGTAGGCCTCTTTCCAGTATAATTTTGCGGCATGACCTCAACGATGTATGGCGGCAACAACACCCAAACCTGCAGCAATTTAGCTGGTGTTGGGTTTTACTAAATCATCTTTCACTTGCTCGTCTTGATAAATTTTATATTCCTAACTCTGCTGTCAATCTTGTGACATATACGGCTATTGTCCCTTCAGGCTTCTCTGACCATTCTTTGGTAAAACTGTGCTTTTCTTTTCCTCGTTTCAAACGCCGCACCCTGTATTGGTCCTTTAACACCTCACTTCTAAGCGATCCTTTCTTTAAATCATCCTTTGTGGTTTTTTGGGACAAGGTTGTGTATTTCCAACATCGTTTCCTAAATCTCTGTCAGTGGTGGGACTATGCTAAAGCGCAGATCCGTGTTTTCTGTCAGCAATACAAAACCAATTGCTCTCAAAGTAAACAATTATGTATTGATGCCTTGAAACAAGAAATTCTACGATTGCAGGAAGGTGCTGAGGTTCTCAGTGATGAAAGACGGTGTCAACTCCTCTTTGAAAAACAAACTCTGCTTAAGGAATTAATTCAAGAAAATGGTATTGGTGCCTTAGTCAGGCTGAGAGTGAATGGTTTACTGTCGTCAGACACATGTAAAGATTTCTTTAAGTTTGAGAAGACGACGAAGGCAAGCCAGCAAATGCTTAGTCTTCGGGCTAGTGATGGGCATATTCTTAGTGATAATACGGAGATTGTTCATTTTGTTCGGTCTTATTTTGAGAATGTGTTTTCCTTTAAGCCCAATGATGTGCCTGCAATGCAGAATATTACGACCAATTTACCGCAGATAGATGAGCATCAACGGCATGTCTTGGATGAGAACATTACTCTCGGTGAACTTAAAACTGCGCTCGATGGCCTTGCTGATCATCAGGCTCCTGGTTTTGATGGGCTACGAGCTGAATTTTATAAAACCTTTTGGGACATGCTTGGTCCTGCTTTGCACTCAGTGTTTTTATACAGTCTTTATACAGTCTTTGTATAGAATCAACAGCTTTGAATACAAAATGTATGCCTCCTCGGATGCTATGACGTGTTTCGAGTGTGGGGCTTACGGGCATGTGAGGAGTGCCTGCCCCAATGCGGGTACACCACCGGAAAGCAGAGGGTTGGTGAGGAGCGACTCCTCTTCACCGCACAATGATGGGGAGGAGGCGGATCGAGTGGTTAATCCACCCATCGCACCGACTGCGGTGAGCGAAGCGCCAGACCCGACCACCCCGACCGGGGGGGTGGGGGGGGGGGGGAAGTGATAGATCTAGAACGTGAGGTGACTAACCCCGCTCCTCCATTTAAGGTGGGAATTAAAGTGGTTGAACCCTCTCCCATTTCGTCCACTGTACACGACAGTGCGGACGATAACATGGAAGTATCGGTAGCGGACACCAGGAAAAAAGGTCAGAAGCGTTCAAGTGATGAATCCTGTGATTCCGAAGAAAAACAAAATAAGATTCAGATCGTGTCAGGCTCGCAGGACCTCCAGGGTGAGGCCTACACCGGAAACTCCTTGGCGGTAATGGAGATGGTACCGGAAGTGTATACGTGAGGAAGATTCGCTTGCACCACTTGCTGAGATTGAGTATGACCCGGAAAATAGTCGATCCTCTCAGGATGTGGTAAGTCCTTGTCCTGATAACCAAACTCGCTCAGACGAGTTAGCAGCTGGATCTGCTAGTGAGGAAAAAATAGATAAAGGGGAAAGTCCTTGCGACTGTGAGGATAACGTTAACCCTTCCCTGGCAGATAAAAATGAAAGGGATGATGAGCTGGGGGACATACTTATAGCCACTGGGGATATGGTAAATTTGGAAGGGTCTGCAAAGAGTGCGGAGGTCCTTGATCCTGTAGAATTGCTGTTTCCAAAACTAAGTGTTCAACAAATAGTAGGAAAAGGTGCAGATCAAGACGAAGCACTTGATTCTGATGAAACCTCTTCTACTCCACTCTTTAGTGCTTTAAGTGCTCAAGAGAGTGAGGCGGGTGATGACAACACCATCACCATGGTTTCTCAAGAAAATGTTATCAAGTTCCTTGAAGAAACGTTCAGGAAAAGACATGTAAAAATCAAAGACTACTTTCCGAATCTGCATGATTTTATTTTGACTGCAAAGAACATGATTCGTGAACCTTATCAGGTTAACATGTCAGAACCTCAATTCCAGAGGCTAAGAAAATGTGTAACTCGAGCGGGCAAGGAACTGTATGAATAGTTAACAGAGTGGAGATAAAAGTAGCATCCTTAAACATCAACGGTGGTCGCAGTTGTGTGCGTCGCCTCCAGGTGTTTCAAATGTTTCAGAATGAAAAAATTGATGTGCTGATGTTACAAGAGACGCATGCAAATCAGTCTTCTGAGGTTGAGTGGCGTAATATCTTTAAAGGTTGTCACTTTTTCTCCAGTGCTTTCGTTGATGCCAAGGCTGGTGTTGCAGTAGTCTTTCATCCTTGACTCCAGCCGTCGGAGATCAGATGTAGAGAAATTTGCAAGGGCCATTTACTATCTGTGGAGTTTGTCAGCGGTAACCAAAAGATTTGCACGACTAATGTATACTGCCCTAGTGCTAACTCTGCAAGAAGTGCTTTTCTTCACAAGTTAGCAGGTTTTTTAAGCACGATTGACCTGTCCATGTTGGTTTGCTTGGGGGGAGACTACAACTGTACCCTCAACCCACAACTTGATAGAAACACTCCTGAGCCTCATCCACCGAGTGCAAGGCCTTTGGCACAGCTCATTAAAAAATTTCAACTTGTGGATGTGTGGCGGGTACAGAACCCTAACATCCGGCAGTACACGTGGGTTTGTGCCGCAAGAAATCTTTTGACAATGGCTTGTTTGGATAGAATTTATGTTAACCATGATAAGGTAAATCTTGTCAAGAATTCTTATATAAGGCCGTCTGGTTTTTGTGATCATCACATGGTTGTTGTTGTATGTGGCTTACCTCATCACGTGTGTAGAAGTGCATATTGGACTTTCAATGTCAAACTTTTACAAAGTGAGCATTTCAAAGAAGCATTCAGAATGGTATGGAAGGAATGTGAAATGCAAAAGTTTTCCTACCTAAATTTAAGGCAATGGTGGGATTGCACAAAATCCCAAATTAAGTGTTTTTGCCAGCAATACTGTCGTTATAATACCTGTAACACACTCAGTGTGATAACTGCCTTAAAAAACGATATACTTTATTGTGAGCAGAAATCTGGAATGTCCAACGAAAATGTCCAGCAGTTGTCAGAGAAAAGAACACTACTGGCTGAAATGGTGAGAGAGCGTGCATCTGGTGCTTTCGTCCGACTGCGAATGGACAATATCCAACTTGACAAACCAAACAAAGCCTTTTTCAACTTGGAAAAGACGGCCAAGATCCCTCAACAAATTCACGCTTTGCGCTCTTCTGCCGGTGCGCTTCTGTCTTCTCAAAGTGACATCAAGGATGAATTACGAAACTTTTATTCAAAGCTGTTTGCCTTGAGAACTGTGAACCAGGAAAACAGAAACGGGATGTTTGAACTGCTCCCATCTCTGTCTGAAGACCAGCAACAACAACTGGAGCCTGGCATCTCTCTCGGAGAACTTACTGCTGCTCTTAAAGGAATTCAAGATGGGAAAGCCCCTGGACTTGACGGCCTCCCAGTTGAATTTTACAAGGCCTTTTGGGACATCCTAGGCCCTACTCTACTTGACATCTTTCATGATAGCCTTGAACAAGGTGAATTGCCACTAAGTTGCCGGAGGTCAGTTTTGTGTCTCCTTCCAAAAAAAGGGAACTTGCAAGACGTCACAAATTGGCGGCCTGTGTCACTCCTAAATACAGACTATAAAATATTGTCGAAGGCGCTCGCGATACGTCTAAAGGAAGTCATCCCCCTTTTGATTGATATTGATCAGTCTTATTGTGTTCCTGAGCGTTCTATTTACGATAACATTTTTTTGGTGAGAGACTTGATCAGTCTCGGTCATACTACATCTCATGGTTTTGGTTTGGTTCTTTTAGATCAAGAAAAAGCTTTTGACAGTGTTGACCATTCTTTTTTGTTTGCTGTACTAAGGAGAGCTGGTTTTGGACAAAATTTTGTTTCCTATGTTAAGCTGTTGTATGAAAATGCATCCTGTCTGTTGAAGGTAAACAACAGCTTATGTTGCCCTTTTCCCTTTCAGCGAGGCATCCGTTAGGGCTGCCCGCTTTCAGGAATGCTATACAGTCTCTCGGTTGAACCTTCACTAGCTTTGCTCCGAAACTCAGTGGAAGGAGTCTCCTTAACAAAAAACCACAAAATGGTTACTTCAGCTTATGCGGATGACATTTGTGTTGCTGTTTCCAGCCAAAATGATGTGGGTGAGGTCTTTCGATGTCTGTTCCAGTTTGAGCTCGCCTCCACGGCAAAAGTAAATTGGAACAAAAGTGTTGCCTTATGGGTGGGCCCCAGTCCACCTTCCTCAGCTCTGCCTGTGTTACCAGGAGGAATGCAGTGGAACAAAGAGGGGTTTAAATATTTAGGGTTATTTCTCGGAGTCCAAGCATATGAACCAAAAAATTGGGAGGGTTTCTTGGAAAGAATTAAGCAGAAACTGGCTAGATGGAAACGGTTGCACCACCTTCTATCGCTTAAGGCAAGGGTGACAATAATAAATAACCTGGTGGTTCCTTTTATTTGGCATAAAGTTATCCCCCTCCAACCTCCGAGATACTTGGTCACAGGCATTCAGAGGGTTCTAACTCAGTTTTTCTGGGGAGGCCACCATTGGCTTGGACCAGACACGGTGTGCAGACCCCGAAATGCAGGTGGCCAAAGCTTGATACATGTTCCGAGTCGGATAATGGCTTTCCGCATGTTGACGATAAAGCGTTTATTGTATGGTGAGTGTGTCCCATGGCGGCCTCTCACAAACGCTTGGCTGCAGGAAGCAGATGGGTTGAAGTATGACCGAGAGCTCTTCCTCATGGACCTGCAGCATGTCAACATGACTCTGCTCCCCGAGTTTCATCAGAGCCTTCTGAATGCCTGGCAAGTCCTTGGAATACAACGATTAGAGGTGTCCTACGATGCAAAAAAATATATGCGTGAGCCATTGGTCCTGAATCCTTTATTCCCTGAAATTTCAACCTCCAGGTCATTTATGCATTGCTTCACCTGTAATGGAATAAACAGAGTGCGAGACCTGATGAAGCCTTCCATAAATGGTTGGTTATCCACCGGTTCTCTCACATCAAAAGTGGGGGTTCGGTCATCTAGAATGGTGGACAAAGTTTTGAGAGTTGTGATTAAAACTTTCAGGGAATTAAATATCGGGTGGACTGGGGCAGATGAAGTGGTGGACTCTCGTCTCTATTTCCCCGAGCTCCAAGTCACCTAAAAAAAACAACAGTGTGTCTTCTCAAAGTCGGATGGTTTGGGTGTGTTCCATGTGATGGGGAAAAAAGTTATTTATGGGATATGCCAAGAGGTGCTTATACCGGGTTTCACAAAACCTTAAAAAAATCGGTGGGATGAGATCATTCCGGCTAGTTCGTTCCTATCTCCAGTGTGGAAAGAGATGTATAGGTCTCCAACTTTAGGTCGAACCAGAGACTTAAATTGGAGACTAGTTCATCAGGCCCTGGTCACCAAATACTTACTTAATAAGTTTGATCCTTCTGTACTGAATGTTTGTCCTTTTTTGTGAAGAGGCTGAAAATGTGACCCATGCTTTCGTGAAATGTAAGAGATTGGTACCCCTTTTTTGTTTCCTCCAACAGTTCTTTTATAAATTTAAGTTTGTTTTTTCTGTTGCAATTTTTGTGTATGGCATTGAAAGGAGCACCAAGAGCAAGACAGCGGTCCCTCTCTTGAATTTTCTGTGCGGAATTGCTAAACTCGCAATATATAAAACTAGGAAGATCAAATTGAGTGGCAGAGATGAAAATGTGCTGTTTTGCTTTAAAGGAATGGTGTCGGCCCGGATAAGTTTCGGCAGTGTGAACAACGATTGTTTTACAGATGAGGTGTTGAGTTTGTTTTTGTAAATTATACTTACGCTCAATGTCCACATATACATGTATATACATCCTTTTTGCTTGTACAACTTTCTTTTTCTTGTAAAAATTTTGCGGTGTTCTTCCGTGTGTGTTTTGATACTTTTATAATAAAAGCACATAAAAGTCAAGTCTCTCTCTCTCTCTCTCTCTCTTCTCTCTCTTCTCTCTCCTCTCTCCTCTCTCCTCTCTCCTCTCTCCTCTCTCCTCTCTCCTCTCTCCTCTCTCCTCTCTCTCCTCTCCTCTCTCCTCTCACACCTTCCTAACTTCCTTCACTCTTTCTCTCTCTCTCTCTCTCTCCTCTCACACCTTCCTAACTTCCTTCACTCTTTCTCTCTCTCTCTCTCCTCTCACACCTTCCTAACTTCCTTCACTCTTTCTCTCTCTCTCTCTCCTCTCACACCTTCCTAACTTCCTTCACTCTTTCTCTCTCCTCTCACACCTTCCTAACTTCCTTTACTCTTTCTCTCTCCTCTCACACCTTCCTAACTTCCTTCACTCTTTCTCTCTCCTGTCACACCTTCCTAACTTCCTTCACTCTTTCTCTCTCCTCTCACACCTTCCTAACTTCCTTCACTCTTTCTCTCTCCTCTCACACCTTCCTAACTTCCTCTCACTCTTTCTCTCTCCTCTCACACCTTCCGAACTTCCTTCACTCTTTCTCTCTCCTCTCACACCTTCCTAACTTCCTTCACTCTCTCTCTCTCCTCTCACACCTTCCTAACTTCCTTCACTCTTTCTCTCTCCTCTCACACCTTCCTAACTTCCTTCACTCTTTCTCTCTCCTCTCACACCTTCCTAACTTCCTTCACTCTTTCTCTCTCCTTTCACACCTTCCTAACTTCCTTCACTCTTTCTCTCTCTCTCTCTCCTCACACACCTTCCTAACTTCCTTCACTCTTTCTCTCTCTCTCTCTCTCTCTCCTCTCACACCTTCCTAACTTCCTTCACTCTTTCTCTCTCTCTCTCTCCTCTCACACCTTCCTAACTTCCTTCACTCTTTCTCTCTCTCTCTCTCCTCTCACACCTTCCTAACTTCCTTCACTCTTTCTCTCTCTCTCTCTCTCCTCTCACACCTTCCTAACTTCCTTCACTCCCTCTCTCTCCTCTCTCTCCTCCCTCTCCTCCCTCTCCTCCCTCTCCTCCCTCTCCTCTCTCTCCTATCTCTCCTCTCACACCTTCCTAACTTCCTTCTCCCTCTCTCTCTCCTCTCTCTCTCCTCTCTCTCTCCTCTCTCTCTCCTCTCTCTCTCCTCTCTCTCTCCTCTCTCTCTCCTCTCACACCTTCCTAACTTCCTTCACTCTCTCTCTCTCTCTCTCTCCTCTCACTTCCCACAGGTGTGGGAAGAGAGAACGAGACGGAACGAAGAGAATGAGAGAACAGTCCGGTGATGAGAGGGTCCTACGCCGGCGGTCTGGTATGGCTGCCGGGGGGGGGGGGGGGGGGGTGGGGGGAGGTCTTTCTTCACTCTGTGGCTGAGTTCAATGGCTTTAGGCTAGAGCTGATCTGTTTGTTGGTGTTCGATAAACATTGGGTTTCTTCGGTTCTCGGTTACGAATGTGTATTTGGTCAAGTTAGAATGGCTGTTGAACGTTTCCGCATTGATACGTACGAATCACTAACTCGTAAACACGGGCTAGTTTGTGTTCCTCCCAACGAGGTGGAAATTAACGATGTGCTCTCCGCCATTGGAAACATCGTTGGTGCACACAGTATTCGTGCTGCCTCTCGTATGAATAAGAAATTTGGCGTCTTTTTGTCCGAGGAGCACATGGTAGCGAGTGTAGTTGAACAAGGCTTGTTCATTGAACCGAACACGTTCCTCTCTGTGTTCGCTTTACAAGCCCAAACGGTAAAGATTACCATCAGTAATATCCCGCCATTTATTAGAAATGAGGATTTACGTGAACAATTAAACAAGTTCGGTGAGGTCGTATCGAGGACTTCGATGGTGCCGATGCGAAATATTTACGATTGATTCAAACATGTCATGTCCTTTAAGAGAGTTGTGGAGCCTACATGATACTGCCTCCAAATGTAAAAACGCTCAATGTCATGTTGAGTGTGAAAATCAACGGCTTTGAATACAAAATGTATGCCTCTACGGAGGCTATGACGTGCTTCGAGTGTGGGGCTTACGGGCATGTGAGGAGTGACTGCCCCAATGCGGTTACACCGGCGGAGGATTGGGGAGGAGCGGCGACTCTTCACTGCACGCTGATGGGGAGGAGGTGGATTGAGTGGGTAACCTACCTACCCCACCTACTGCAGTGAGCGAAGCGCCAGACCCGACCACCATGAACGGGGGGGGGGGGGGGGGGGGTGATAGATTTAGAACGTGAGGTGACTAGCCCCGCCCCTCCACTTAAGGTGGGATTGAAAGTGGTTGAACCCTCTCCTATTTAGTCCACTGTACATGACAGTGCGGACGATAACTGTTACAGGTGTTAGCTTCTGTTGATAACACCGCCTCCTGTATGAGTGTGGCATGACAATACTGTGCACATGTACTTCCGGAGTGAACTCCGGGCCGGGAGTGCCGGACGCGGAACATGGCTTGCTCAAACTACTAATGTCTGTGTCCTTTTATATGAGCATCTGAAACATGGTGACAGAAGTGGCTTGATGCAAGTTACCCCATAACGGACTCCTTCAAGCAACACCGCGTGTCCAAAAGTGAGTGAATAACTGAGATCTCCCGCCACAACGTGCTGTGTGAAACACCTTGGGCATAGGCCTTGATCAACATGGCTGCCAACATTCCACCCCCGGACACGATGAAAATGAGTGGTGACTGGAGCAGTAATTGGGGCAATTTTAGAGCTGAATTTGAGGATTATCGACTAGCAACCGGTCTGAATGAGAAGCCAAGGGAAGTGCAAGCGGCAACTTTGAGAAGGGTGATGGGCAGCGAATGTCGTCATGTTTATAAGCACAACTTGAATCTCACAGCCGAGCAGGAGAAAGACGTGTCGGCCATACTAATTGCGTTGGAGACGTACTTCAAGCCGGCAAGAAACGACATTTTTGAACGATACGTGTTTGGCAGCTGTAAGGAAGAAGAGGGAGAATCGATTGACATTTTGTTACGTGCCTCAGAGAGAAAGCGGCATCTTGTGAATATGGCTTATTGAAGGACGAGCTGATTAGAGACAAAATCGTTCTCGTCATTGCTAATGAGAGTACACGCCGTCGCCTCCTGAGGGAATGGGATTTAACCCTAAACACAGCAATCGAGACATGCCGGGCAGCGGCGCCAGACCCATTTCATGCATTGAAGAGCTCACGGACATGCGGATGAAAACAATGCAGCAGGAAAGCCCACTGATCGACAGTGTCAATGTGGGCGAGGCAACAGTACAGCAGGACCGGCTCTCCAAAAGCAACAAGGCAAAACGACCACCCTCCCAGCATGTCGACAGACAACTGTGCCACATGGAAATACTGTGGCAATGCACACAGACGAGGAAGAGAACACTGTCCAGCCTATGGTAAGGCATGCAGGTTATGCGGCACGGTGAATCACTTTGCCAAAGTATGCTTTAAGAGCACGAGAAGGCCCGCAGCAGGGCAGCTGCACAAGGTGGAAAATACTGAATCTGAAGAGGAAGATGATAACAGTGGCAATTTCATTTACACAAGTGAGTGCATCGGTGCTTTGAGGTCGAGAGGGAAAAAATGGTTCATCACACTACAACTGCATAACACGTTACAGCAATGCCAGCTTGACTCTGGGGCAACGTGCAACGTAATGAGCCGTAAAGACAAGATGAATCTCACACCGAAAGCCCGACTCTTACCAAGTAACACGAGACTGAAGTTGTATTCTGGCGAGTTGTTGAAGTCACTGGGACTTTTCAAAACAAAAGTGTGTAATATGTGGATGAACACACAAGCTTGAGTTTGAAATTGTGGAGGTCAGTCAGAAACCCCTGTTGTCAGGCTCCACATGTGAGCGCTTGGGACTGATGCACTTCACTGTCCCTGCTGAACTGCACAAAATAGAGCACCATCTGACTGGGCCTTTGACCAAACAACAGCTCATAAGCATGTACAACGATGTTTTCAATGGGCCAATAGAGTCAGTTCCAGGAGAAATACATTTTGAACTGGACGCCCAAATCCGTCCATTCCAGTGCTCCCCACGCAATGTACCCGTGGCCATGAAGTCCACCGTGAAGGCACAGCTGGAAAGACATGAGGCAGATGGGCACATTACCACTGTGACCGATCCGACAGACTGGATAAGTAACATGGTCATAGTAAAAAAGCCTGAGAAGCTGAGAATTTGCATAGATCCAAAGTTTTTGAACCAAGCACTGCGAAGATCTCACTACCTCATGCCAACACTTGAAGATGTCTTGTACAAATTACCAAAGGCACGGGTATTCACACTCGTAGATGCACGTGATGCCTTTTTACAATGCAAGCTAGATGAGAAGAGCAGTTACATGACAACATTTTGGACTCCCTGGGGCAGGAAACGGTGGCTCAAACTGCCTTTTGGAGTCTCCGTAGCACCGAAGGTGTACCAACGCAAGCAGCATGAGCTACTGGCTGGGCTCGATGGAGTAGAGTCCATTGCAGATGACATCCTCATTGTTGGCTGCGGGGATACAGATGATGAGGCAGATAGTGACCACGATGCAAAGTTACTGGCACTGATGGACCGCTGCAGGCACGTTATACTAAGACTTGGCCTGAAGAAGCTGCAGTTCAAGGTAGCAAAGGTCCGTTTCCATGGACATGTACTGTCTTCAAATGGCCTGACGGCTTATCCCGAAAAGGTGAGAGCCATTCTGGAAATGTCACACCCAACAGATGGGAAGGCGTTCCACCGTTTCATTGGCTTTGTGACCTACCTTGCCAAATTCATGCCACACCTTTCTGAGGTTTGTGGGCCATTGAGGAGACTGCTGGACAAGGATGCAATATGGCATTGGCTACTGAAACACGATGCTGCAGTGCAGGAAATAAAGCATCTGGTCACCACGATGCCTGTATTAAGGTACTATGACATCTCAAAGCCAGTCACTATACAATGTGACTCAAGCCAAAATGGATTGGGGTGCTGTCTCAAGTGTCTCATGCAAGAGGGACAACTGGTTGCATTTGGATCAAGGGCACTAACGCTGACGGAACAAAACTATGCACAAATCGAAAAAGAATGCCTGAGCATAGTGTTTGCCTGTCAATGCTTCCATCACTGTCTGTATGGCCGGGAAGTGATCACGGCAGAGACTCATCACAAGCCGCTCATTGCCATTTTCAGCATGCCTCTCCTAAGCGGCTCCAGAGCATGCTGATCACACTCCAGAACTACAGCCTCAGGGTTGTGTACAAGCCTGGGCCTAAAATGTATATCAGCGACATGCTCAGCAGGGCAACAGCAGTGGTCAGTACTTCCAATGTGGAACATGAGCGACGCACAGTTTGTAGCATGCAGCAGGAGCAGTATGATGTGGAGCAGATCAATCAGGCAGATTACCTGAACGTCACTGATCGACGCCTGCTTCAGATCAGACAGCACACAGACAGAGACGAATACCTGCAAGCACTAAAAGCTGTTGTCTTGGCCGGGTGGCCTGACCAGAGAGAGGAGACATCTCTTGCTGTTAGAGATTATTGGCTATGCAGAGATGAAATCAGTGTGCAGAATGGCGTGCTGTTCAAAGGTCAGAGAGTTATCATACTGAATTCTTTGTGCCCAGAGATGCTGGCACGAATCCACTCCAGCCACATTGGAGGGGAAGCATGCTACAGGCAAGCACACGATACTCTCTTCTGGCCAAACATGCAAGCAGAGATGTGCAATGAGACCGTCAGTAAATGTTCCGTGTGCAATGAATATGCACATGAGCAGCAAAAGGAGACGATGTCGCACGAGTTGCCCACACAGCCCTGGCAGATCATCAGCATGGACTTATTCAAGTACATTGGGAAAGACTTCCTCCTGATGGTCGATCCCTATTCTGACTTATGGGAAGTTGAGCTGCTCTCAGACCTGTCTGCTGAGACAACAATCCGGCAATGCAAGGCACAATTCGCACGTCACAGTCAACCGGACCATGTGATCTCTGACAATGGGCCTCAATTTGCAGGCGAGCAATTCAGACACATTACCATCGAATGGGAATTTGAGCATCTCACATCCTCTCCACGACACCCAAAAGCCAATGGCAAAGCTGAGTCTGCCGTCAAAATCATAAAGAACCTGTGCAAGAAAGCTACATGTGATGGCAATGACCCCTGGAAGGCCATACTCCAGTGGAGGAACACACCAACGGAGGGCATGGATAGCAGCCCAGCGCAGCGCTTGATGTCAAGAAGGCTGAAAACACCTTTACCTGTGACCAACAAGTTGCTCGAGCCTTGTGTTGTGCCAGGTGTTTTGGAGAAACCATCAAAAAAAGCAGATGTCCAAGCTCAGCTATGACAGGTCAGCCAGAGACTTACCTGAACTAAATGTTGGTGAGTACATCCGTATGAAACCACTGCCTGGAGACCGAAGGAGGGAAACTAAGAGGGAGATAAAGGAGGAAGTGATGGAATATGTACAAGGTCTATGCTCAAATCATGATGATGTGCTTACTAACCAAATAAAGAGTTTGCAGGTGGCGGAGGAGGAGCGAAGACGAGGTGCCGAGGTGAGTGGCGGTATACTCGGAAATGTATATGGTGTGAGGGGAGATTCAGTCGGCTTGGGTGTTGGTTTAGACCCGGGTGTTCGTGAGGGACCAATGGTGAGGTGTATGACTGGTCCGGAGTGTATAAATAGAGGAGGTGTGCAAGGAGGTCTGACTGGGGAGTGAGAGGGGTAATGGTGAGCAAGGGTGTGCGGGTATGGAGTGGGTTGCGGAAGGGCGACCCAGGCATCGACACCAAGAGGGGTAGTGTTTGGAGGGACGGGGGATGCACGGGAGCCCCCCGGGAATAGTGCACTGTGGGGGCCCGAACGGATTGGTCCCGCGTTGATCCTGCAAGGAGTGACGCATGGGGTCTGGTCTTCGGGCGCCCACTAGGTCCCACTCGCGCCGTATGACGGCAAGAGTGATCTGAGGGCGTACCTGGCGCAGTTTGAATACGTGTGTAGAAGCAACGGTTGGAATCCGGACGAAGGTGGAGTAGACCTTATGGGGGCACTGTGCAGTGCGGCGGCGGAGGTGCTGACAGCTTTACCACTGGGTGCTCTCTCCCTGCCAGCTCTCCGTGCGGCCTTAATAAATCGTTTTGGTATTGAACAGCAAAGTGAGCTTGTTAAAGCTCATCTTGCTCAGCGAAAACGCAAGCCCCAGGAGACCATCGCGGAACTTGCCCATGACATTCGCCGCGCAGTCGGAATCACACACGCGGACATGGCAGCGAGTTCCAAGGAAAGCCTGGCGCTGGATCACTTTATCCAGGCTCTTCCGGATCTGGAGCTCCGACAACAGCTCGCCATGTGGCGCCCGCAGACCATGAGCCAGGCGGCCGACGCTGCAGCCCGTTGGGAAGCAGCGAGGCCGCTGGCCCGGGGAGACGAGCGCCATGCAGTGGCGGTGCGTCAGGTAGGGCCTGTGATGGGTGGCGGCCCCCCTAGGGGGCCCTGACCTGGAGAGCATGGTCCGGAGGCTGGTGGATCGGCGTCTGGCGGGACCTGGACCATGGCAGGCGGCCCCAGCGGTGGCACCCGGTAGTCCACGACAAAGTACACCAATTCAGACATTCAGGGGGGGGAATTTGGAATACCGGAGGCAAGCACCTTACCAGGTGAGGTGCTATAATTGTGCTCGGCTGGGTCACCATGCATGGGAGTGTCGAGCCCCCGGCCGGGACGGGCCCCGCCAGCCTATGCCCTCAACTCCGCCCCGTATCGTTCGGCCTAGCCGACCTCAGACACCCCCCTGCCAGAGCCCGGGAAACTAGAACGTGCCGGGCATGCAGGGTGGTGTTCGGCAGTAGGGGGTGGAGAGGAGCCCTCATTGACGCGACAGGTCATTCATTGTGGCCAAATTGGAACCGGTAGTTTGACAATTCGATGCAAAATTGCCGGCGTGGGGGTAGACGCCGTTGTGGACACGGGAGCCAGCACCACGATCATCAGCCCGTGATCCTTAATTCGAGTGCAGACGGCTGGGATAAAATCCAGCGTCTGGAAAATCATAGTTTGCAGCTGGCTACCGGGGTAACGGCCCCGATCACAGGGCGTGGTTTTGTGACCCTCAAGTTGGGATCGGTAAAGAAAGAGATCGAGGTTTGGGTGGCGGAGGTGTGCGACCCATGCTTAATAGGGTTGGATTTGTTGACTGCCAGCGGTTGTAAAATCGACTTGAGCCGGGGGATCCTGCAGGTGGGAGTGGAAGAGCTACCATTGGAGGGGGTGAGCACGGCCGAGAGGGTGGAGCTGGAGGCTCCTGAGGCCGTGACCATCCCTCCGGGGGCCGAGGCCATAGTGCCGGCCCGATGGTCAGCTCGCCCGACATGGCAGGAGTCCTGCGGCCTGGTCGAACCAGTGGCAGCGCGATCCATACCTGGGTTAATCGTGGGCCGCACCCTTGTAAAAACGGACGGTTCGGTGGTGGCCGTCCGAGTAATTAATATTCGTACAGAACCACGCACTATAGTGAGGGGCACGAAGGTAGCTGGCTGCACCCAAGTTAGAGAAGTCGCGTCAGTGAGGGGCGGAAACGTCCAGCCGAGCTGGCCCCAGGGGGAGCCTTCAATAAGTAATAGGAATTGGCCCGGTCCCATTTGCGAGATGGTAAATCGTAGTAGCGTAGAGTTGGGAGGTACCCAGAGGGAGGCCGTACACAAACTGGTTGGATCCCATTTGGATCTCTTCTCCTTGTCCCCCGAGGATATTGGACGTACGGGCTTGGTGAAACATCAGATCCACACTGGAGAGGCCCGGCCTATTCGTCAGCCCGCCCGACGGCTCCGTTGGAGCAAGAGGGCAGAAGCTGACGAGCAGGTTGAAAAGATGCTCGATGCAGGCGTCATCGAGCCCTCAGGAAGTCCCTGGATGTCACCTGTTGTGCTGGTCAAAAAGAAAGATGGGACCACGCGTTTCTGCGTGGACTATCGCCAGCTAAACAACGTGACACTCAAGGACTCATATCCCCTGCCAAGAATTGATGACACCCTCGATGCCGTTGTGGGCTCAAATTGGTTTACAACTTTAGACCTCAAGAGTGGGTATTGGCAGGTGGAGATGGATATGACAGGGAAGGAGAAAACGGCATTTTCCACAGTTAAGGGGATGTATCAGTTCACTGTGATGCCGTTTGGTTTATGTAACGCCCCCGCCACCTTTGAGCGATTAATGGAACATGTACTAGGCGGCATGCCATGGCAATCATGCCTGTTATACCTGGATGACGTCATAGTACATGCCAAGACCTTCCCCCAGGCTTCAGCTAATTTGGACCAGGTGTTTGGGTGCCTCAGACAGGCAGGGCTGAAGCTGAGCCCGAGTACGTGCACCTTGTTTGCAAGAGAGGTGGGCTATTTAGGTCACGTTATCAGTCGCGAGGGGATAAAAACAGACCCAGGCAAAATTACAGCGGTAGAGGAGTGGCCCGCACCACATACCATCAAGGAGGTGCGGGGATTTTTGGGACTCTGCTCCTACTACCGGCGCTTTGTGGCGAAATTTGCGGAGTTGGCCCGTCCCCTCCACCGGCTTATGGAGAAGGGGACGCGATTTAATTGGACAAGGGAGTGCCAAGAGGCCTTCCTAAAATTGAAGGGGTGTTTGACATCCGCACCCCTTCTAGCTTACCCGTCTAGCGACGGGACATTTACCCTGGACACGGATGCGAGCCAGGAAGGATTGGGCGCAGTTTTGTCTCAGACACAGGAGGGCGTGGAGAGAGTGATTGGTTATTATAGTCGGGCCTTAAGTAGGCCCGAGCGAAATTATTGCGTAACCCGCAAGGAATTATTGGCTATGCTGGCTGCCATGAACCATTTCCACCCGTACCTGTACGGGCGGAAATTTTCGGTTCGAACTGACCATTCCTCCTTGCAATGGCTCCTTTGGTTCAAGGAACCGGAGGGCCAAATTGCAAGGTGGTTGGAAAAGTGGCAGCAGTATGATTTCAGTGTGACCCATAGGGCCGGGAAGGCCCATGGTAATGCGGACGCACTCTCTCGGCGTCCTTGTCTGGGGGAAAACTGCAAATTTTGTGCGAGACACGAGGAGAGGGAACAATTGGGCGATTCTGCCCCGATTCTCGTCGTCTGGGCAACCCGGGTGAGAGGGCCAATTTTGCCACTAACCGCGGATGAAGAATTTGGAAATTTGGCATGGAGCACGGCCCAGCAGGAGGATCCCGTCCTGGGGCCGGTGTTCAAATGGGTCAAATTGGGGCAAAGACCAAAGGGGGAAGAGGTCACCCCCCTCGGGGCACAAACCAAGGCATATTGGGCTCAGTGCCAGACCCTGGAATTGAAGGATAACATCTTATATCGCAAGTGGGTGGAGGTTCCCTCTCAGAGAACTTCCTGGCTAGTGATAGTCCCTGACAAATTTAAGAACGTCATATTACAACAGGTGCATGGTACCTGCTCCGGCGGCCATTTGGGCAGGACAAAGACAACATCTCGGGTCCGCCGGAGGTTCTATTGGGTGAATATGGGGCGTGACATACAGGACTGGTGTCGGAGATGCGACGCCTGTTCTGCCAAAAAGGGGCCAGCACGGAGGATGAGGGCCCCCCTTCAATTACACCAAGAGGGGGGCCCCCTTGAGCGGGTGGTTATGGACATCCTAGGACCACTACCCCGCACCCGCCAAGGTAATAAGTACATCCTCATTGTAATGGACTATTTCACCAAGTGGCCGGAGTCCTACGCCCTCCCCAACCAAGAAGCCGGGGTTGTGGCGCAGGCCTTCGTGGAAGGATTTGTATGTCGGCACGGGATTCCACAGGAGCTGCACACCGATCAGGGTCGAAATTTTGAAAGCCAATTGCTAAAAGATGTGTGCAGACTCCTGTCAATTCGGAAAACACGGACCACGCCTTTGCGGCCACAATCTGACGGGATGGTGGAAAGATTCAATCGAACATTGATCCAACAACTGGCATTGTTCACCACCACCCGTCAGGATGACTGGGACGAACATCTCCCGTACTTGTTAATGGCCGACCGAACCAGCCAGCACGGGGCCACCGCATGCAGTCCAGCGTTGCTTATGTATGGGCGGGAGTTGCGGGCTCCCGCCGACTTGCTATGCGGTCCCGTGCGAGAGACCACAGATATCCCGCCGAGGGAGGGTTACGCACGTCACCTGGAGGAAGGCATGGAGAGGGTCCATGACTTCGCCCGCCGCCAGCTCCATCTGGCGGGGGCCAAGATGAAGCACAGGTACGACCACCGGAGCCAGGGGAGCCAGTACGCTCCGGGGATGAAGATTTGGTTCTTTAATCCCTGGAGGCAGAAGGGTAGGTGCCCAAACCTCACCTCCCCCTGGCAAGGCCCAGGAGTCGTCCTGTCACAAGTCTGTGACGTGGTCGTAAAGATCAAAATGGGGTCCACGGGCCCTCCCTCGGATCGTCCATGCCGACCGTATAAGACCTTATGCCGGCGAGCAGGCGCCCTCGTGGATCGCCTCGGCTCTAGATGCCGAGGCAGGACCCAGTACCTCTTGCGAAGGGGGCTCGTAGTGTCAGAGGACTGGGGGGGTGATAGTGTGACATGCCCGATGTGGTGGGATGGCAACTCTGACATCCACTCACATGGGGCACATGAGCTATAGGTTTATGGGGTTTGGCAGTGAAAGCTCGCCGAGGGAGGGTTAGGATAAAATGATAGGGATCTAGAGAAGATTGACCATAGGTAGCGGTAGAGGTAAGTAGCGACATTGGACAGGTAGTCGGGGACGCAGAGAGGTGAGAATGGTTGTTAATGATGTGGGATGTGCTTCGTTTAAAGGGAAGACGGGGAGCACCAAGTTAGAAGGAAACCAGGTAGATCAGATGATGCCGTGTGTTTGAGAATTGAAAGTGTATTCGGAAGTGTATTGTGAAAAGTGTGAGGTGATTGTGAGTTGTATTGAGCGTGGAAGTGTATGGAGCAGCGTATGAGGAAAAATTGTGATTGTGCATTGTATTGAATGAATGAAGAAGCCTGGGAGGAAGGAGAGTGCAGGAAGCACCAGGTGTGATTGCACAGGTGTGCAAGTGAACAGGTGTATGGAGCAGTGTATGAGTGAGTAATGGTGATTGTGTGTTGTGTTGACCGAATGGTCCTGGAGGAAGGAGGGTGCAGGAAGCACCAGGAGTGATGGCACAGGTGTGCAAATACAGGTGAGCATGGTTTTATGGAATAAATGGTCTGGAATATATGGAGTATGGAATGGGTGGTATGGAGTGAGTATGGTGAAAACTGTGGAGTGGAGTGGATGGTGCGAAGGTGTGTATGGGGAGGATGGACCCCATCACGAATACCCGGGGAGGGTAGTTTAAGAGTTAGGTAGAGGGAGTAGGTAAATTGTGGTTGGATATTGGCATCTGTGGTGCGTGTGGAAGAATGGTGTTTGGATGGGTGCATTAGTGACGTGGAAATGGCTGGGCGTGTGGCCTGTTAGTGTGTGTAGTTAAATGGGCACTCCGCCACTGTGAGGATGTCGGCCAGGTGAGGCCGCAGGTGGGCTCTGGGAGCCGTTAGAGTTGTGGATGGGGCCCGAGGATCTGGAGGACGGACCCGGGTAGCCCAGTGCCAGAGGGCACCGAGTGGGAAGAGCGCCAGAGGGCCTTCCCCAGGTAGATAGGTTAGGGTAAGGAGCAGGTAAGCTCGGAGGCAACTGCAGTGGTGGAGGTGTGCAGGTGGGTAGACCTGCTGGGAGAGCCACACGACCCAGTCCTGAAATAGTGCAAAGGCACAGGGAGTGGAATCAGGGGAGTGAGACCCCAAATTGATGAAGCACCACAGTTTGGTCAATGGGAATTGGTTCTTAAAACCGCATAGAGTAAGATGACCAAAGGATTGGCAGGGAAAGACCCCGGGTAGTGTAAAGTGTGTTAATGTCATTTAGGAAGTAGTTAGGATTGAAATCTCCTCGCACCATCTACATCCACTCACCTGAGGTGACAGAACTCCACACCATGCCATGTTTTTATTGCTATTTTTGTGCAAATGTTTGGAATGTGAGATGCATCATGACGTGGGTGTGACATTGTGTTGTTGTTCCATCTCTCCCTCCTTATGAGGATTGATAATGAATTGGTGATGGCAAATTGAGACAATGGGATTGTGGCGAATTTGGTATTAGGGGAAATATGGGGAGGACGAGACGGTTGCGACGGATTTGTAAAGGTGTAGATTTTTGTACATACGGGGGTAAGGGGCAAGGGTAGAACAGGTGACGGGTGGGGTGACGTACGATAGGGATGAGCTTTTCTCCGCTCGGTCTCCAGGCGCACCTCACCTTGCATTGCCTTTATTGATGTGTACCCTTGTGACCTTACCCCTGGCTAACCTGCCCTCTCTGTCTTCCTTCCCCGACCCATGGATCGTGCTCTCTTGGTACTGAGGGGAGCGTGCGAAGGGCCGCGTCGGTGTGCCCGAACCCCCGCAACCAGCTGCCTGCATCGATGCCCCACTTATGGACCACATGTCTGTGGCCGAGCACCACTCATGGACCCCAAGGGTTGGGGCATGGCCCCTCTGCTGGAACCGGCCAGGTTGGCCAGAGGAAGATCTTGCTTGCGGACCTCGGTAACGTGGCACCTATGCCATACAGGTGAACCACCCATAGTCGGCCCCTGTGGGCCATAAATAAAAATGGACACGTTCTGTGCTTTTTTATGTCCAAATCGGCCGCCAGCAAGAAGAACAAGAAAGACAACATCAAGAACGACAATGGCCAGCAGAGGGAGCCGAAGAGGAAGACCACCAACAGTGTTTTTTTTTGATTGAACTGTGGTGACTGTGCACTTCGGTGCGTTTTGGTGATTGGTGCTTTGGTGATTATTGGTGCTGGTGCGTCGATGCAGTGCATGCTGTCTCCTCCCTCCCACAGGAATTTCTTTTGTCTCCCAAAAACAATGACAGGTCTTGGGTTGCGTTTTGTAAATAATGAAATAGTGTAACTTGTAAATAATGCTCCCCACCATTCATGTTTCGTTTGAAAACCATTCCGCAATTCGGTTATCCTGTGGGCGTGAATCTGTGAGGTAGGGTGCAATGCAGCAGAGGGACATATTTATTTGTGTTTTAAAACCGTCACACTCAGGGTCAGGTTAATTGTAGAGGGAACTACACCTACGTGCCACACTAAGTTAAAGTTTTGTCGGCCCGAGCCGTGCCGTGAGGAATGAGGGTGCTGTGTTACGGTTTTTAGGACCTTCACTTTGTAAATTTAGTATTAAAATTTCCTATGTACATTTCCCCTTTAATTGGCTGTTAATTGAAATGAGTGCACTGTAGCTAGTCCATGTACAAGCACGTAGGCCACCATATACCCTTCTAAATAGTTGTTTTCTTATTCTATGTTAGTATAAGGCTCTGTTTCCCATTAGTTGACTCTGCATTGCATCGAATTGAAATAAGATAGATCCCCTTTCTTTCAAATTCCCCCAAAGCCTCTATTGCCAACTGCATTTGCCGCCATTACGGCGTGGTCAAGCCTCGGAGAAGAAGGGGGAGGAGCTACATTACGGGCGTGGCCCGCACCTCGTCATCGGAAGGTGGAGCCAGCGAGCCCCCACCAGCCAATCAGGGCTGGTGAGATACCATCACGGGCATGGCGCGGATTGATCTCGAAGCGCGTTATAAAAGCGCCCGCGCAAGCCTTTTAGAGAGATGCGGCAGATGAAGCACACATGAGCTTTGAGACCACCGCAGCTTTGAGACCACCACAGCTTTGAGACCACCGCAGCTTTGAGACCACCGCAGCTTTGAGACCACCGCAGTTTCGACCACCGCAGCTTTGAGCTTTGACCGGTTTTGGCCACGGCTACGAAGCAACGCCCCCGTGCGGATACGATTGAGGAGGCTCGGCGGCTGCTCACCTCGAGCCGCGCGATCACACCAACCGGACCTGCATCCTTCACACCAGTGGTCCCACCTTCGCATCCTTCCAGCCATCCACCTCCTGCCATCCCTGTCATCATCCCCGTGTAAGTATGACTGTCGTCTGTTTGTCCGTGTTGTCCTGGGTATAAGTTAAGCCTGTATAGATAGGTTAATATTTGCACTGTGTCCTCCTCTTCTGTAAATTATTTTCGTATTTTTTCCTTCTTCCTTGGTTTCTTTGGTCTTGTAAATATTAGTAATAAATTATATTTGTTCTTCCTTACCTTCTGGTTTCCTCACATCCGATCGTCTTTGTGATTTCCCCATTGAGTACCTGTGGCGCGATTTTGGCCAACGTTCAGAGTCGGGTTTAGTACTCGCTAACGGTTCGAGCCGCGGGCTGCCATCCGCTCGGCAAAATCACATCTTGTCCACGGTATCGAACGAGGTTGCTCACCTGCCTCTCCGGAGGGAGCGGGGCAGCTTCAGGACTCACGTCTGCCAGTCGCAGACAAGGGGATTAATCCCCCCTTGGTAAGGGGAAAAAGGGCCGACGGTGAGATCCGCAACAATATTATGGGTACGGAGTATGATATCCTGAGTATGATAGGTATGATACCGGAGTATGATAGACCTGAGCCTCGTCCTGGTGGTGGGGTGGCTATCTTTATCAAAAACTCTCTTCCTCACTCTCCGTGCACTGCCCTCTCTCCACCCCACCCCCAGGAGTACCTTTGGCTATGGCTTCCTCTCAGCTCCCACATTTTGTTCATATGTGTTCTGTACCATCCTCCAAACAGTGACGACTCCATTTACATTTCGCTGTTGGACAACATGGACCAACTTCTATCAACTCATCCAAACTCTCTCTTCCTCATATATGGCGACTTCAACTGTCATCGTGCCAGCTGGCTGGGTGTGGGTTCATCTCTCACCAGCCATGGCACCTCAGCAAAGGACTTCTGCGACTCATTGGGACTGACACAATCTGTCAATTTCCCGACCCGGATCTCAGTCAATGGAGTATCTTCTCTTCTGGACTTGGTTATGAATAACCTCCCTGCAAATGTCTGCTGCTCTTCTTCTGCTCCAATCGGTTCTTCTGATCATTTGCTTGTTAAAGTGGACATCTCTCTGGCCATTCTCAGAGAGCCTCCTCAGCGCCGACGAGTCGGGCATTTCACTCAGGCCGACTGGCACGGTCTGCAAGCAGCCATCAATCATCTGCACTGGGCTCCCATCTCGACTGCCTCTGACATAAATTCTTCCTGGGAATCTTCCAAAGTAAACTGCTCTCTCTCGTGCACAGATTTATTCCATCTCGTCTTCAGTTGTCTTACCCTTCCTCCCGTCCATGGTACACTGAATCTTGTGGTGAGGCAGTTGCCCTGAAACAACTTGCCTTTGCCTCTTGGAAGGCAAATCCAACTGAAGGCGATCTCAGTTCCTTCCACCAAGCTCGGAACAAGTGTGTGTCTACCCTCAGGATTGCCAGAAAGCACTATCTCTCCACACTCAAGATTGAACTCTCAAACCTGTCTCCTTCCTCCAAATCCTGGTGGCATCTGGTCAAATCCGTTTCTGGTGTTTTTTCCCCCTCCATCCCCTCCCTTACCTCAAATGGCTACACAGTTGACACTGCACGTGACAAAGCCGAATGCCTCAACTCTGTGTTTGCCTCAAAATCTTGTGTCCCAAACCCATCTCTCTGTTCCCACCTTTCCCAGTCGAGCCCAACTGCTCCTGGACTCTGTGTCCTTCTCTCCTGACAAGGTGGAGAAGTTTCTGTCAAACCTCGACTCTGATTCTGCAACTGGACCAGACGGCATCAGCCCACGGGTCCTAAAATCTGGCTCTGCCGCTCTATCTCACCCTCTCTCTGTTCTTTTCACCCTCTCTTTTGCTCAAGATCATCTGCCAGCATCTTGGAAATCAGCAAACATTACCGCTTTACACAAAAAGGTGCAAAAACAGATCCTTGCAACTACAGACCAATCAGCCTGCTTCCAATTATCAGCAAAGTCATGGAATCCATCATTGCTTCGGATATCAAATCCTTCCTCTTCTCCATTGGCTTGATCTCTGATCATCAATTTGGATTCAGACCAAGTCATTCTACTCTGGACATGTTGCTTCTGCTGTCTCAACAATGGATGGAGGTCCTCAATGCCAAAGAGGAAATCAGAGCTGTCTCACTTGACATATCACGTGCCTTCGATACGGCCTGGCACCCAGCTCTGCTCACCAAACTCTCCTCCTATGGTATCCATGGAAATCTCCACTCATGGCGTGCAGACTTCCTCTCTGGTCGAAGGCAACGTGTGGCCCTGAATGGATTTCTCTCATCTCCCCTACCTGTTTTGGCTGGAGTTCCCCAAGGTAGTGTTTTGGGCCCTGTGCTATTTCTGGTCTTCATCAATGATCTCTCCGACTCTCTGGAAAATCCTCTCTATCTCTTTGCTGATGAGTCCACTATCTGCCGCTCCATTCCTCATCCCTCAGATCGGCAGTCTGCAGCCTCCTCACTCTCTGCAGACCTGGAAAAAAATCACAGACTGGTCAAACAAGTGGAACATGTCTTTCAATCCTGACAAATCGCACACTCTTGCAATGTCTCTCCTGAAGGACCGACTGGAAAACCCTCCAATCTACTTTCTCAACAATCCTCTCCAAGAAGTTCTGTCGCTCAAGCTTTTGGGTCTCACTATCTGCCATTATCTTTCTTGGGAAAAGCACATTTCCAAGCTGGCCTCCAAAGCCAGTCGCCGACTGGGCATCCTCCGCCGTGCGAAGGCCTTCCTTGGCACACCTGAGCTCCTCAGCACATACAAGGCTTTCATCCGTAGCTCAATGGAATACTGCTCTCCCCTCTGGGCTGGTGCTCCTGCCTCACACCTAGCTCGTCTTCACGCTGTTGAAACCAAAGCGTTCAGAATCATTGGAATCTCCAGCGATGAAGCTAACTTCGAGGGCCTTTCACTCACTCACCGCAGGCAGGTTGGTGGTCTTTCTGTCTTCTACCGACTCCTCTCCGGCCTTGCTCCCCCAGCTCTCTCTCTGTGCTCTGCCCCCCAATATTCCTTCAGGTCGCACAAAATCTGCCTGCAACCCTTTTATGGTTAAACTGCCAAAATCTAGTCCCTCTGCTCACCTTCACTCTTTCATTCCCCTTTTCTCCCACCTCTGGAACAAACTGCAGCGCTCCCTTCAATCCCACTCCTCCCTCCAGGTCTTTAAAACAGCTGTTCACCACCATCTCTTACCTTCCCCCATCCAAAACCTTGATCTTTTCTACCCCCGCTAATTCACCCCAGATACACTTTTTTTTTTTTGGAAATTCCAACTTCTTTCCTGGAAGTCCTTGCAGTGTTCATATGTTTTATACCTCTCCCACCTCCCCCAAAGCCCTCCCCCTCCCACATTTCTCCCATTGTCCCTGCTCTCAAATGTTGTGTTTGTGTCCTTCCCCATCTCCCCATCTTGTCTGCCACTCCTCTTATTTTTTTGTTTGTGTGATTAATGTTAGCTCTTTCACGAGCCTCGATCTTGTATACAAAAAAAAAAAAAAAAAAAATCGTTGTTAACGGGAATTGATGATTTGGGTGTGAGTTTTACTTTTGTTTGTTAAAAGAGTTTTGCCTGCAAAGAAAGTTTTCACTATGTTCAAACTTTCTTGAGGGGGGAAGTGTTACGGATTCGTCACTTCAGTTGTTGTGGTTTTCATCCACTGTAAACATTTTTGATTCCATGTATTATTATTGTTGTCGTTTGAGCGAAGTAGAAAATTTTATTTTCCAAAGGTAAAAAAGTCAATGTTTTCAATGAAACAGGAACCGGACGACGACGACGAAGAAGAAGAGGAGGAGGAGGAGAGAAGGTGGAGCGAGTGAGTCGGACAAGAAGGAGCCGAGCTAGTTGGAGGTTTGGAGCGAACGTTGACGAACGAGAGTCACGAATGAACTTTTGGTTTCCCGGGAAAGGGATTCCTGTGACAGAGTTATCGCTGTGACAGATCAACCTGCGTGTCAGGTTTTGCGGTCGATTCTGAAGAGAATCATCATCGGGCCGTTACCTCTCGAGTACGGGCCGTCGGCCATTTTGACTCGCGCGCATTGGCGTCGCGCAAGGTTTCTTTGCTTCGCTTCAGCGGTTTTCACCGCATTCAGACATTTATCTGGTGTGGGTGTGTATAACGTGGATTTTGAAGGTTAATTTGCGGTTCACCGACTGTGAGCCGTGAAACGTCCATACCCGAGGGTGTGAATTCCCAGTCGCCTGGAGGGCGCCTTTGGATTTCCCAGTCGCCTTGAGTGTGCCTTCGCGCAGCTTTGGCCGCGTGACTGTGACTGTCATCCAAACAGGATTCTGGTTTCGATTAGACATCGTTCTGACGATCGCTGGAGCGGATCGACTTTGGCTTGAAGCCGGGGTCGACTTTGGCTTGAAGCCGGGATCGACTTTGGCTTGAAACCGGAATCAACTGTTTGATTCAAGCTCCCCTTCAAATCTCCCCCCCCCCCCCCAACCATCCCTCCCAAATTCTCCCTCCTCCCACCTCCTTCTCAAAGCTGCCTCCTCCCCACTTCATCTTCCTTCTATGTCATACCTCCACCTCCCCCAACCTTCTACTTTCCCCTGCCCCCCCGCCCCTCAAACAACCCATCATTGTGCCTCATCCCATCACCATCAAATCTTTCGTCCTGCTCATCCTTCCCTTTCTTGTAACTCTTCTGTAATCTCTGACACACTATCAACTGCTCTTCCTACATTCCCCTCTCACCCTTCATCTGACCCTACCCCTCCCCTCCCCTGTCCTGCACCCGATGCTCCCCCTCTGTCCTCATTAACGGTATGGACCTCAAACATCCGGGGCCTTCGCTCAAACCTGATTGATCTCTCCATTCAGGTTGCTTCTGACAATCCAGACTTGATCTGCTTCACAGAAACTTTCCTCCTTAAAGATGTCTCTGATTCCTTAATATCTCTTCCTGGTTACTCCCTCCTCCGGTACGATAGACCTGAGCCTCGTCCTGGTGGTGGGGTGGCTATCTTTATCAAAAACTCTCTTCCTCACTCTCCCTGCACTGCCCTCTCTCCACCCCACCCCCAGGAGTACCTCTGGCTACGGCTTCCTCTCCGCTCCCACCTTTTGTTCATATGTGTTCTGTACCGTCCTCCAAACAGTGATGACTCCATTTACATTTCGCTGTCGGACAACACAGACCAACTTCTATCAACTCATTCAAACTCTCTCTTCCTCATATGTGGCGAATTCAACTGTCATCATGCCAGCTGGATGGGTGTGGGTTCATCTCTCACCAGCCATGGCACCTCAGCAAAGGACTTCTGTGACTCATTGGGACTGACACAATCTGTCAATTTCCTGACCCGGATCTCAGTCAATGGAGTATCTTCTCTTCTGGCCTTGGTTATGACTAACTTCCCTGCAAATGTCTGCTGCTCTTCTTCTGCTCCAATTGGTTCTTCTGATCATGTGCTTGTTAAAGTGGACATCTCTCTGGCCATTCTCAGAGAGCCTCCTCAGCGCCGACGAGTCTGGCATTTCACTCAGGCCGACTGGCATGGTCTACAAGCCGCCATCAATCATCTGGACTGGTCTCCCATCTCTAATGCCTCTGACATCAATTTTTCCTGGGAATTCTTCCAAAGCAAACTGCTCTCTCTCATGCACAGATTTATCCCATCTCGTCTTCAGTTGTCTTACCCTTCCTCCCGTCCATGGTACACTGAATCTTGTGGTGAGGCAGTTGCCCTGAAACAACTTGCCTTTGCCTCTTGGAAGGCAAATTCAACTGAAGGCAATCTCAGTTCCTTCCACCAAGCTCGAAACAAGTGTGTGTCTACCCTCAGGAGTGCCAGGAAGCACTATCTCTCCACACTCAAGATTGAACTCTCAAACCTGTCTCCTTCCTCCAAATCCTGGTGGCATATGGTCAAATCCGTTTCTCGTGTTTGTTCCCCCTCCATCCCCTCCCTTACCTCAAATGGCTACACAGTTGACACCGCACGTGACAAAGCCGAATGCCTCAACTCTGTGTTTGCCTCAAAATCTTGTGTCCCCAACCCATCTCTCTCTGTTCCCACCTTTCCCAGTCGAACCCAACTGCTCCTGGACTCTGTGTCCTTCTCTCCTGACAAGGTGGAGAAGTTTTTATCAAACCTCGACTCTGATTCTGCAACTGGACCAGATGGCATCAGCCCACGGGTCCTAAAATCCTGCTCTGCCGCTCTATCTCACCCTCTCTCTGTTCTTTTCACCCTCTCTTTTGCTCAAGGTCATCTGCCAGCATCTTGGAAATCAGCAAACATTACCGCTTTACACAAAAAGGTGCAAAAACAGATCCTTGCAACTACAGACCAATCAGCCTGCTTCCAATTAGCAGCAAAGTCATGGAATCCATCATTGTTTCAGATATCAAATACTTCCTCTTCTCCAATGGCTTGATCTCTGATCATCAATTTGGATTCAGACCAGGTCATTCTACTCTGGACATGTTGCTTCTGCTGTCTCAACAATGGATGGAGGTCCTCAATGCCAAACAGGAAATCAAAGCTGTCTCACTTGACATATCACGTGCCTTCGATACAGTCTGGCACCCAGCTCTGCTCACCAAACTCTCCTCCTATGGTATTCATGGAAATCTCCACTCATGGCTTGCGGACTTCCTCTCTGGTCGTAGGCAACGTGTGGCCCTGAATGGATTTCTCTCATCTCCCCTTCCTGTTCTGGCTGGAGTTCCCCAAGGTAGTGTTCTCGGCCTCGTGCCTATTTCTGGTCTTCATCAATGATCTCTCCGACTCTCTGGAAAATCCTCTCCATCTCTTTGCTGATGACTCCACTATCTGCCGCTCCATTCCTCATCCCTCAGATCGGCAGTCTGCAGCCTCCTCACTCTCTGCAGACCTGGACAAAATCACAGACTGGTCAAACAAGTGGAACATGTCTTTCAATCCTGACAAATCTCACACTCTTATCATGTCTCTCCGAAAGGACCGACTGGAAAACCCTCCCATCTACTTTCTCAACAATCCTCTCCAAGAAGTTCTGTCGCTCAAGCTTTTGGGTCTCACTATCTGCCATGATCTTTTTTCTTTTTTTTTTGTATACTGAATCGAGGCTCGTGAAAGAGCTGACATTTACTTCACAAACAATAAGACAAACAAAATATTTAAAAAGAGGGAGCGGAAGACAAGAGAAGGGGAAGCACACAAACATTTGAGAGCACACCACATTTAAGAGCAGGGAGATGTGTGGGAGGGAGAGGGCTTGGGGGGAGGAGGCGTGGGAAGGGGTGGGGGGGTGGGAGAAGTATAAAACACAAGGACACCAAGGACTTCCAGGACAGAAGTTGGTATTTCAAAAAAGTGGAATTGGGGTGAAATTAGCGGGGATAGAAAAGATCAAGGTTTTGGATGGGGGAAGATAAGAGATGGTGGTGAACAACTGTTTTAAAGACCTGGAGGGTGGAGTGGGATTGAAGAGAGTGAGGGAGTTTGTTCCAGAGGCGGGATAAAAGAGGAATGAAGGAGTGAAGGTGAGCAGAAAGTCTTGATTTTGGCAGTTTAACCATAAGAGGGTTGCAGGCAGATCTTGTGCGACCTGTAGGAATATTTGCGGGACAGCAAATCTTTCTTGGGAAAACCACATTTCAAAGCTGGCCTCCAAAGCCAGTCGCCGACTGGGCATCCTCCGTCGTGCGAAGTCCTTCCTCGGCACACCTGAGCTCCTCACCACATACAAGGCTTTCATCCGCAGCTCAATGGAATACTGTTCCCCCCTCTGGGCTGGTGCTCCTGCCTCACACCTAGCTCGGCTTCACGCTGTTGAGGCCAAAGCTTTCAGAATCATTGGAATCTCCTGCGATGAAGTCAACTCCGAGGGCCTTTCACTCACTCACCGCAGGAAGGTTGGTGGTCTTTCTGTCTTCTACCGACTCCTCTCCAGCCTCGCTCCCCCAGCTCTCTGTGCTCTGTCCCCCCAATATTCCTTCAGGTCGCCCAAGATCTGCCTGCAATCCTCTTATGGTTACACTGCCAAAATCTAGGCTCTCTGCTCACCTTCACTCTTTCATTCCCCTTTTCTCCCGCCTCTGGAAGAAACTCCCCCACTCCCTTCAATCCGACTCCTCCCTCCAAGTCTTTAAAACAGCTGTTCACCACCATCTCTTATCTTCCCCCATCCAAAACCTTGATCTTTTCTACCCCCGGTAATTCACCCCAGGGTCCTTGCAGTGTTCATATGTTTTATACCTCTCCCACCTCCCCCCAAGTCCTCCTGATGTCCCTGCTCTCAAATGTTGCTTGTGTCCTTCCCCCTCTCTCCCCATCTTGTCTGCCGCTCCCCTTGTTTTTTGTGTTTTGTGTGTCGGTTTGACTTTTTGTTTGATTAATGTTAGCTCTTTCACGAGCCTCGTTCTTGTATACAAAAAAAACAAAAAAAAAACCTCTGGTTAGAAGCCGGGAAAGACATTGGGAATGTTCTTATTTCACTCAATTGGAGCACAGTGAGTTATATATTACTAAACTGATGGTACCATCATAGGATATATATTGATTGTACTTTTGATTACTCTTATTGTTGTACTGTTATTCTTGTGTGATCTTAATACAATATTTGTTTGTTGGTAACAATTGGTGTGGCTTCACCATTGATCTTTGACATACAGAAAAACACATTTTTCTGCCGTGACTCCTCTCGGGGCTCGGAGGTACATCGTGACCAGGGGGTTGGGGAGGAGCACGTAACACTTGCTCCAATCACGGTGAGAACCTTTTTTAAATTTGCTGATAAATTTGGTGATGCTGGCCAGAATCTGATGCCTTTGACTCAACTAAGGTGGCATGTAGTAGAAGTAGTGTGATGGAGTAAATGGAGAAACTGCACATATACAATTCCGATGAATGTTGACCACAACGTTTCGTTCACCACCCGTGATTTACCAACACAGTATTTTTAAAAATCTGATTCTGAGGGCTTTTGTTACTCCATATGTGTTATCTTCTGACTGAATATTCTTTCTTTTTATTTCCACAAGGTATCAATGTGTGTGCCATCCCTCGGATGGACGTTAAACTAGGCGTCTCATCCGACACGATTAGTTGGTGGACCTTAAATATCCCAAAGCCCTTCACGAAGAGTATGCGAGCTATCGCCTGCATCCTGATCAAATTACAAATTGCTGCTCTAACCTACAGTGGGCGTTGTATGAGCGGTAGAGCTGCACCTTCAGAACATGCTGCTACCTACAACCATGTGTTTCATACAAAAGAAGAAGAGGTAAATAATTTTGTTGTTTCTCTTTAACCTTTAACGACCACTATTATCCCACATTGTGGGGTCAGCCGGGGAAGCTTGGCACAAGTCTTTCTCAAACCGGCCTGTCCAGGCCTGACGTTCAACTACTTCGGGGCGAAATTTGTAATTTGTTCATTGTGCCGGCGATACTCGCCGACTCTTTGGAAAGGACACCATGGGATCTTCAATGTCCACCAACCCATGCTGGTAGATGGGACTCCCAGTTTAACGTCCATCCGAGGGAGGGCACACACATTGATGAATCGTCATACCTGTGAAACACCGAACTGACAGTTTATAGGTGGGTCGGGATTCGAACCCAGGCTAGACAGCTTAGATGTGACTGTGCGTACCTCCAGGCAAACCTGTCAGAGGAGAAAAAGTAAATAAAGCTGTGTTAAAAAGACAAATATTCATTTGTCATTTGCTTTGTAGCTCTGGTTGCCATGCCAACGCACCAACTCCCTATATCAAACACAAACGACCCTTTTTAGGGTCACGTGACACCAAGTGAGATACGTCCCCGTGGTTTTGGTAATACAACACTTTGTGCATTCTATTTTTAAAAGTTTAATGTAAAACTTAAAGTTGTTTTAATTCATAATATAACCGACCGGTGTAGATATAACCGACTGGACAACCCTCCCATCTACTTTCTCAACAATCCTCTCGAAGAAGTTCTGTCGCTCAAGCTTTTGGGTCTCACTATCTGCCATGATCTTTCTTGGGAAAACCACATTTCCAAGCTGGCCTCCAAAGCCAGTCGCCGACTGGGCATCCTCCGTCGTGCGAAGTCCTTCCTTGGCACACCTGAGCTCCTCACCACATACAAGGCTTTCATCCGCAGCTCAATGGAATACTGTTCCCCCCTCTGGGCTGGTGCTCCTGCCTCACACCTTGCTCGGCTTCACGCTGTTGAGGCCAAAGCTTTCAGAATCATTGGAATCTCCTGCGATGTAGTCAACGCCGAGGGCCTTTCACTCACTCACCGCAGGCAGGTTGGTGGTCTTTCTGTCTTCTACCGACTCCTCTCCGGCTTTGCTCCCCCAGCTCTCTCTGTGCTCTGTCCCCCCAATATTCCTTCAGGTCGCACAAGATCTGCCTGCAACCCTCTTCTGGTTAAACTGCCAAAGTCTAGGCTCTCTGCTCACCTTCACTCTTTCATTCCCCTTTTCTCCCGCCTCTGGAACAAACTCCCCCACTCCCTTCAATCCCACTCCTCCCTCCAGGTCTTTAAAACAGCTGTTCACCACCATCTCTTATCTTCCCCCATCGAAAACCTTGATCTTTTCTACCCCCGGTAATTCACCCCAGAGTCCTTGCAGTGTTCATATGTTTTAATCCTCTCCCACCTCCCCCCAAGTCCTCCCGATGTCCCTGCTCTCAAATGTTGTGTTTGTGTCCTTCCCCCTCTCTTTTGTGTCCTTCCCCCTCTCTCCCCATCTTGTCTACCGCTCCCCTTGTTTTTTGTGTTTTGTGTGTCGGTTTGTCTTTTTGTGTGATTAATGTTAGCTCTTTCACGAGCCTCGATCTTGTATACAAAAAAAAAAAAAAAAAAAAAATTCAACCAATGCACAATGTGTTGCATCTGAATCTCAAGTTACGAGCAATAAACTTCACTTTAAATAAAATACATTTATTTATAAACAAAATAAAGCACAATATATTGCTTCAAGTCCTGACCAACCTTGACCTTTCCCTTGAGTGTTTTGACTATTTCAAAACTGCTGCATATTTTGTTACTGTAAGAGCAATATTTCACATTGTTTGTATTGTTGACGTTTTCATTTAGTAATTTTATTTAGATATGGGCAAACGATTTAAAATATTTCATTTTAAAGATATAACCCTGGTGTGTGTGTGCTCGTTTTATATGTTGGGTTCAGAACATTCTGGAACAGTCATGAACAGTCTTTGCATGTGTCGCAGGCATTTAATTCAGGGTTTTTTTTCTTCCTGGGAGCTCTTCGTTTGAGATTGATCTAGAATTGCAGATATGTATTTGTTTGAGCTAAAAATGCATTTGCTGTGTCATTACCAATTGTCATGACACAGGTGTGGTGTTTTTTTCCTTTCTTTTTTATTAATATAAAGTCAAATGTAAGTGCATGATACCTAGAGGCATGCTTTAAATGAAGTCTATTTGAAGATAAACCGTTTAGGAATAAGTGTGCTAAACTCGATTCACTAAATTTATATTTTATTCTCTAATTGATGCTGATGAATAATGTCATTAACATATAACAGGTCAGACATTCTAATTAAAGTTTAAATATAGCAGATTGTGTATTTGTTGAATTTTTAAATATTCCTCAAAGACTCTTCTACAAAAGAAACCCAAGAGTATTTTATTGTAATTGTTTCTTGTATAAAAGAGGGAAAGAGTTCAGTGACATATTGAAGCGATTGTTCAGCTTGGTTGGGAAACCAGTTTGTTGGAAATGTCGCATAATCTTGCAGTAAAGTTTGTCATTCTTTTCTGCATTCAGGTAGCAGTGTCTGATGAAGAGAAATGTAAACTTTCGGAAATACAGGATTTGCAGAGCGTTGTGAAACAAGGAGACATCATGCTTGCTGGGTTTTTCCGTGTTCATGCAACAAAGCCAAGTTATGACTCCTCTTTCAGGGAAATGCCACGGCAGCCGGATTGCTTCAAGTAAGGATTTTGTTATTAATTTCTGTAAAAATATTAGGTGATTTCCATTGTAACAAAACCAAAAAAGATCAGCAAACTTGTTTCTGAAGCCATGTATATCCATGGTGTTTACATTACAAGTTCATCGAGATGATTTGGTATTTAAACTGTTAAACTCTTTTTAAGTGAATGTGTTGTCCACTTGATTCTGCAAAACTTATCGGAGCATTATATGAAGTGCTTTTGCATGAATTTTTTTGTAAAGCTTCTGCTGTTTTTTTTTTTTTGAAATTGTCAAAATCTTGTCGTGGAAATCTTTCATTTGAGTAGGTTTCAAACTCGATTGTATTTTTATTTCATTTTAGCTTGTCGACTCCATCATCGGCTAGCACTTAAATCGATAACAATGTCCATCAGTCAGTCACTCAGTAGCATTATTGTTTTTTCCCTACTCCTCCAACACAGCTCAACGGATCGTTTTGAAAGTTGGCATGATGATTCATGAAATCGACGCACAAAAAGTAATGGAGTACTTTAAAAAAGATTTTCCATCGAGGTGGTGAGATATTTAACTAATTAACTAAAAATGTAATCCATGTTTGTATATACAAATATCGTGAGATTCTTTCATCTTGTCTGCTGCCTTTGACACGATTGACCATAGTGTCTTAATTCATCGTCTTGAAATCACATTTGGTATTACTGGTACTCACTCCCCTTTCTTGGCTGATGTCCTATCTTACTGATAGAGTGCAAACAGTTGTTGTCAATGGCCAGAAATCAGCCCCTTCTCCGCTTTCCTTTGGCGTTCCCCAGGGCTCAGTCCTGGGACCTATCCTCTTTCTTTTGTACACTCAGCCTCTATTTGATCTTGTTGATCACCACGCCTTTGCGGACGACAATCAGCTGTATAAAGGAAGCACGATTCAACAAATCGTGCCCACTGTTGAAGTGTTAGAAGGCTGTATTGCCGACGTGAAGGCGTGGATGACCCAAAACAAACTTCAGCTGAACGATGCTAAAACAGAGTCTATGATTGTAAGATCAAACAGATGTCCTCGACAATGCTCACTTCCTATCACTATTCATGTTGGTGAAACCGATGTAAACTTTGTTTCGTCGGCCAAGAACCTTGGTGTGGTTTTCGACTGTAACATGTCATTTTCCAAGCGAGTACTTCAAACTTGCAAATCAGCATACTTTCAGCTGCGAAAGATCGCATCCATTCGACACTTTCTTACTCCTCATGCTGCTCTAACTCTGGTCTATGCCCTTGTCCTCTCAAGGCTAGACTATTGTAATTCTTTGTATGCAGGCTGCCCTCAGTTTCTCTTGGATAAGTTACAAAAGGTTCAAAACTCTGCCGCTCGTCTTGTCTGTAAGGCGAAGAAGTCTGACCATGTTACTCCACTTCTTGAATCTTTACACTGGCTGCCTGTCTCTGCTCGTGTGCAATACAAAATTTGCACACTATGTTATAAATCATTGTGTGGAACGGGACCTCACTATCTCTCCGATTTGCTCACTCTCTATGAACCTCGGCGACGGCTTCATTCAAGCGACGACTCTATGACCTTAGAGCTGCCGCGCACCAGCACCAAGTCGTTTGGCGAGAAATCCTTTTCCTTTGCTGCACCTCTGCTCTGGAATGACTTGCCTTCCTCTGTTCGACATGTTGACTCTCTTCCTGCCTTTAAAACCTCCCTCAAAACCTATCTGTTTCACAAGTCTTTCAAAGTCTAAGTCCTGTTTTCCCTTTGGTTTGAGGTGGGACAGAGATCGAGAGTATGTCTGTGTACATGTGTGGGGGAGGAGGGGGAGTACACATCTGTGGGTTTTGAATGGGGAGGGAGAGGAAGAGGGCAAGAGTGAAGGTGTGTCTGTGTGTGCGGTGTGGGTGCATTCGCATGATAATGTAAAGCACCATGAGGGTTGTTTGCTCTGCTTGATGGGGCTATATAAGACTCCTTTATTATTATTATTATTATCTCACGAGATGTTACGTCATCGTTTTAGGCTGTGGGCCAGCAAGGCAGAAGGCAGCTAGAAATCGATTTTTGTGACCATGATCAAGGAACTTCTCACATTTTGGATATGTTGAAGCTCCATAGTTAAATGTGAAATGACTTATTGGTACTTCGAAAATCCTGCAGTTTTTTTTGTGGTCCACTTTGAACAGTGATGTTCGGGTCAAAAAAGCTCGTTTTTGGCATTTTGGCCATTTTTGCAAATTAGCTGTTCCACCATTTCAATGCCAAGGACAATAAAACTAATTCCAGTTGCAGAACCCAGTACTTTTTTCAAGTAGTTGATGTTTCACTAAATCTGGTCTGATTAGCGGGTGAGGTATAGTTAATGAAAGTGGGTGATTTTATTTCATTGATCTCCTCTTTCATTGCATTTTAGCAGAATTAGCAAAGCTGCCACTCCATGAATTGTGTCCCTACGGGCATGAATCTTCAGAAGCTTTTTAGACATGATCATCTAGTTTCTATAGGTTGAATTTCATATGTCTAGGACCACGTTTTTCGAAGTTATAGACTCCCAAAGTAGGCCTAAGAATTTCCTTATGGAGTATCATTTGCTACTGAGGGTGCATGATGCTTACAGAATGATGATGATGGTGTGAGTCGTCAAATCTATTCCCATAATTGGCGTGTTCACGATGCATTGTGCATTGTGTGATGGCTGTATAGGTAAAAATGGGTGGTGAGCAGGTGAGCTGTTGCCAATGAAGGGAAAAACATGCACAGAGAAGTGACTAAAGTGATAGAGGTGTGTGCTATCCCTCTCCCACTCTCTGTTCATATGAGCATCGTTGGCTGCAGGTGCAGTTAATGCAATGTGCAGTTTGATGCACATAGGCACAGCAGACGGGCCAGGTCATCGGTATGATGACGGCTGCCATTGATGTCGAAAGTGCACACAGCTGTTTGCAGAGGTGACGCAGCGATGCCTAAATTTGTGCCACCACTGACTTTCATGGGCACATTTATCCAGGATGTAGTGCTGCCCAGGCTGACCTACATGTGTGGTTTGATATCTTAGTGTCCCTATCATATCCTGAGCCTGAAGAGGCTTCCCCCACAAGGCAGTGGGGATCCGTTACCCTGGATAAGTGGCCCATACCAAGTACTGTCAGCTGGAGCCAGCTGGACCCAGGACTCGCATAGGTCAGGGATATTACTCCCTGTGGTAGCTGAAAAACAGCTACACTGCCCACAGGTTATTGCTTACCTGTATGTGCAGTAACTGTTTTTGATCGCTTGTGGTTTTGAGTGAGGGGATTATGTGTTGAGGGGAGGAGAGCCACACAACAATGCCTCACTTTTGTAATGATAACCTTAAACTGAGCAATCTCATTTTTATTCTTCTATGTAAAGAGTATATGAGTAGGGGGAAAAGTGGGGTTCTGGGGCACATTAAATTTAACATTGAAGTCAATGGGGAAAATTAAGGAAACTTATTGACTCACACCCCCTCTCTCATAAAATTACACCCCTTTTTCTCTCATTAAAATGCGCCCCTTTTTACTCTCGCCTGAGGAGGGGGTATTGCATTTGAGTCTGTTTGTGTTTGTCCGCACATAATAAATATGATTTTCTCTGCAACTGTTGGTCTGATTGACAGGAAATTTTCACCCAAAAAATTGTGCCCCTTCTGGTGCAACTCCACCTATATAATTTTTAATAATAATTATGACATCATCGGTGACGTGGTTTGGCCGCCAAATTTGTTTTAGCACAAAAACCTTTCCACGGGTGGGATTAAACTGGATTAAACTGGATTAAACTCCATACCTGGATGACCCAGAGATGACCTTTATTGAGTTGAAGTCAATGGGGAAAAAGGGAAAAACTTATTGACTCACATCCCCTCTCTCATAAAATTACACCCCCTTTTCTCAAAAAATTGCATCGACATTTTACTAAGCTAATTTACCAACGACTAAAACACATAGAATTTAAAATTGAAGTCAATGGGTAAAGAGCTAAAAAAAAGAAGAAGAATACTCACTGGATTTTCAACCAGATTTCACCCTCTTTTCGGACAACCTATTTACAAATATTAAATCCTCAATCGACCTAACTACTACTCATAGGTTCGAGCTCACCTCAAATTTAACATTGAAGCCAATGGGGAAAAGTATGGAAACTTATTGGCTCAAACTACCTATCTTGAAAAATTACCCCCCTTTTCTCCCTCCTAAGCCCCGCCCACTTTTTACTAAGCCCCGCCCACTTTCCCTAAACCTTGCCCATGGCTTGAATTGCCAGGCTTGAAAAATTCCTTTTTTTTCTCCGTGCCTTTAACTTTTTAACTCCCCCCAATTTTTCATTATACTCATGCAGAGACCCAACGAATATTTGTGTTTCATTTTTAGGTAATAACTTCATTCTCTTAGAAGAACAATCACCATCTAGAATATTGACAAATGTTGTATTAGAATTTCACTCTCGGTTTTGGTATCGCCTTTGAGCTGATATGAAATGATAAACTTATCTTAATGACTTTGTCTGACCCCCTCCCGAACCACATATCATTTTGAGATTATAGTAAATTATTTTCCCCTCAATCTCTTGACAACCATTAAAGTTTTCAGTCCACTCAAGGATGTTGCCTCTTAGAGCCTCTAACTGAATCGTTTTTAAATTCATTCACTTATTTGTTTATCTTCTCTTACCCCTGTTATTTCTTCAATAATACTTATTTGATATTTCTCACATTCATGATGTTTTCCATTCATATACCAAGGCTGTATATACCTCCACTCTTTAGTTTGGTTATTGCTTGGTTCTATCATTTATATATTAGAAAAAAAAAGGCGGCGGTAGCCCGTTAAAATCCCTAACCCCTCTTTTTATCTTATCACTTATACTTAGATATTTATCTTATCACTTATAATTATATATTTATCTTATCACTTATACTTATATATTTATCTTATCACATATATTTAGCTTATCACTTATATATTTATCTTATCACTTATACTTATATATTTATCTTATCACTTATACTTTTATATTTATCTTATCACTTATACTTATATATTTATCTTATCACTTATACTTATATATTTATCTTATCACTTATACTTATATATTTATCTTATCACATATACTTATATACTGATCTTATCACTTATACTTATATATTTATCTTATCACTTATACTTATATATTTATCTTATCACTTATACGTATGTATTTATCTTATCACTTATACTTATATATTTATCTTATCACTTATATATTTATATTATCACTTATACTTATATATTTATATTGTAACGAATGTGGAAACGTTACAATGTGAACGTTACAAAAGTATGGTAACATCCTCGTAATGTAAATAATGGTCGCAGCCGTCCTCCTAGTTAATTCCATGAAACTTACACGCAGGTCACGATATATCTTTCAAATAGTGTATTTCCTTATTCCATGTAGGCTAAATATGTGTTTCCCACTAGATTGACTTTGCATTGTATCAAACAAAATAAGCGTAGGCCCTTCCAATTTCCCCAAACATCTCCGCTCTCCAAAGTTCCTTTCAAAAGGGGAGTTGTTTTCAATCCCGCAGGCCGCCATTGCCCATGTGCTTTGAGTCGGAGAAGAAAGGCGTGTCTCCACCTCGTCATAAGAGGGAAGGAGTGAACCAGCCCTAACAGCCAATCAGCACCGCAGTGAGCGACCCGGTAGGCGTGCCCTCGGAGCCGGCGGCTTGATTTCGCCCGAGGTGATAAAAGCGACTGTAAGGGACTGCTTTACGAGATGACCTGGGAGGAGCAAAGAGGCGGCACCAAGAGGAGCGGTGAGATGCGAAACGCTCCAAGCCAAAGAGGAGAGGTACTCAGCAAGGAAACCAGCTTTGGAGAGACGCGCTGAAAGGAGGGAGACGGCTCCACCACAAGAAGAGGAGCAGGTGTGCCGAACCAGCGCGTGACGTCTACCGCAGCGGATACGCGACGGAGGGTTTTCCCGCCAAAACCGCGAGGAATTGAGAGCTGCTGCCTCCCGACTTTGCCTCCCTCTCAAGCAATCCACCTCAAGCCCTACCTGCCTGCATTATCCCCTGTGTAAGTGTGAACGTCCTGTCCTGCTCGTTGTCTTGGGGTTAAGTAAAAATGAATAGTGTAAGTTAACGATTCGCTGTGTTACTGCTTCTTCCATCCATTGCTTGTGTGTGTATAATAAATCTGTTCTTCCTCCGTATTCTTCTTCTTCTTCTTTTTCATTCTCTTTCGGTCGCTTTAGAGGTTTCCCGATTGAATATCTGTGGGGCGATCTGGTCAACGTCGGGTGGAATCGGGTTCTAATC
The DNA here is from genome assembly GCF_964187855.1 of Myxine glutinosa. Lineage (NCBI taxonomy): Eukaryota > Metazoa > Chordata > Myxini > Myxiniformes > Myxinidae > Myxine > Myxine glutinosa. The sequence goes on along the minus strand of NC_136263.1, from coordinate 201,537,395 downwards.
GGGGAGTAACTGTTCGGACGCGGTTAAATACACCACCGCTCGGTCAATATAACATCTAAAGCCGCGTCTGTAACATTTGGTGTCAGGAGTGGGATTCGGACCTGGGACTAAATTTGTTAGGCCCAAATTTTGGAACACCAATTGTACTATTAGAGTAACAATTGGTGTCGAGGAGGGAGATCGGACCCGAAATCGGACCCGAAGCGCGCTTAGCGCGCTCAAAATTACAAGCTGCCGAAATTTATTTTGTTTTATAAAGCAAAACCCGAATTTTGAGATCGCGCCATGGACAATCAAGGCGATCGGATGTCGGTGGGAGAGATAGACAGGGTGGAATCGACCCAGGACCTCGGGGAAATGTATGTGGAGGAAAGGGAGGAGGAGAAAAATGGCAATGTGGTTGCGGAGGTTTCAGACGCACAAAATGGCGCTCTCGCGCACGTGGTTGAGGGGGCCACGGCCGCGGAACCAATGAGCGCGACCCAAATGCAAGCCTTCATGACCCAATTCATGGTGGAAATGCAGAAAAAAAACGATAGTGAGAAAATGGAAAGCAGAAAAATGGGGGCCCTTATGGACAGGCTAGAAGCCAAAATGGGACAAATGGGGAACCGGATGGATGCTCAGGGTGAGCGATTGGAGGGCCAAATGGGGGTAATGGGAAACCAAATGGGGGTAATGAGGGACGAAAGGAGGGCTAACAGTGAGCGATTGTTAAACAAAATTGAAGCAACAACGAACGGAATGAGGGCCGATAGAAAGGCAAGGGAGCAGAGGGACAGAGACCGCAAGTTGGGCGAAAGGGTCCCAGGGGTGCACGACGAGGTAACGCGGGTCGAAAAGCGCTGGTTGAGCGAAGTGGAGAAAAGCGCGGGTACAATGACGGGGGTAGAAATCGCGACACGGGGTTTGGAAAAGCCGGCGACCAATGAGGTAGAGGAGGGTGTTTTATTAAAGCCAGCGGTCGCCGAGGTTAATAAAGAAAAAGCAGTGCTGGGAATTAAAATTGAAGAGATGACGGAGGTAGCCCGGGAATTGCAGGGAGAAATGGAATATGTGCAAAGTCCCTGCTCACATCACGATGCTGTGCTTAACCCAAATGGAAGTTTGCAGGTTCGCGTGGAGAAAAGGATCCCCCAGGTGAGTCGTGCTGTTGTGTATTGTGCGGGGAGATTTTGTAAGAGGATGTTTAGCGACAAAAGAATTTTCGCGCGCTTGGGATCGAGGAAGCACCCGGGCGTTGGTGAAGGGTCCCGTGTGAGTGGAAATGGCACGCGTGGGAGGAAAAAGTGTGCGTCGGCGAGTGGGTGTGTTATAAAGTGTGGGAGTGAAACCGAGTGCGAGCGAGAATGCACGTCGGTGTGTACGGGGTGTGACACAGGGAGTGAGAGCAATACGGAGTGCACGCCCATGGTGAGTGTTACGGAGGACGTAACGGAGGAGAGGTGTGGACCGAAGTGTGCGCAAGAGGTGTGGTGTGTAACAGAGAGAGCGTTGGTGGAATGTACGGACGGCGTTGGAACGCCAGGTTTTGTGAGGGTGAAAGGGGTAGCGTATGCTTGTAAGCATGCAAGTAAAGCATCGACGGTAACCAGGTTAGCGGTTAGGGCGACGGATAGCCGATGCGAGCGCTCGGTGCGAGGGGTGCTTTGTTGGGTGCGAGGCCCGGCGCGGGTCGATGCTGCGTCGCTTCTCTTCGAAGCGTCGTTGCCGATTCGGGCTTGGCCCCGCCCCGCACGGTCGAGTCCGGGCTTTGTCGGGCGAGGCGACCGGTCCGGTTCGAGGGCGAGTGGGAGGAAGCGGAACGGTGCCCCCTCGTGGGGACGGGGTTCCGACCGGGGGAGATTGAGCCATCGGGCCCGGGACCGCAAGGTGCCGCGCCGAGATGGTGCGTGGAGCCTCGGTCCAACCAAACCACCTCCCTTGAACCGAAAGCCGGACGGACTCAACCTGCAGGCAACCAAACCACCCGAATTCATTGCTCGGCTTTACGAAGCCGAGTTTAATGATGTCATGACGCACCGAGGCTAGGATATAGCGGACTGTGATGATGGTGATCGTGATAGTGATAGTGATTTAAAACGAAATTTAGAAAAGTGAGTAGAATTGGCAGTAAATGGAAAATTTTTGAATTGGTTGGAATCTGGACGAACAAAATTGATAGTGAGAGACCCCCGATGTGGTGGGATGGCAAATCCACCATCCCTCACAGACGTGGGGGCAAATGCGCAATAGTTTATGGGGTGGCTATGACAACCGAGCCAGGGAGGGCTTGGATAATTGTAGGGATCTAGCGAAGATGACATTAGGTAACGTTAAGATTAGTTAGTGACTGATACCTGTAGTGGGGACGCAGGTAGATTAGTGTGGATGATAATGACGTGGGAGCGCAATAGTTTAAAGGGACGACTGGGAAGCGCAAGTTTCAGAGGGGAGTAGTTAGCTGAGATGATGCCGTGTGTGTGAGAACTGAACAGGTGTGTGGAGCAGTGTATGAGGGAGTAGTGGTGATTGCGTGTTGTGTTGACCAAATGGTCCAGGAAGAAAGGAGGGTGCAGGTGGCACCAGGTGTGAGGGCACAGGTGTGCAACAACAGGTGTATGTGGCTGTGTGGAATAAATGGTAGTGTGGAATATCTGGAGTATTGGAATGGATGGTCGTGGAGTGAGTATGGTGGAAATTGTGGAGTGGAGTGGATGGTGCGAAGGTGTGAATGGGGGAAGAGTGGACCCCCATCACGGATACCCGGGGCGGGTAGTGTAAGTGTTAGGTAGAGGGTACAGGTAAATTGTGGTTGGATATTGGCATCTGTGGTGCGGGTGACAGAATGGTATGTGCATGGGTGCATTAGTGTTAAATGGCTGGGCGTGTAGCCTGTTAGTGTGTGTAGTTGGTTTGGGCACTCCACCACTGTGAGAATGTCGGCCAGGTGAGGCCGCAGGTGGGCTCTGGGAGCCGGTAGTAGTTGTTGTGGATGGGGCCCGAGGATCCGGAGGACGGACCCGGGTAGCCCAGTGCCAGAGGGCACCGAGTGGGGTGACAGAGCCAGGAGGGGCCTGCCCCAGTTAGATAGGTTAGGGTGAGGAGCTAGGTAAGCTCGGGTGGCAACTACAGTGGTGGAGGTGTGCAGGTGGGTAGACCTGTTGGGAGAGCTAGACGTCGCAGCCCAGAAATTGTGCGAGAGCACCGGGAGATGAATCGGGGGAGTGAGACCCCAAATTGAGAGGCACCACAGTTTGTTTGGTCAATGGGAATTGGTTTTTAGAACCCATAGTGTAAGTTGGCCAATGGATTGGCAGGGAGAGACCTCGGGTAGTGTAAAGTGTGTTAGTCATTTAGAGGATAGTTAGGATGAAGGATCTCCTCGCACCATCTGCATCCACTCACCTGAGGTGATAGGTACTCCACACCATGCCATGTTTTGATTATTTTTTATGATGCAAATGTTTGGATTGTGAGACGCATCATGACGTGGGTGTGACATTGTGCGTAATTCCATCTCTCCCTCCTTATGAGGATTGATGATGAATTGGTGATGGCAAATTTTGAAGTAGAGGGATTGTGGTGACGAATTTGGTATAGGGGAAATATGGGGAAGACGTGACAGTAGTGACGAATTGGTAATGTGTAGATTTTGTACATATGGGGTAAGGGCAAGGGCAAGGGTAGGGTAGGTGACAGGGGGGTGACGTACGGTAGGGACGAGCTTTCTCACTTCGCCCTCCGTACGCATTTCGCCTTGCATTGCCTTATTGACGTGTACCCTTGTGACCTTACCCCTCGCTCAGTTGTCTTTCTTTTGTCTCCCACATGACCTGTGCGCCATTGGGTGCCGAGGGGAGCGTGCGTGAGGTGGCCATTGTGCGCCCGAGATTCCCAGAACCAGCATGCATTGCTTTGATGTACCACTTTATGGACCGCTGTTCTGCGGGCAAGTACCACTTGATGGCCCCCAGGTTCTGGGGCAGGGCACCTCTGTTGGAGACTGGCCATAGTGGCCAGGGAATCTTGCTTGTGGACCTCGGTAAGGTGGCACCTATGCCAAACAGGTGGACCACCCTTAGTTGGCCCCTGAGGCCCTAAATAAAAACGAACACAAGTTGTGCTTTTTATTATGTCCAAATAGGCCGCATGAAGCCAGAAGACGTCGGGAAGAACATCGGCCCAGCAGAGAAAGTGAAGACCACCACCAGTTGTTTTGTTGTGTTTATTAAGAACCATGGTGACTGCGCACCGAGTGGTGTTTTTGGTGCTTTGTGGTGCTTTTGGTGCTTTGTGGTGTTTTTGGTGCTTTTGGGTGCTTTGGTGGTATTGGTGCTGGTGCATCGATGCAATGCGTGCTGTCTCCTCCCTCCCAACAGGAATTTCTTTCTCTTGTTCCCTAAAAAGAAAAAAAAAAGAAAAAAAAAACACAGGTCCTGGGTTGCGTTGTAAATAAGAAATCACATCATTGTAAATAATGCTCCCCACCATAAATGTATAGTTTGAGAATAATTCCGTAATTCGGTTAGCTGTGGGCTTGAGTCTGTTAGACAGGGTGCAATGCAATAGGGGGACATACTTATTTGTGTTTTAAGATTGTCACACTCAGGGTCAGGTTAATTGTAGAGGGAATTACACCTACGTGTCACACTAAGTTAAAGTTTAGTAGGCCCGAGCACGGGCCTGAAGAAAGGAGGGTGCAGTGTAACGAATGTGGAAACGTTACAATGTGAACGTTACAAAAGTATGGTAACATCCTCGTAATGTAAATAATGGTCGCAGCCGTCCTCCTACTTAATTCCATGAAACTTACACGCAGGTCACGATATATCTTTCAAATAGTGTATTTCCTTATTCCATGTAGGCTAAATATGTGTTTCCCACTAGATTGACTTTGCATTGTATCAAACAAAATAAGCGTAGGCCCTTCCAATTTCCCCAAACATCTCCGCTCTCCAAAGTTCCTTTCAAAAGGGGAGTTGTTTTCAATCCCGCAGGCCGCCATTGCCCATGTGCTTTGAGTCGGAGAAGAAAGGCGTGTCTCCACCTCGTCATAAGAGGGAAGGAGTGAACCAGCCCTAACAGCCAATCAGCACCGCGGTGAGCGACCCGGTAGGCGTGCCCTCGGAGCCGGCGGCTTGATTTCGCCCGAGGTGATAAAAGCGACTGTAAGGGACTGCTTTACGAGATGACCTGGGAGGAGCAAAGAGGCGGCACCAAGAGGAGCGGTGAGATGCGAAACGCTCCAAGCCAAAGAGGAGAGGTACTCGGCAAGGAAACCAGCTTTGGAGAGACGCGCTGAAAGGAGGGAGACGGCTCCACCACAAGAAGAGGAGCAGGTGTGCCGAACCAGCGCGTGACGTCTACCGCAGCGGATACGCGACGGAGGGTTTTCCCGCCAAAACCGCGAGGAATTGAGAGCTGCTGCCTCCCGACTTTGCCTCCCTCTCAAGCAATCCACCTCAAGCCCTACCTGCCTGCATTATCCCCTGTGTAAGTGTGAACGTCCTGTCCTGCTCGTTGTCTTGGGGTTAAGTAAAAATGAATAGTGTAAGTTAACGATTCGCTGTGTTACTGCTTCTTCCATCCATTGCTTGTGTGTGTATAATAAATCTGTTCTTCCTCCGTATTCTTCTTCTTCTTCTTTTTCATTCTCTTTCAGTCGCTTTAGAGGTTTCCCGATTGAATATCTGTGGGGCGATCTGGTCAACGTCGGGTGGAATCGGGTTCTAATCGGGGAGTAACTGTTCGGACGCGGTTAAATACACCACCGCTCGGTCAATATAACATCTAAAGCCGCGTCTGTAACAATATTATCACTTATACTTATATATTTAGCTTATCACTTATACTTATATATTTATCTTATCACTTATATATTTATCTTATCACTTATACTTATATATTTATCTTATCATTTATACTTATATATTTAGCTTATCACTTATACATATGTATTTATCTTATCACTTATACTTATATATTTATCTTATCACTTTTTTTTTTTTTTTTTTGTATACAAGATCGAGGCTCGTGAAAGAGCGAACATTAATCACACAGAAAGACAAACCGACACATAAAACATATAACATCGGGAGCGGTAGACAAGATGGGGAGAGAGGGGGAAGGACACAAACACAACATTTGAGAGCAGGGACCGAGAGACATGGAGACATGGAGAGATCTGAGAGAGGGCGAGGGCTTTGGGGGGGGGGGGGCATGGGAAGGGGGCGGTGGGAGAGGTATAAAACATATGGACACTGCCAGGACTTCCAGGAAAGAAGTTGGAATTTCAAACAAGGTGGATCTGGGGTGAATTAGCGGGGGTAGAAAAGATCAAGGTTTTGGATGGGGGAAGATAAGAGATGGTGGTGAACAGCTGTTTTAAAGACCTGGAGGGAGGAGTGGGATTGAAGGGAGTGAGGGAGTTTGTTCCAGAGGCGGGAGAAAAGAGGAATGAAAGAGTGAAGGTGAGCAGAGAGCCGAGATTTCGGCAGTTTAACCATCAGAGGGTTGCTGGCAGATCTTGTGCGACCTGTAGGAATATTTGGGGGACAGAGCACAGAGAGAGCTGGGGGTGCAAGGCCGGAGAGGAGTCGGTAGAAGACAGAAAGACCACCTACCTGCCTGCGGTGAGTGAGTGAAAGGCCCTCAGAGATAGCTTCATCGCGGGAGATTCCAATAATTCTGAAAGCTTTGGTTTCAACAGCGTGAAGCCGAGCTAGGTGTGAGGCAGGAGCACCGGCCCATAGGGGAGAACAGTATTCCATTGAGCTGCGGATGAAAGCCTTGTATGTGGTGAGGAGCTCAGGTGTGCCGAGGAAGGACTTCGCACGACGGAGGATGCCCAGTCGGCGACTGGCTTTGGAGGCCAGCTTGGAAATGTGGTTTTCCCAAGAAAGATCATGGCAGATAGTGAGACCCAAAATCTTGAGCGACAGAACTTCTTGGAGAGGATTGTTGAGAAAGTAGATGGGAGGGTTGTCCAGTCGATCTTTTCGGAGAGACATAGTAAGAGTGTGAGATTTGTCAGGATTGAAGGACATGATCCACTTGTTTGACCAGTCTGTGATTTTGTCCAGGTCTTCAGAGAGTGAGGAGGCAGCAGACTGCCGATCTGAGGGAAGAGGAATGGAGCGGCAGAGAGTGGAGTCATCAGCAAAGAGATAGAGAGGATTTTCGAGAGAGTCAGAGAGATCATTGATGAAGACCAGAAAAAGCACGGGGCCCAGAACACTGCCTTGGGGAACTCCAGCCTGAACAGGAAGAGGAGATGAGAGAAACCCATTCAGGGCCACACGTTGACGATGACTAGAGAGGAAGTCCGCCAGCCATGCGTGGAGATTTCCCTGGATACCAAAGGAGGAGAGTTTGGTGAGCAGAGCGGGGTGCCAGACCGTGTCGAAGGCACGTGATATGTCGAGGGAGACAGCTCTAATTTCCTGTTTGGCATTGAGGACCTCCATCCATTGTTGAGACAGCAGAAGCAGCATGTCCAGAGTAGAGTGACCTGGTCTGAAACCAAATTGATGATCAGAGATCAAGCCATTGGAGAAGAGGAAAGATTTCATATCCGAAGCAATGATGGATTCCATGACTTTGCTGATAATTGGGAGAAGGCTGATTGGTCTGTAGTTGCTAGGATCTGTTTTTGCACCTTTTTTGTGCAAAGCGGTGATGTTGGCTGATTTCCAAGCAGATGGCAGTTGACCTTGAGCAAAAGAGAGGGTGAAGAGAACAGAGAGAGGGTGAGATAGAGCAGCAGAGCAGGATTTTAGGACCCGTGGGCTGATGCCGTCGGGTCCAGTTGCAGAATCAGAGTCGAGGGTTGACAGAAACTTTTCCACCTTGTCAGGAGGAAAGGACACGGAGTCCAGGAGCAGCAGGGTACGACTGGGTATGGTGGGTACAGAGAGGGATGGGTTTGGGACACAAGATTTAGAGGCAAACACAGAGTTGAGGCATTCAGCTTTTTCACGTGCGGAGTCAGCTGTGTAGCCGTTTGAGGTAAGGGAGGGGATGGAGGGGGAACAAACACCAGAAACGGATTTTACCAGACGCCACCAGGATTTGGAAGAGGGAGACAGATAAGAGAGTTCGGTCTTGAGAACGGAGAGATATTGTTTCCTGGCTCTCCTGAGGGTGGTCACACACTTGTTTCGGGCTTTGTGAAAGGAAATGAGATTTCCTTCCGTTGGATTTGCTTTCCAGGAGACGAAGGCAAGTTGTTTCTGGGCAACAGCCTCACCACAAGATTCCGTGTACCATGGACGGGAGGAAGGGTTATATATTTAGCTTATCACTTATCTATATAATAATACCGTAAGGACTCGACTTTGTTATCCCTTTTACGCCGCACCCAGTGACCCAATGCCCATGGCACTAATGGATTTACGATCTACGAACCGCGCTCTTTGTTTATCACGTACAGACATACTCGAAAAATCTGAATTCGCCAACGTTGGGGCCCAAAAGCATCCGATTAACTGCCGATGCGACGCCATCTTATGACGCCATCGTATTGGCGTCTGCTGGGCGAAGGCGAAGCGAGCCGTCCGCTGATTGGACAGTCGAGTGGTGTGAACATGGGTGGTGTGAACCAAATGGTCTTTTTATTCCCTTGAACATTTTAAATTAGGATATATAAGGAAATGTCTTTATCGTCATTTTAATAAAGTTAAATGGAGTGACGTTGCGATACTCGGGGTGCGTTGCATAAATCCTCGTAACTCAGAGAGCTGTAGCAGGTGGCGAGACGTAAGTAAGCTTAAAGATAACGAGCTGAAACAGACGAACGATATGTCAATCCCTTTCTACACCGAACGGCAATAAAAGTATGAGAGCAGGAAGGCATGGCCTGAGCATTTCGAGCAGAGAGGACTGATTGGACTTAACTTAAAGAGAAAAAATTGGAGCTTAACGGAAGAAGAAGATCCCATGAGCGCTCCCCTATGCCATCCATAATGGTACACTCTATCCATACACCACATCCTCCCTTCCGTGGATGTTCCACAGGTTTCGGCTAGTACTTATATATTTATCTTATCACTTATCTATATAATAATAGCATAAGGACTCGACTTTGTTATCCCTTTTACGCCGCACCCAGTGACCCGATGCCCACGGCACTAATGGATTTACGATCTACGAACCACGCTCTTTGTTTATCACGTACAGCTATACTCGAAAAATCTGAATTAGCCGACGTTGGGGCCAAAAAGCATCCGATTAACTGCCGATACGACGCCATCTTATTGGCATCTGCTGGGTGAAGGTGAAGCAAGCCGTCCGCTGATTGGACAGTCGAAGGCGACAGCAAGCCGTCCACTGAGTGGACAATCCTGAGCATGCATTTGTGCCGGTGTCGTTGATCGCGGTGTACGCTAACCTCATCAGGTGGGTTTACCATAATTTCTTCCATATACAGTGATTACAACGAAGTGAAACCGATCAGCAGCCCATCAGTATCATATAAAGCAATAAATACCAAGGCTTCAGCTTCTGAAAGCTTAAAACAAAGTGTACTTCGCCACTGTTCCTTTCCATTGACACACCACTGCACCAGTGTGGCCAGAGTGGTGCTATGACGATTCCTATTACGAATCCATTCATTTTTCAAAAGTATGTCGTAGCATTGTCATTTAAGTAGATTGCAATAAATACGTTGTACATATACGCACTCTTCATTCTCATCTTTCTTCCTAACTCTTACTCGGACAAGCAAATTCCCTATGCCATCCATAATGGTACACTCTATCCATACACCACATCCTCCCTTCCGTGGATGTTCCACGGGTTTCGGCTAGTACTTATATAATTATCTTATCACTTATACTTATATATTTATCTTATCACTTATATATTTATCTTATCACTTATATATTTATCTTATCACTTGTACTTATATATTTATGTTATCACTTATACTTATATAATTATCTTATCACTTATACTTATATATTTATCTTATCACTTATACGTATATATTTCTCTTATCACTTATACTTATATATTTATCTTATCACTTATACTTTTATATTTATCTTATCACTTATACTTATATATTGCTTTTATCACTTATACTTATATATTTCTCTTATCTTAGATATTTATTCTGTGAATCACTTATATTTATCTTATCACTTATACCCATAAGGGACACTATCAATTCCATTTTCCAAAATAAACCTCTTATCATCAAAAGCTCCTAATGCCTTCTCATTCACCTCCTCTGTATATAATTGATGTTTATAACTTCTTATCGTATTCATTTTTCTGAACTCTTCTTTCTTTAAAGTTAAACAATTATAATAATTTTCAAAGTTTATTGTTTCTTTAATAACATTTTTCTTTATTCCTTTCAACTTTTTATCACTTTTCAATATTATTATTAATATTCAACATTGATAATATATTTATAAGCATAAGCCTGAGACCTCAATCCTATAAATTCACTCATTACCTTACCCCCAATTCATCCTTAAACTTTCCAATAACCTTTTTATTTTTAGAAGAAAACAACTGATCACCCGGCTTGTAATTACTTGTATCGTATATATATCAATATTATCGATCATATCTGAATAAACTTCTTCTGTATCAATTTTCAAAATAAAACTCTGTATCCATATAAAGGAGATTAACATCATTTTGATATTTCTTCCTTAAGTTATTGTAAAAGTAATCATACATTAATGACTTTGATAAATCAAGAATTGATGTTCCAATATAAATCGGCTTATCCATTTCAATACTCTCTTTACCCAAATGGATAGCACCAAAGTTTTCTGAAAACACCTCTGCTCTTTGAAAACTGGGTCTATTAATTAATTCTGTTGCTTGTTTCCAAGATGTAGCAAGTCTTATGTTTTGCCTATTCCTAGCATTTTCCATCATCTTTCCAAATACAGCATTATTCATCTATATAATAATAAAATTGAAATCTTGCGTGTTTGTGTGTAACATTCGATCGGTCCGGGGGCGTGGCTTACCCCTTTGAGAGAGTAGTAATATCCACCATTTTATTAACTCGCATAGCTTTGAGGCCTGTTTTGTAGGCCCGTGGTGTCTTGCTCTCTCTCTCAGTTTTATTTCAAATCAAATTCGATATATCATTTCATTTTTCACAGTCGCTAATATAGTTTTAGACTCGGTTGAAAAAAAACGGGAAGAAAATCCGATGAAAGTTTCCGTTTATAGAACGAAATGAATTCTGAAAGGCTTGTATCTTCAAGGCCATTGAGTCTGTCTCCCGCCTTTATCTTCAATCTAACTCGCCATCTGATTTCATTTTTATCGATGGTTTTAGACTCGGTAAAAGAAATAATTGAGAACATTCACACACAAACGGGAAATTGCAGAGATATATTTTAAAAATCGCGCCACGTTGATATACGAAAATACACCGCCTAAAATAACAGGCATGCAGTATATATCTTCGTTATTTCATTCAACATTATTACCCGGAAGTAAAATATGTTTCAGGAAATTACCGAGAGATATTTCTTCGATTTTTATTATTATTTATATGCGCATACACTTTAAATCGGTTTATTTGAAATTTTTAATTTTCACAATGTAATTTATTTGTCATTTGATGATCGGCAAAACGATAGCACAAACGCAATACTATTTGCAGGAAGAATGTCGTATCAACCCTCCGACGGCGCTACGGACGCGGACAACGAATCACACCTCACGTCTATGGGCGCGAATAGCAACATCCGCATGAATCAGTCATCAATGATTTTCATTGACGTGCCTGGAGGCACAGGGAAGACGTTTCTTATTAACCTGATTCTCTCTAAAGTGAGAGCGAGGCTAGCCCTGGTGTTGGGCTAGCGGCTAGGGTGCCGGCTTAGGATCCTAGGATCCTGGGTTTGAATCCCGGTCGATCGCCGAATTAACGCCAGGGGGGTTGACTCAGCCTGTCATCCTTCCGAGGTCGGCTAATTGAGTACCAGTTCACTGGTAATTCCCTGTTTGTCGTTAAAGGCGGCAAAAAGGGTTGGCGTCAGGAAGGGCATCCGGCCGTAAAACATTGCTTCAAAAAGGGGACCAAAAAACAACAACTACCACGGTCCCCGAAAAGGCCAACCCCCGCTTTGCGGGGAAAAATGGCCTCTAAACGGTGGTTTTGGTTTGTTTGTTTTTTTCTCTAAAGTGAGAGCGAGTGGAGAAGTTGCCATTGCGGTGGCCTCATCTGGCATAGCTGCTACCCTCATGCCTGGTGGAAGAACAGCGCACTCAAGGTTCCAAATCCCTCTGACACCGAGGGAAGATGGCGTATGCAACATCGATAAAAATTCCACTATCGCAGACCTCTTTCGAAGTACAAAACTCATCGTGTGGGATGAGTGTCCTATGATCAGGAGAGAGAGTTTCGAGGCTGTGGATCGCACGTTGCGTGATGTATGTGACAAAGACGAGCCTTTTGGAGGAATCTTGACGATATGCTGTGGTGATTTCCGTCAACGTGATCGGAGATAAGGGCCGAAATCACGTGTCACAGGTAAGTGATTTAGAACGCTGGAGAGGTGAGCCTTATGGCTTGCTTGCCCAAATAATCTCCCTGATGATGTCCAGCGTTCACTTTAGTTCTATTCTCATGTCTATTCAAACTGACATTGACCCAACGGGTCATGGGTCGTCTAGGGGTAGCATCATCATCATCATTGGCTGAGGCGTAGCATCATTGGCTGAGGGGTAGCATCATTGGCTGAGGGGTAGCATCATTGGCTGAGGGGTAGCATCATTGGCTGAGGGGTAGCATCATTGGCTGAGGGGTAGCATCATTGGCTGAGGGGCAGCATCATTGGCTGAGGGGCGACATCATTGGCTGAGGGGCGACATCATTGGCTGAGGGGCGACATCATTGGCTGAGGGGCGACATCATTGGCTGAGGGGCGGCATCATTAGCTGAGGGGCGACATCATTGGCTGAGGGGCGACATCATTGGCTGAGGGGCGACATCATTGGCTGAGGGGCGACATCATTGGCTGAGGGGCGACATCATTGGCTGAGGGGCGACATCATTGGCTGAAGGGCGACATCATTGGCTGAGGGGCGACATCATTGGCTGAGGGGCGACATCATTGGCTGAGGGGCGACATCATTGGCTGAGGGGCGGCATCATTGGCTGAGGGGCGGCATCATTGGCTGAGGGGCGGCATCATTGGCTGAGGGGCGGCATCATTGGCTGAGGGGCGACATCATTGGCTGAGGGACGACATCATTGGCTGAGGGGCGACATCATTGGCTGAGGGGCGACATCATTGGCTGAGGGGCGGCATCATTGGCTGAGGGGCGGCATCATTGGCTGAGGGGCGACATCATTGGCTGAGGGGCGGCATCATTGGCTGAGGGGCGGCATCATTGGATGCGGGGCGGCATCATTGGATGCGGGGCGGCATCATTGGCTGAGGGGCGGCATCATTGGCTGAGGGGCGACATCATTGGCTGAGGGGCGACATCATTGGCTGAGGGGCGACATCATTGGCTGAGGGGCGACATCATTGGCTGAGGGGCGACATCATTGGCTGAGGGGCGGCATCATTGGCTGAGGGGCGGCATCATTGGCTGAGGGGCGGCATCATTGGCTGAGGGCGGCATCATTGGCTGAGGGCGGCATCATTGGCTGAGGGGTGGCATAATTGGCTGAGGGGCAGCATCATTGGCTGAGGGGCGACATCATTGGCTGAGGGGCGACATCATTGGCTGAGGGGCGACATCATTGGCTGAGGGGCGGCATCATTGGCTGAGGGGCGGCATCATTGGCTGAGGGGCGGCATCATTGGCTGAGGGGCGGCATCATTGGCTGAGGGGCGGCATCATTGGCTGAGGGGCGGCATCATTGGCTGAGGGGCGGCATCATTGGCTGAGGGGCGGCATCATTGGCTGAGGGGCGGCATCATTGGCTGAGGGGCGGCATCATTGGCTGAGGGGCGGCATCATTGGCTGAGGGGCGGCATCATTGGCTGAGGGGCGGCATCATTGGCTGAGGGGCGGCATCATTGGCTGAGGGGCGACATCATTGGCTGAGGGGCGACATCATTGGCTGAGGGGCGACATCATTGGCTGAGGGGCGACATCATTGGCTGAGGGGCGACATCATTGGCTGAGGGGCGACATCATTGGCTGAGGGGCGACATCATTGGCTGAGGGGCGACATCATTGGCTGAGGGGCGGCATCATTGGCTGAGGGGCGGCATCATTGGCTGAGGGGCGGCATCATTGGCTGAGGGGCGGCATCATTGGCTGAGGGGCGGCATCATTGGCTGAGGGGCGGCATCATTGGATGCGGGGCGGCATCATTGGATGCGGGGCGGCATCATTGGATGCGGGGCGGCATCATTGGCTGAGGGGCGGCATCATTGGCTGAGGGGCGGCATCATTGGATGCGGGGCGGCATCATTGGATGCGGGGCGGCATCATTGGATGCGGGGCGGCATCATTGGATGCGGGGCGGCATCATTGGATGCGGGGCGGCATCATTGGCTGAGGGGCGACATCATTGGCTGAGGGGCGGCATCATTGGATGCGGGGCGGCATCATTGGATGCGGGGCGGCATCATTGGATGCGGGGCGGCATCATTGGATGCGGGGCCACATCATTGGCTGAGGGGTAGCATCATTGGCTGAGGGGTGGCATCATTGGCTGAGGGGTCTTCTCCTCACTGCTCATTACTAAAAACTGCTCTTCTATGTGAGGATTGATAAATAAAAGCAATTAGAACCAGTAAATTTAGTTTTATATGGCATTTTGCCTCTCTATTAGAAAGTGTGAGAAAATTATATATCTTCGCCATAGGTTGACCTTTGACCCCCACTGTAACCATGGTAACCCCTTAATTATATATAATAACATTGACCCAACGGGTCATGGGTCGTCTCGTCAATTTATAAAAGTCCTCAAAATCTGTCTTTGCCTCTGTTCTTCTTTTTATATTAAAATCAATACATGTTTTCAACCAATGACTTTTTTTTTTTATTTTTTTTTTTTTTTTGTATACTGAATCGAGGCTCGTGAAAGAGCTAACATTTACTTCACAAACAAATCAACCAGACAAACAAAACACACAAAAAGAGGGAGCGGAAAACAAGATGGGGAGAGAAGGGGAAGCACACAAACACAACATTTGAGAGCAGGGAGATGTGTGGAAGGGAGAGGGCTTGGGGGGAGGAGGCGTGGGAAGGGGGGGGGGGGGGGGGGGAGAAGTATAAAACACAAGGACACCAAGGACTTCCAGGACAGAAGTTGGTATTTCAAAAAAGTGGAATTGGGGTGAAATTAGCAGGGGTAGAAAAGATCAAGGTTTTGGATGGGGGAAGATAAGAGATGGTGGTGAACAGCAGTTTTAAAGACCTGGAGGGTGGAGTGGGATTGAAGAGAGTGAGGGAGTTTGTTCCAGAGGCGGGAGAAGAGAGGAATGAAGGAGTGAAGGTGAGTAGAGAGTCTTGATTTTGGCAGTTTGACCATAAGAGGGTTGCAGGCAGATCTTGTGCGACCTGTAGGAATATTTGCGGGACAGAGCCCAGAGAGAGCTGGGGGGGGCAAGGCCAGAGAGGAGTCGGTAGAAGATGGAAAGACCACCAACCTGCCTGCGGTGAGTGAGTGAGAGGCCCTTGGAGTTAGCTTCATCACGGGAGATTCCAATGATTCTGAATGCTTTGGTTTCAACAGCGTGAAGACGAGCTAGGTGTGAGGCAGGTTTAACCAAAGTTTAGTTAAACTTTAAAACTTTATGAATCTTCTTCACTCTTAACCCTGCTGATAAACATTGTCTCAAGTTCCTTTTGTGTAAAACATAATTTCCTTTGTCATATAATGTAGTAAGTAATTTATCTGTTGATTTACCTTTTGTATTAAATGATTGTTGATAATCACTTAACCATTCTTTTCTTGGTCTTGCTTTATCAGGAGCATAAGGTAGATCTTTATGTTTAATATATATATGTGCAGTGTCTGTGTTGTGTTGTCTTGTGTTGTCTTGTCACTGAACTACTTTCTCAAACTTTTGTGAAATCGTACCAAACTTCTGGTATGCACATATCTCTCCCGTCGGTATGTCCTAAGGGTATTGTTTTTGAAAAAATTTCCATTTTTTTTTTTTTGGGGGGGGGATTTTTTGGGGGTAATTTTTTTTTTTAACTTCTATTGTTTATAAAATGTGATATCACGTATATTACAAATACATTTGTGCAAAATAATTGTTTGAATTATGATTGGTTTAAACCATGACAAGACGGCAACTCGGGTAGTCATTTATCTTCTGTATATATGTACACATCTGGGCAGTGTCTGTGTTGTCACTTAATGACTCCCTCAAACTTTTGTTTCCGTGGTTGTGAAGTGTTTTTAATAACGATGTGGTGTTTTGAATCACATGATGGTGAGGTGTTTTGAATTACGTGGTGGTGAGGTATTTATAATTACGTGGTGGTGAGGTATTTATAATTACGTGGTGGTGAGATGTTTTTAATTATGTGGTGGCGAGGTGTTTTGAATTAGTTGGTGATGAGGTGTTTTGAATTACGTGGTGGTGAGGTGTTTTGAATTACTTGGTGGTGAGGTGTTTTTAAATGACGTGGTGTTGAAGTGTTTTTAATTTCGTGGCTGTGAGGTGTTTTTATTACATGTATTATGGCTGTGAGGTGTTTTTAATTTTGTGGCTGTGAGGTGTTTTTAATTTTGTGGTGGTGAGGTGTTTTTATTCTGTGTTTTATGGCTGTGAGGTGTTTTTATTACGTGTTTTATGGCTGCGAGTTGTTTTTATTACGTGTTTTATGGCTGTGAGGTGTTTTTAATTTTGTGGTGGTGTGTTTTTATTACGTGTTTTATGGCTGTGAGGTGTTTTTATTACGTGTTTTATGGCTGTGAGGTGTTTTTATTACGTGTTTGATGGCTGTGAGGTGTTTTCAATTTCGTGGTGGTGAGATGTTTTTAATTTTGTCGTGATGAGGTGTTTTCATTACGTGTTTTATGGCTGTGAGGTGTTTTAAATTACTTGGTGGTGAGCTGTTTTGAATTACTTGGTGGTGAGGTGTTTTGAATTACGTGGTGGTGAGGTGTAATCGTCCCAAACTTCCAGTCTGCACCTACCCCTCCCCTATGTGTGTGCTGAGGGGTTCTTTCTTGAAAAAAAAACATTCAACCTAAATTGCCTATAAAAATGTAATATCACAAAAACAACAAATACATTTGGGCAAAGTAATTGTTTGTATTATGATTAGTGTAAAGCATGACAACCCAACCACTCAGCTAAAATAAGCCCGTTCCTCAGGAACGACGTGAGGCGAGCGCAGCGAGCCGAGCCAAGCTGGTATCTATATATTTGTGCTTAAAGAAAAAATGGGTTTTTTTTCAAAATTTATTTTTGCAAATTTTCTAAAAAAAAAATTCAAATGTTTTTTCCCATTTTTTCCCAATTTTTTCAATTAAAAAAATTAATAAATTCTTTTTCCAATTTTTTTTTCCAGTATTTATTTCAATTTTTTTTCAAAATTTTCCCCCCAAAATGCAATGTAAATGTTTTTTGTTTTTTTTCAATTTTCCCCTTTTTTTCAATTTTTTTTCCAAAATTTTTTCACTTTTTTTTTTCCAATTTTTTCAAAGAAAATTGTAAGTTTCATTATACATGTCTTTTGTAATTCCTGAGAATAAAATGATCCCTAGATTTCTTCTCCATTTAAATCATATAATTTATGTCCAAAGGACTATCCATTACATCAATGATTTTAAATAATTCATTAGTCCATCTCTTTGTATAACTTTTCTCAAAATGGCTTTTCCATCTGTATATTCTTACAATATCACCAACTTTGAACTTGGGTTTTCTCAAATTAATATCCTTTTCATATTCTAATTTTTTTAATGTTTCCGATGGTTTTGATTTTGTTGATGAATGAACTCTATTGTTGTAATTATCTACAATGTCCTGAATTATAGGTACCCATTGTTGAGAACCGAGTTGTGTGAATTTTTTATATAGTCTCTTTCAATTTTTTTATAGTCTCTTTCAAAGTGCGATTAAAACACTCTATAACAACTGCCGTGCCTTCATTAAAGGTGCTGTATAATTTAATACCCTACCCCTTAAGAAATTTTATAAATATTTTGTTATAGAACTCTGTTCCCTCATCAGTCCATAACTTCTTTGGTTCTCTTTTACTTTTACGAAATATTCCACTGAAAGCTAACATAAGATTATTACCCCTCTGGGCCTTTTTTAATTTCTTTGATTGCTTGTAATTTATGAGACTCCTTTTGAGCATCTTTTATACTCTTTATAGCACCCGCAACTGAGCCCACGGCAGAAGCTGTTGAACCAATTAGGTCTTTATGTTTAAGAATGGTTGAACCAATACCCATTAGAGTATCAATTATCCCATCTCCATTATTTCTAAATTGATGTCCCACACCCTGTTGTCTCTTAGGTTTATGGTATCCTCTACCAAGAAACATACCTTCACCCTTATAGTATGGTGAAAGGAACATCCCATCCCCTCTTTTGTAATTATTTTATATTTTCCCAACTCGTGTTTTCTCACAATAACCATTATTTATTTATTGGAAAACTTCACGGAGATGAATTCTGATGGATATAATTTCTTCATTAAAGGAGATCTTTATTATCTTGATCGGTTATCCGAAAATTTACTCTGTATATGGTTTTTCCTGACAGGTAAATGGACAAGATTTTTTGGTTCCATGTTGAATTTATCACCAATTGGGGTTGAGTATGCGCTGAATGAAAATATTGTATTTGTTCTTCTTCCATCGTTATGAGCACCATCAATCAAATTACAACCGAATTTATACCGGAGGATAAATGAATGACATTATCACTGTAAAACGTCCCGTTGGTTTCAATCTTTTTTGAAAAGAAACCCAATGGCTCTGAATGAATTTTCAATCGTGAAATCAACTTTATAATAATTTTTAAGTTTAATAGTTGATTTTGAAGTATGTTTTTGAATATCTATTACAATATTTTTTCGTTCATCACCTTGTTCTTTAATAAGGCGAGAAATTTCAGAAGATATTTGAGAAATATCGTATGCTCCGAATGAAACTGTTATAGTTTTATATCAACTTCCTGGATTATAACTAAACGTGTTGTTTTTCTCTGTGATATTAAACAAGGTATTATAAGTTTCCATTGACAATAAAGAAGCCTCATATTCTTTTGTGGGGCCAAGTTGTAGTGGGTAAGGGAATGAAGCTGTGTAATCACTCGTTGTGAAATTAAAACTAAGAATTGTCCTTCTCAACTTATTTAATATGTAATAAAATATCTTTGTATTGACATTTATTAATTATTTTCATGTGCATCAACTGATCTAAAATGGCTGAGGCTTCATTAAAACAATTGTTGTTCCCAGCCTTCTTACTACCTAACAGCAATAATAGCCTATTAACTAATTGTGATTGGTCATTTGGAAGAAAGCTAACATCCGAACCCGAGGCTAAATCAAGCTTGCTTGAAGCAGCAATAATATGTTTTTCCTTCTCATTCTGCTTACTTTTACCAGCAACAGAAACTCCATAATCAAGCGAGTTTAGTAAATCAATATATACCCTATCATCTTCACTTTGTGTATTCAATGGTTCATCAAAATAACTTGAACTATAGTATCCATCTTTTGTGAGAAGAAACATTAATCTAGAGGTTAATTTAATAGGTGGTTGGGCAGAACTTAAGAACACCAATTTATCATTAAATATCAATACCTTTTCTTTCACAAGATAGAACTGTGCTGGTTCTTCTGTTGGAATGAGACCTGCTCTGGTTTTTGAATCCGCCGAATATTCATTGTTTTGAAGAGCTTCCACAATATAATTGGGAGGTTGATTTAACTCCTCAAGTTGCCGAAATAACCCATCATCATATTCTAATTCTCCTATATCTCCAAGTTCTTGCTCCGTCATTTGACTAAAATCTTTGAGAATTTGAAGCTTTTTTTGGAGTATATTCTATCGCAGGAACTGTAGACGAAATCATATTTTGTTGGGAAGTTTTTTAAAGTGGTTTAAAAAATTTCTTTTGTTTTCTTTCAAATGCTTCTTCACCCGATACTTTCTGTCTGTGTTTCTTCTTAATGCCTTCCTGTTGCTTTACAACTTTTGAAACTAACTGCTGATGTTCCTTAAATCTACTTGCTCTTTCTTGTGCATTCATTTTCTGTATTTATTTATTGAAAAATATCATTTAGTATCTCATCTTGTTTCACAACAATATATTAATATTTTCCAATCATGTGTTTCGCGTGAGCCTCAAATTCTTTTTTACTACATAACGTAGAACAATTGTCTCTCCAAAAATTATTTACATCTATTGAATTTAACTTGAATAAAATAAAAGTATTGGCATTGTTTCTTTTGAGCGACGAGGGAGTTGAAAGTATGATTGACTGAGATAAATACAATTACAAGAAGAATGGCTCCCCCTTGTATAGTAGCTGTCTATAACCGTTTGGTTTCTCTCATTTACACAATCATCAAAGATAACGAGGTTCTTTTTTGATTTATCTAAATCTTGGGGTGAAGGTATTGTATTATCACTGAGAAAACAAGTTATGGGTTTTGGTTTTGGTTTTGATTTCTGTGTATCACAAAATAGTTGTATTACATCTTCAATGTTGAACTCATTTCGTTTTTTTGAGGTTTAAATAAACCAATTATATCTTCTTTTTGAAGGCCTGCATTAAAACCTTGATAGTAGTTGATTCTCGGGTTGAAAACTTGACTTTGTGAAAACTATTAAATTATCATAATCTAAAAAGTTGGGGGTAAGGAGCATCTTTAAAAGCAAACAGGTTTTTCCACATCCGCTTGAACCAACTATTAGATATCTTAATGAATTTGGAAGATTTTTATGGTTGTTAAATTTATCTTGTTTTCCCAAATGGGTAAAAAAATCATTCATTTATATATTTGGGAAACAAGTCATCTAATTTTTTTATGAGCTTTTTTCGAAACTATATTTTATCCTGAGTTCCGGGTTAATTTCAAAATAATTCATTATTTTATTTATATAGTATCTTGTATTAACATTTCCATTAAAATTATTTTGAATAATAAATATCATTAAGCCCCTATACATTTCCTCGATACAAATAGTCTTTTCCCTTTTAAGAAATGGTGTAATCTCATCATAATACTTAACATTCATCTCTCTTATTAATCTTGCAAAGTATTTCATTTTTGATTCTAATTTAAAAGAGTTATATATTTTTTTATATTTTTTATCATCATTAATTCAAAGATAATCACAGAATAAACATTGTTTATGGGCTTTTAACTCTGTATTTAATCCCACTCTATCACAAGCCAGACAATTCTCTAATTTATCATATGGAGAATCAGGGAATTCAAGAGGATCAATATCTGGTATGTCGTTTGGATTTATCATATTTATATCGTAAAAGATTACTTAAACTAAAAATCATCTTCACTGTAATCGGTGCTTTCATATTAATCATCATCATCTATAAAACTACTTTCTGAGCTATCATTAGAACACAAACTCTCAGTATCATAACTGTCTTCCGAAGACAAAGTCTCACTGCCACTATCATCACTTTCACCAAAAATCAACAAAATCTTCACTTGAATAATGACTCATATTTAATTAGAAGAAAAAACATAACAGTCTCTATCCATGTACTTTTTTTCATTAACAGCTTCAACTACTATATCTATATAATAATAGCGTAAGGACTCGACTTTGTTATCCCTTTTACGCCGCACCCAGTGACCCGATGCCCACGACACTAATGGATTTACCATCTACGAACCGCGCTCTTTGTTTATCACGTACAGACATACTCGAAAAATCTGAATTCGCCGACTTTGGGACCCAAAAGCATCCGATTAACCGCCGATACGACGCCATATTACAACGCCATCGTATTGGCGTCTGCTGGGCGAAGGCGATGCGAGCCGTCCGCTGAATGGACAGTCGAGTGGAGTGAACCAAATGGTCTTTTTATTCCCTTGAACATTTTAAATTAGGATGTATAAGGAAACGTCTTTATCGTCATTTTAATAAAGTTAAATGGAGTGACGTTGCGATTCTCGGGTCGTATTCAACTGTGTGAATTATATAAATAACAACTCACGGTCTGAGGTAACTCGGCTAAACATTATCCGATTTGCACCAAATAAAGTTATGAATGGTTGCACAGACCCCTACTTCTCACTAAAAGTGGAAACAGAATGTAAATCGGAGTTAAAACAAGGCCGCAAGGTCGCTCCGTGGAGCGGCCTGCACGTACTCAACTATGTGTGAATTAATATATAAATAACAACTGAGGTAACTCGGCTAAAAATTATCCGATTTGCACCAAATAAAGTTTATGAATGGTTGCACAGACCCCTACTTCTCACTAAAAGTGGAAACGGAATGTAAATCGGAGTTAAAATAAGTGTTTGTTTTGTATCAAGCAAATGCACGTGGAGCATGCTTGCGAGCGAGCTGCGTTCTGGAGGTGACGTCACATGGATTACGTCATCGGCTTTGAGGTATGAGGCAGAATTTTTAGGGGCGTTCCCAAGTGGTTCGGTTTTCTTTCATTTTTAATGTTTCAGAGTGAATATAACAAAAAATCAATGCCATATTTGTATTCACCATAAAAAGACATTTAGATGACATCAAATGCATTTTAAGTGAGATTCCGTGCCTGTGGACCTTTAAGAGCTATCTATATAATAATCTATATAATAATAGCGTAAGGACTCGACTTTGTTATCCCTTTTACGCCGCACCCAGTGACCCGATGCCCACGGCACGAATGGATTTACGATCTACGAACCGCACTCTTTGTTTATCACGTACAGACATACTCGAAAAATCTGAATTAGCCGACGTTGGGACCCAAAAGCATCCGATTAACTGCCGATACGACGCCATATTATGATGCCATCGTATTGGCATCTGCTGGCTGAAGGCCAAGCAAGCCGTCCGCCGATTGGACAGGCGAAGGCGAAAGCAAGCCGTCCACTGGGTGGACAATCCAGAGCATGCATTTGTGCCGGTGTCGGCGATCGTTGTGCATATACGCACTCTTCATTGTCATGTTTTTTCCTAACTCTTACTCGGACAAGCAAATCCCCTATGCCATCCATAATGGTACACTCTATCCATACACCACATCCTCCCTTCCGTGGATGTTCCACGGGTTTCGGCTAGTCTCTGATATTAAAGGTAATTTTAAAATGGTTCCTAACTACTATTGAGCAAAATGACATTTCTCCTGTTATATTAACATCTTTCATTTCATCAAGATTGACATCTTTGGGGTTATTAAAGAATATAGAAATTTCACCATATTTAGAGCTAATAGTTTTATCGTCTTTTTCGGTAATTTCAGTAAAAAGAGTTTTCTTTTTTGATACTTTTACATGCTTCATTACCTCCTCTAGTTTATTATAAATCTCCATAAATAGTGGTGAAACTTTTGTTATAATTACTTTAATTGACGTCTTCCCAAAGACAGAGAATGCTCTTCCTTTAAAAGGTATTGAGTAGCTCATATATCCTTCATAATAGGTTTCACCCAAAAGTTATTGAAATCATCTTTGTTCAATTTTACATCAGTGCAATATATTTCAGTATCCTTGTTAAATGAGGAGATTGATTGAAATTTGTCTTTTGTGTTTTGAAACATTGCATTTATTAGACAAAAAAGTGATTGTCAAGAGACTGAGGGGAGAATAATTTACTCTAATCTCAAAATGGTATGTGGTTCGGGAGGGGGTCAGACGAGGTCATTAAGAGAAGTTTATCATTTCATTTCAGCTCAACGGCGATACCTAAACCGAGAGTTAAATTCTAATATAACATTTGTCAATATTCTAGATGGTGATTGTTCTTCTAAGAGAATTAAGTTATTACCTAAAAATGAAACACAAATATTCGTTGGGTCTCTGCATGAGTATAATGAAAAATGGGGTGAGTTAATAAGTTAAATGCAGGGAGAAAAGTGTTTAATTTTTCAAGCCAGGCATGCAAGGCATTTCAAGCCATGGGCAAGGTTTAGGAAAGTGGGCGGGGCTTAGTAAAAGTGGGCGGGGCTTAGGAGGGAGAAATCGGGTGTAATTTTTCAAGATAGGTGGTTTTAGCCAATAAGTTTCCATACTTTTCCCCATTGGCTTCAATGTTAAATTTGAGGTGAGCTCGAACCTATGAGTAGTAGTTAGGTCGATTGAGGATTTAATATTTGTAAATAGGTTGTCCCAAAAGAGGGTGAAATCTGGTTGAAAATCCAGTGAGTTATTAAGTTTTTTAGCTCTTTCCCCATTGACTTCAATTTAAAATTATATGTGTTTTAGTAGTTGGTAAATTAGCTTAGTAAAAAGTGGACGCAATTTTTTGAGAGAAAAGGGGGTGTAATTTTATGAGGGGGTGTGAGTCAATAAGATTTTTCCCTTTTTCCCCATTGACTTCAACTCAATAAAGGTCATCTCCGGGTCATCCAGGTATGGAGTTTAATCCAGTTTAATCCCACCTGCGGAAAGGTTTTTGTGCTTAAACAAATATGGTGGCCAAACCACGTGACCAACGACGTCATAATTATTATTAAAAATTATACAGGTGGAGTTGCACCAGAAGGGGCGCAATTTTTTGGGTGAAAATTTCCTGTCAATCAGACTAACAGTTGCAGAGAAAATCAAATTTATTCTTTGCGGACAAACAGACTCAAATGCAATACCCCCTCCTCAGGCGAGAGTAAAAAGGGGCGCAATTTAATGAGAGAAAAAGGGGTGTAATTTTATGAGAGAGGGGGTGTGAGTCATTAAGTTTCCTTAGTTTTCCCCATTGACTTCAATGTTAAATTTAATGTGCCCCAGATCCACCCTTTTTCCCCTTTTTATATGTGTGAATAATTTTTGCATTAAAGCTCATTCTTATAAACAGCACAATTCACCAAAATATTTGTACTTTCTTTCAACAGTTTTAACAGCAGGAGCTTTCGCTGGCTTATGGCAATGATATTTGCAATTCAGGAAGTTAACAATAACCCTTTATTGCTTCCAAATGTAACTCTTGGTTACATGATTTATGATGCCTGTTTTAATACCCACAAGGCAGTTAAAGCCACAGTAGATTTCATTGGTTCAGAAATAGCACCAGTTGAACAAAATATCTGTAAACCAAGTGCTATTATTGGAAGTGCAAGTTCCTCATTTTCTAGCATCGTCTCCCGTTTGCTTGGTCCTTTCTACACCCCGCAGGTGATAGTATTGTTCTCTTGGTCTTTCTAGTACATCGATTTCACAATTTAATCTCTTCAGAATAAACAGGACAAAAGGAGCAGTGAAATAGCTTTTCAGATGTCTTCTTAAGCTCTATACAATATTGGAAATAATTATGGAAACACAAACAGGCTACGTACAAATAATGAGTAATGTAAATGAGGTATACAGTGCCATCCATAAGTATTGGAACACTGCAGTCAAATTTGTTATTATTGATATGTACTCAATAAATTTGGATTTGAAATAAATAAATAAAAAGTGAATATGAGGCATAAGGACAGAAAGTCAGCTTTTATTTTTTGGTATTTCTATGTATTTATGTTTTAGCCTTGTGTTGGCTTAGCGGTTAGGGTGCCAGCTTGGGATCCTAGGATCCTGGGTTCGAATCCCGGTCAATCGCTGAATTAATGCCAGGGGGGTTGACTCAGCCTGTCATCCTTCCGAGGTCGGCAAATTGAGTACCAGTTCACTGGTAATTCCCTGTGTGTCGCAAGAGGTGACTAACAGGATTGGCGGCAGGAAGGTCATCCGGCCTTAAAACATTGTTTCAAAAAAAGGGGACCACGGTGCCCAAAAAAGGCCAACACCCACCATGCGGGGAAAAATTGCCTCCAACGATGGGGTCTATGTATTTATGTTTTACCATTGCAGAACAATAATACTTTTACGCTCAATCTCCCCATTTTAGGTAAGCATAAGTATTGGAACAGATTAACTTGAAGTAAATTAAAGTGGTATAATTCTGTAGTTAATATTTGGTTGCAATACCCTGCATGCAATAACTGCATCGAGCCTGTGACCCATTGACATCACAAATCTTTGGATCCTCCTTTGAGATTATTTGCCATGCCTTTACTGCAGCCATTTTCAGTTGTTGTTTGTTTTGGGGGTTTCTACCTTTAGTCTCCTCTTCAGCAAGTGAAATGCTCCATTGGATTTAAATCAGGAGATTCACTTGGCCAGTCTAAAACCTTCCACTTTTTCCCCCTGATGAACTCCTTGGTTGCATTGGCAGTGTGTTTGGGGTCATTGTCTTGCTGCATGATTAATTGCTGCTCAATGGGTTTGGAGGCATTTCCTTGTACATACACAGACAAAATGTTTTTGTACACTTCCAAATTCATTCTGCTGCTGCCATCATTAGTTACATCATCAATAAAGATGAGTGAGCCAGTTCCAGAGGCAGCCATACAAGCCCAAGCCATAACACTAGATCCACCATACTCCACATATGAGGTAGTATGCTTTGGATCATATGCAGTTCCTTCCTTCCTCCACACTTTCACCTTTCCATCACTTTGGTAAAGGTTTATCTTGGTCTCATCTGTCCATAAAACTTTGTTCCAGAACCCAATGGCTCACCTCTGCACTTCTTGGCAAATTCCAATCTGGCCTTTCTATTTTTGGTGCTGATAAGAGGTTTGCATTTTGTGTTGTAGGCTTTGTAATTCTGCTGTCGAAGTTTTCTACGAACGGTAGATTATGATACTTTCACCCCTGTACACCGGAGGTTGTTGGTGATGTCATTGACAGTTGTTTTTGGGTTTTTATTAACAGGCTCTGATGATTTATGGCTCACCTGGAATGAAGTTCAGGGGAGCTTATGCGATGGTGCGTGGTCAGTCTATCAGTCCATCCGTCCGTCAGTCCATCAGTCCGTCTGTAAACTCTTGAAACTTCTTCTCCAAAACCGCTAATGGGATTGCGACCAAATTTTTCACAAATGATATTTGTTGTGTTTGACTAAAGTTTGTTCACCGCATTAAAAAAAAATCACGGTTTAAGGGGGTCTTCCGGGAGTCAAAGTGAATCCAGGTTTGAACCCCCAAAATAGGAATTTGCTTTTTCCTCTGAAACTACACACACTTTCGATTAAATTTTCCCACAACCTTCATCACCCATGATGTACCAAAGTTTGTTCATGGCATTTTTAAAAATCTGCCCCTGTGGGGATATACGTGGGTGTTGCCTCCCAATATACGTAGGTATTTGCTTTCTTCTCAGAAACTACACATGCAATTCTGATGAAACTTAACCACAACCTTAATCAAATGTGTTGTACTAAAGTTTGTTCCTGGCATTTAAAAAACATGGGTCTAAAGTGGTCTATAGGGGGGGCTTGCCCCCCCCCCCCAAAATAGGTATTTGCTCTTTTCTCAGAACCTACACACACAATTTTGATGAAATGTCACCACAATCTTCATCATCCGTGATGTACCAATGTTTGTTCAAGGCATTGGAAACATTTGGGTCTGAGGAGGTACACGGGGTGGGCGGGGTGGGCGGGGTGGGCGAGGGGGGAGGGGGGTGTTGGGGGGTGGTTGCACCCCAAAATAGGTATTTTTTTGTTTGTTTATTTAAAGTCTTATGATTATGTTAGTATGATTCTACATGCTGCCCTGTCTTCTCGCAAGGATTCAAATTGGTTTAAAATACGTTTAGTCAGTGCAGTATACTGTTTATTATACCAGGTGAGCGCCAGGGGTATTTCCCCTATGTTTCTGTCATCAACTGCAGTTGTTTTCCTTGGCTGACCTGGCCATTGTTTAATGCTAAGTACACTCGTGGTTTATTTCTTTTTCAAGATATTCCAAATTGTTGTATTTGCTATCCCAATCTTTGTGCTATGGTTATAATTGAATTATTCTGTTCTTTCAGTTTCCAAATTGCTTGTTTTTATTTTAAAAACAGTTCTCTGGTCTTTATGTTGGTTTATGTCGACTGACTCCAAAGGCAGATTCCCAAGGTAAAATCAGAGGCTAAAACTAAGACTAGACAGCCCTTTTATGTGTGAACAATCAAGGCAACAAGAAACACCTGAGCAACAAGAAACACCTGTCAGTCATTTGTTTTGAATGCCTATGAATACCTAAAATTGGAGGACGGAACATAAAAAGTGATATTGCTCTACAATGGGAAAGCATATATATATATATATAGAAATACCAATAAATAAAAGCTGACCTTCTGCACTTTTGCCTCATATTCATGATTTGATCTCAAATTCAAATTTCTTGAGTATATAGCAATAATAACAAATTTGACTTCACTGTTCCAATACTTATGGAGGTCACTGTATATCATGCAAAGTATGCATTATTACAGAAAATATGCAAAAACAAAATTAATATGTCGAACAGTGCATTCGTTTTTGGTGTGTGAACGCTTTGTTTTTGATACATATAGAGTAGGGGTGTCCAACCTTTTTTTCCCGTAAGGGGGTCATATTACATTTTTGCCCCAAATAGAGGGTCGGTGAGCAAATTCCAGAAAGATAATAAAGCATTGGAGTTTCAATTTTTTTTTTTACGATTTACGGAAACAACAAAAAATGTGCTTTTTATAAACAAATTTCTTATGAGAACACTAATTTATTTGCTTACTTTCTCATTACTATATTGAACTGACGTTGTGGGATATCTGGCATTTTTTTGCTTGCACAAGTAGTCAATGTCTGCCTGGACACTTGATGTAGCTATGCGGAGTGTTCCGGATAAATGTATGTCTGTCTGGAGTTGTCTTGATTTTGTTTTGACAATTTTCATTCTTGAGAAACGTTGTTCAAGAAAATGTGCTGCCAAACATAGCAATGAATCGATAGATTAGGATAACACTCTGGGAGAGCGCATTGGCTCTAAAATGTCAGAAGGCCATATGCTCTGTAAAAACACTGTTCATGTCTGTCATTTTTTTCTCAATTAGTTCCAGTTGGAACATGTGTTACGGATTCGTCACTTCCGCTGTTGTGGTTTTCACCCACTTGACATGTTTCTGATATTATGTATTATTATTATTCTCAAAAGGTTTATTATTCAGGAACAGCTATCTAAAGTTAAAAAGGTTAACGTAAAATGATACAGGAAACCGAACCGGAAGAAAAAGGAGGTGAAGAGGAGGAGGCGGCGCGAGCAAAGTTGGAGAAGACGCGTGACGTCAAGGCTCCATAATGAGGCTGGTCTACCGAGAGTCGCGAGGGAATTTTGAGTTCCTTGAAGGGACATCCGGCGATAGGAATTATCGCTGGAGTGGAAAATCTGCGTAGTCAGATTTGGGGTGCAGAGATTTCGACGAATCCTCGCCTATTCACATCGGCTCAAGTAAGAGCCATTGGCCATTTTGAACCCCGCGCTTCGGACACCTACAAATGTTTTGCCTCGCGTAATCTTCACCCCAACATCCTACCGTTTGTCGGGGATGTGTGTGTGCGACCGCCTCGTCTCCAATTAGGTTGCGGTTCGCTGAGTGAGCGGTGAAGGTGCCCCTCTGAAGGGTGCCTTTGTACAGTTTCGGCGGGGTGATCCCCATTGTCAACTGTACGCGATTCGAATATCGACTGGAGAGCGAGATTGGGGCTT
Organism: Myxine glutinosa; assembly: GCF_964187855.1. NCBI lineage: Eukaryota > Metazoa > Chordata > Myxini > Myxiniformes > Myxinidae > Myxine > Myxine glutinosa. Next base: position 201,507,797 of record NC_136263.1, on the reverse strand, counting down.
AGTCTGGATATCGTTTGAGCGACCGCTGGAGTGAATCACACTTGCCTTGGGAAAGATTATAGAGACATTGAGGAGTGTCCTGTGAATATTTTTCTGCCGGGGCTCCTCTCGGGGTTCGGAGGTTTACCGAGACCAGTGGATCAGTGAGGAACCCGTAACACGTCATGAGGATCAGTGACATCAGTTACAAATGGATCTGCAAGCAGCTTCAGTTCATCACAGTGCTCTCTGACATCCGCACATAAGTCTTGGAAATTTCTCTCAGGCTGCCGAACAGTGCAGAATTATTTTCGTGGTTCAATGTCTCAGCATTCCTTGTTGATAGCATTTTGAAATGGACAACTTTCTTCATTATCAACTTTTTCTGAATCAACTCTAACTTCTGAAGAAACATTTGGACATGCTCATACAGTTTACTTACAAATTGATCCTTTCCTTGTCGCTTCACATTCAAGTCGACAAGATACTTGGTGATGTCAACTTGGAAAACCAAACCATTCAACTTCTCATCATTGTCCATGAAGTTTACAACGTTTCCTTTGTTTGTTATGAAGGTTTATATTTCTTCAGCCCGTGACCAGAATCTGGATAGTGTGGCATCATGGCTGAGCCAACAAACAAGGCTGAAGTGAACGACATCATGATGGTCTAATTCTACCTCTGTAAGCAAGGCCTTGAACTGTCTGTGATTGAGCCCCGTGGACTTTATGCAATTTACTCTCTAAACGATCTTTACCATCATACGTTTCATCTCTAGTGTCTTTGCACAGAGCTGTTCTTGGTGAATGATGCTTAATGACTTCATGAGGCACCGATTTGAGCATTAGACCAACAAATCCATTGTACTTTGCTTGCCTGTCTTCACAGGGGCTGTATCAGTTGTAAGACCACAAAGTTTGCTTTCAAAGTTGTTGAGGAACGAGCAGTTCCTCAACAATTTCGACATTTTGGTGACTCCTCATGCAAAGATTACCAGTTGAACTGGATCATTCACATCTATACTTTCATTGAGTGTTAAACTGGAACAATGAAAGCCATTGACTCTTTTGATCAGACAATTTTGAATGTTCAATGCTTGGTCATCCACTCTTCTAGCGACGGTCTGATTTGATAGGTTGATCTTCTCTACCATCGTCTTTTTGGCAGGGCATGCCACACATGTAAATACAGTATACCCAAGCAGTCTTTCGCAATTCCCCATCAGAAAATGGTTTCCATCTCTTGGTCATTGCTTCGGTGGTTCCTCCACGAGCTGTGGTGGTTCCTTCACGAACTGTGATAGTTCCTTCACGGGCTGTGGTGGTTCCTCCACAATCTGTGATTGTTCCTTCACGAGGTGAGGTGGTTCCTCCACCACTATCTGTGATAGTTCCTTCACGAGTTGAGGTGGTTCCTCCACAATCTGTGATAGTTCCTTCATGTGTTGCGGTGGTTCCTCCACAAGCTGTCATAATTCCTTCACGAGCTGTGGTGGTTCCTTCACGAGCTGTGGTGGTTCCTCCACAAGCTGTCATAATTCCTCCACAACATGTGATAGTTCCTTCACAAGCTGTGGTGGTTCCTCCACAAGTTCTGATTGTTCCTTCACGAGTTGAGGTGGTTCCTCCAAGCTTTGATGGTTACTTCACGAGCTGTGGTGAGTAGGTGATAAATGTTGCTTCTGGGACACCTCCGTTTAACATGGGAAATCCCTATCTAATGTCATTTACCCCCTTGTCTTTTTCAAAAATCATAAACACCTCTATTTCTCCCTCTATGAACCTATAATCCTTCTCGCCTTATGAACCTATAATCCTTCTCGCCTTATGAACCTATAATCCTTCTCACCTTATGAACCTATAATCCTTCTCACCTTATGAACCTATGATTTTCTTCCTTTATGAACCTATAATCCTTCTAGCCTTATGAACCTATGATCCTTCTCACTTACATGTAATTTTTACCCTATTCCCCCCACTACCCCCTTAATGTAGTTCCTTAGACCACTCTACTAATGAGCCTATAAATATATTATCTCTTTCTAACTTTTTAAATAGTTCCATTCTCCTATAGAACTCATCCCCATCAAGTATATTTATAAAGTATACAGGTTCCTTAACCTTTTGTTGTGAAAGTATAAAGTGGTATGTTTCACGGAGGGTTCTTGTTTGACCTCCTCCTCTCCCACATACCATTTTAAAATTATAATATTTATTATCCGATTGATAACCATTAAAGTTCTCACTCAACTCTAATATATTTTTCTTCCCGCCCTCCATTACCCCACTTAACAAATGAATATGTTTATCCGTCTTGAGAACCTTCTGACCAGTGATTCTCTCAACCTCTGGAATCTGATATTTTTCACATTCGTTATGTTTTCCATTTATATACCAAGGTTGATTACACCTCCACTCTTTAGTCTGGTTGATACTTGGTTCTATCATTTATATAATAGTAAAAAAGGCGGCGGTAGCCCGTTAAAATCCCTAAAATCATCCACCGTTTGCCCTTCACGTGACTCGTGGTGGTCCCTCTCTGCTCTCCCCCCGTTGGTATTTTTGTGCACATAAGATTGTTCACGGTTCTGTTTAAATATTATTTAAATATGTATAACCTTTCTCCTTCAGTGTTTTACTCAGTGGTATTTTACAACACACTGTTTTTCTTCCTATTTAAAAGGCTTTTCTCAATTTCCTCTCCAACTCATTCCACCTAAAAAAAAAGAAATTCAATATCTTATACGTCTCCCTCACTACATGGTCTAAATTCACATCCATTCCATCCCTCCTCCATCATTCTGAACCGGATTGCTAACTTGAAAATCACAACAAACCCAATTTGTTTTCAATGTTCGTCTTTCATTAATCATCCACTTTCTAAACTCCCCTCTTGCCCCTCCCATCCAAATCCCTCCCCTTGCACCTACACTCCTAAACTCCCCCCTTGCCCCGCCACTCCTAAACTCCCCCCCTACCCCTCCACTCCTGAACTCCCCCCTTGCCCTTCCACTCCTGAACTCCCCCCTTGCCCTTCCCCTCCTAAACTCCCCCCTCACTCCTCCCCTTCAAAACTCCCCCCCAACCCCTCCCATTCAAATCTCCCCCCATACCATTCCTCTCCAATTCTCTCTCCTCCCCCCTCCTCCTCAAAGCTGCCTCCTCCCCACTTCGTCTCCCTTCTATCTCATACCTCCACCCACCCCCAACCTTCTTCTTTCCTCTGCCCCCCCTCAAACAACCCCTCTCTGTGCCTCATCCCTTCACCTTCAAACCTTTCATCCTCCTCATCCTTCCCTTTCTTGGAACTCTTCTGCAATCGCTGACACACTAACAACTGCTCTCCCTACCTCCCCCTCTCATCCTTCATCTTACCCTACTCCTCCCCTCCCCTGTCCTGTACCCGATGCTCCCCCTCTCTCTTCATTCACGGTATGGACCTCAAACATCCGGGGCCTTCGCTCAAACCTGACTGATCTCTCCATACAGGTTGCTTCTGACAATCCAGACTTGATCTGCTTAACAGAGACTTTCCTCCTTCAAGATGTCTCTGATTCCTTAATATCTCTTCCTGGTTACTCCCTCCTCCGGTATGATAGACCTGAGCCTCGGCCTGGTGGTGGATTGGCTATCTTTATCAAAAACTCTCTTCCTCACTCTCCTTGCACTGCCCTCTCTCCTCCTCACCCCCAGGAGTACCTCTGGCTACGGCTTCCTCTCCGCTCCCACCTTTTGTTCATATGTGTTCTGTACCGTCCCCCAAACAGTGATGACTCCATCTATATTTCACTGTCTGACAACATGGACCAACTTCTATCCACTCATCCCAACTCTCTCTTCCTCATATGTGGTGACTTCAATTGTCATCATGCCACCTGGTTGGGTGTGGGTTCCTCTCTCACCAGTCATGGCACCCCAGCAAAGGACTTCAGTGACTCACTGGGATTGACACAATCTGTCAATTTCCTGACCCGGATCTCAGCCAATGGAGTATCTTCTCTTCTAGACTTGGTTATGACTAACTTCCCTGCTAATGTCTGCTGCTCTTCTTCTGCTCCAATCGGTTCTTCTGATCATGTGCTTGTCAAAGTGGACATCTCTCTGGCCATTCTCAGAGAGCCTCCTCAGCGTCGTCGAGTCTGGCATTTCATTCAGGCCGACTGGGACGGTCTTCAAGCAGCCATCAATCGTCTGGATTGGTCTCCCATCTCCACTGCCTCTGACATCAATTCTTCCTGGGAATTCTTCCAAAGCAAACTGATCTCTCTCATGCACAGATTTATCCCATCTCGCCTTCAGTTGTCTTACCCTTCCTCCCGTCCATGGTACACTGAATCTTGTAGTGAGGCAGTTGCCCTGAAACAACTTGCCTTTGCCTCTTGGAAGGCTAATCCAACTGAAGGAAATCTCAGTTCCTTCCACCAAGCTCGGAACAAGTGTGTGTCTACCCTCAGGAGTGCCAGGAAGCACTATCTCTCCTCACTCAAGAATGAACTCTCAAACCTGTCTCCTTCCTCCAAATCCTGGTGGCGTCTGGTCAAATCCGTTTCTGGTGTTTGTTCCCCCTCCATCCCCTCCCTTACATCAAATGGCCACACAGTTGACATCGCACGTGACAAAGCCGAATGCCTCAACTTTGTGTTTGCCTCAAAATCCTTAGTCCCAAACCCATCTCTCTCTGTTCCCACCTTTCCCAGTCGAACCAAACTGCTCCTGGACTCTGTGACCTTCTCTCCTGACAAGGTGGAGGAGTTTTTGTCAAACCTCGACTCTGATTCTGCAACTGGACCAGATGGCATCAGCCCACGGGTCCTAAAATCCTGCTCTGCCGCTCTATCTCACCCTCTCTCTGTTCTTTTCACCCTATCCTTTGCTCAAGGTCATCTGCCAGCATCCTGGAAATCAGCAAACATTACCGCTTTACACAAAAAAGGTGCAAAAACAGATCCGTGCAACTACAGACCAATCAGCCTGCTCCCAATTATCAGCAAAGTCATGGAATCCATCATTGCTTCGGATATGAAATCTTTCCTCTTCTCCAATGGCTTGATCTCTGATCATCAATTTGGTTTCAGACCAGGTCACTCTACTCTGGACATGCTGCTTCTGCTGTCTCAACAATGGATGGAGGTCCTCAATGCCAAACAGGAAATCAGAGCTGTCTCCCTTGACATATCACGTGCCTTCGATACGGTCTGGCACCCAGCTCTGCTCACCAAACTCTCCTCCTATGGTATCCATGGAAATCTCCATGCATGGCTTGCGGACTTCCTCTCTGGTCGTAGTCAACGTGTGGCCCTGAATGGATTTCTCTCATCTCCCCTTCCCGTTCAGGCTGGAGTTCCCCAAGGCAGTGTGCTGGGCCCTGTGCTTTTTCTGGTCTTTATCAATGATCTCTCCGACTCTCTGGAAAATCCTCTGTATCTCTTTGCTGATGACTCCACTCTCTGCCGCTCCATTCCTCTTCCCTCAGATCGGCAGTCTGCAGCCTCCTCACTCTCTGAAGACCTGGACAAACTCACAGACTGGTCAAACATGTGGAACATGTCTTTCAATCCTGACAAATCTCACACTCTTACTATGTCTCTCCGAAAAGATCGACTGGACAACCCTCCCATCTACTTTCTCAACAATCCTCTCCAAGAAGTTCTGTCGCTCAAGCTTTTGGGTCTCACCATCTGCCATGATCTTTCTTGGGAAAACCACATTTCCAAGCTGGCCTCCAAAGCCAGTCGCCGACTGGGCATCCTCCGTCGTGCGAAGTCCTTCCTAGGCACACCTGAGCTCCTCACCACATACAAGGCTTTCATCCGCAGCTCAATGGAATACTGTTCTCCCCTATGGGCTGGTGCTCCTGCCTCACACCTGGCTCGGCTTCACGCTGTTGAATCCAAAGCTTTCAGAATCATTGGAATCTCCCGCGATGAAGCTATCTCTGAGGGCCTTTCACTCACTCACCGCAGGCAGGTAGGTGGTCTTTCTGTCTTCTACCGACTCCTCTCCGGCCTTGCTCCCCCAGCTCTCTCTGTGCTCTGTCCCCCAAATATTCCTACAGGTCGCACAAGATCTGCCAGCCACCCTCTGATGGTTAAACTGCCGAAATCTCGGCTCTCTGCTCACCTTCACTCTTTCATTCCTCTTTTCTCCCGCCTCTGGAACAAACTCCCACACTCACTTCAATCACACTCCTCCCTCCAGGTCTTCAAAACAGCTGTTCACCACCAACTCTTGTCTTCCCCCATCCAAAACCTTGATCTTTTCTACCCCCACTAATTCACCCCAGATCCACCTTGTTTGAAATTCCAACTTCTTTCCTGGAAGTCTTGGCAGTGTCCATATGTTTTATACCTCTCCAACCCCCCCCCCCCCCCGCCTTCCCATGCCTCCCCCCCAAAGCCCTCTCCCTCCCACAGTTCTCTCGATGTCTCCATGTATCTCGGTCCCTGCTCTCAAATGTTGTGTTTGTGTCCTTCCCCCTCTCTCCCCATCTTGTCTACCGCTCACGATGTTATTTGTTTTGTGTGTCTGTTTGTCTTTCTGTGTGATTAATGTTCGCTCTTTCACGAGCCTCGATCTTGTATACAAAAAAAAAAAACAAAAAAAAAAAAACCCTTTTTAACTTATCACTTATATATATATATCTTATCACTTATATATATCTTATGACTTATATATCTTATCACTTATATATCTTATCACTTATATATCTTATCACTTATATCATATCACTTATATATCTTATCACTTATATATCTTATCACTTATATATCTTATCACTTATATATCTTATCACTTATATCTTATCACTTATATATCTTATCACTTATATATCTTATCACTTATATACTTATATAACCATAAGGGAGACGATCAATTCCATTTTCTAAAATAAACCTCTTATCATCAAAAGCCCCCAATGCTTTCTTATTCACCTCTTCTGAATATAATTCATGTTTATAACTTCTTATTCCATTAATCTTTCTAAACTCTTCTTTCTTTGTTGTTAAACAGTTATAATAATCCTTAAAGTTTATTGTTTCTTTAATGACATTTTTCTTTACACCTTTTAACTTCTTATCAGTCTTTTCAAAGTTATTCACAATGTATTTATAAGCATAAGCCTTCGACCTCAATCCCACAAATTCACTCATAACATTTCCTCCCAATTCATCCTTGAACTTTCCAATCACCTTTTTATTTTTAGAAGAGAACAACTCACTCTCTGGACTGTAATTACTTGTATCATAGATATTAATGTCCTTTTTCATGTCTGAATAAACATCATCAGTATTAATTTTCAAAATAAAACTATCAGTATCCATATACAACAATGACACATTATCCTTATACTTTGATTTTAGATTAATATAAAAGTAATCATACATTAATGACTTTGACAAGTCAAGAATTGATGTTCCAATGTAAATAGGTTTGTCCATTTCAATACTCTCTTTAACCAAATGGATCGCACAAAAGTTCTCAGTAAAGACCTCAGCTCTAGTAAAACTCGGTCTATTAATTAATTTTGATGCTTGTTCCCAAGATGTTGCTAGTCTGATATTTTGTCTTTTCCTCACATTCTCCATGGTCTTACCAAAGACCGCATTATTCAGCAATTTATAAAAGTCTTTCTCAAAATCTGATTTTGACTCTGTTCTTCTTTGTGTATTAAAATCAATGTACTCCTTTAACCAATGACTTTGATTGAACTTTAGAACCCTGTGGATCTTCTCTACTCTTAGACCTTTTGATAAATATTGTCGCAAATTTCTTTGGTGTAGTACATAATTTTTCTTGTTATATAATGTAGTAAGTAATTTTTCTGTTGATTCACCTATATCAAACGATCGTTGATAATCACTCAACCATTCTTTCTTTGGACTTCCTTTCTCACAAGCAAATGGAAGATCTTTATGTTTGATATGAAGTTCTTCAGGATATTTTAAATCGACCTCAAAATAATAACCAACCTTTGAATCATCCAATTCTTTTTGTGTAGAGATACATACATCTTGTAAAACCTTTGTGTAGTCTTTTTCCTTTACCCATCTTAGTTTCCCATAAGGAAGAGCTTGAGACATTGCCCAGCCATACAAGTTGTTTGCGTCATAGTACATCAAGTAAGAACTCTCTTTCGTTGAATCATAATTTGGAAGATATTTGTTATTTGCTTTTGCGTATCTGCTCGAGCATACTTGTGAAATTCCACCTCTTTTTGCCTTTTCAATCATCAAAAGCATATCGACATCGGTTATCAAATCCAAAGCTTGTTTTGTCATTTTGAACATCGCGCTCCAAGCCAATCCAGGTGCTGTGTAGTAGTGAGCAGGATCCAATCCATATCCAGTGCGACAAACAGATCTAAAGGCTTCAAATACATCGGCCAATAAAAGCACATCAGTTTTGAGATACAAATCGTGATACTCGCCAAGATTCTTGATGTTATATTTTTCCCAAACATTTTGTGCGTGTACATAATCTTTATCAGATATATGACTGTTGTTTAATTTGTTATCGAAATTTTCTTTTAAAGGAAGTTGTGTTTCATTGAATCTCTCAAATGAGTCCATATAGTCATAGGGGTAAATTCCCTTTTGTGTTAGAAAATCTTTATCTGAAAGATACTCTGAAAGACATGGAAACTCTTTTAGATTTTGAACCAAGTTAGCCAATGGACTTGCCATGAATTTAAATGTATCAAGAAATCTGATATGTGTAATAGGAGATGTGTGAATTGTTTTTGTGAATGAAATGAATTTCTGATCCGTGTTAGGAATTGCTGAAATGTGTCCAGATGTCTTTGAAAGTTCATTAATAAATAGATGCGTATCATAATGAGCGTTGTTATGAAGAAAGACAGGAATGAAAGAGGGGAGTTGATAAATTAATATTACAACTTTGATGAGCTGGACCTCTATATTTACCAGTGAGATGACAATGATCTCTAACCTTTAGACCTTCACCAATTTTTTCCTCACAAATATGACAAACATTGTTTTTTCGAAATTCCCTTTTCTGTTCACTCGTCAAGGACATTGGTTTATTAGTTTCTCTCATTATCTTGGTTAATCGGACACAGTCTTTTTCTAGTCGTTTCACAAACTCCTCTGGGGTATTTGAGCCTCTATACACCTCTAACTTGTTATATTTATCACCAACGGATGATTTGATATAATAACAAAAACCGCAAGGAGTATGTTTTTGATATTTATTTGTGTATGATTCTTTTGGATCTGGAGAAGCAGGATCTATTTTTTCTAGAATACTTTCAAAATCAGCATATATAACAAATGGATGTTTGATCTTTTTCTTTTCATCTTTGAATGTGATATTTGAGCCTTCTTTAGGCATATTGATTACCGTTGATTTATGTTCACCACAATAATTTGAATGTTTATCTAATCTTTCTTGTGTATGGAAGAAGTTAAGACAACGCAAACAAATATATATTTTATTTGTTCTTTTACATACTTGTGGTTTTATTAATTTAGCAATATCTTTAATGTATGTATAATGTGAATTTTCCTCTGAATTAAAATATAGAAGATTAATATGAGTTTGTTTACAATTGTCAGAAAGCTTTAAAACCTGAATGCTGTTTGTTTCTGTTAGACCATAAATATTAACTGATAAATTATTTATCTTTTCAAATTTAGGAATATCATTTAAAGCCATAGGAAACTTTAGATCTTTCGTATTTAATGTATTCTCATATTTTTTATAATGAGATACTCTTTCATCATGAAAATATGGAGGATGTAGGTGTGCTAGAATAGACCAGAGAAAACATTTATTGTCTTTATTTTTGATATTGATAACTGCTTTTCTATTTTTGATAACACTGGGTAAATCAATGTAGGAAGAAGCTTTTAGAGGATCTGATTTAAGAATATGAATGTCTATGTAAATGATTTTTCCTATATTGAATCCACTTCCTACGATTGAATTATCCACATCTTGCTCTTGTTTAATAAGTTCATCATAGACTCCTGATGTTTTAAAATCTTGATATGAAGATATAAAGTGTGGCTCAGTTCTCATGTATGGTGTATCTATAACTCCTTCGTCCTTTGTCATTTCTAATTTTACTCCCATATAAAATTTAAGTGGTTTCATTTCTTTTAGTGTTTTTTCAATCAACGTTTGAACAGCAGGTTTAACTATTTCTACAGCATCAACTATAGACTCTGGTTCAGGAGGTTTGAAGTTAAAGACTCTTATTTTAATATGTCCTTTGAATGCGCCATCAGAGTTTTTAGTTGTGATAAAATTTGATAAATGTAGAATTGTTTTAAGATGTATTTCGAAGCCTTTCTTGAGGATATTTTTATTACATGCAGAACAGTGTTTTGTTTCCTTCTGAATAGGAGATAGTAGGTGAAGTAGATTAAATGTGTGTTTGTTAGTTTTAAGGTGTCTTTTGTATTGTGTATATTCTTGTTCACAAACGTCGCAATACGTTGCTTTGATCGTATTTATTTATATAGTAAAATTATACTTAAAACAAAGTGCGTTTTTTAGAGGCTTTTTAAAAGATGAAACTGTGCTTAAAGTAAAACACCTTTGAGCTTTTCAACTCGTTTTATGTATATAACTTTACTTGAAGTAAAACACCTTTGAGCTTTTCAACTCGTTTTATGTATGTAACTTTACTTAAAGTAAAACACCTTTGAGCTTTTCAACTCGTTTTATGTATTTTTTATTTTTTATTTTTTTATTTTTTTTTTGTATACAGAATCGAGGCTCGTGAAAGAGCTAACATTTATCACAAAAAAAAATCAAACAAACAAACAAAATATATAAAAAAGAGGGAGCGGTCGACAAGATGGGGAGAGAAGGGGAAGCACACAAACACAACATTTGAGAGCAGGGACATCGGGAGATGTGTGGGAGGGAGAGGGCTTGGGGGGAGGAGGCGTGGGAAGTGTGAGGCGGGTGGGAGAAGTGTAATACACAAGGACACTGCAAGGACTTCCAGGAAAGAAGTTGGTATTTCAAAAAAGTGGATTTGGGGTGAAATTAGCAGGGGTAGAAAAGATCGAGGTTTTGGATGGGGGAAGATAAGAGATGGTGGTGAACAGCTGATTTAAAGACCTGGAGGGATGTGTGGAATTGAAGAGAGTGAGGGAGGGGGCGGGCTTGCTGGGGCAGCCTGGCCTGAACAAGTTGGCAGTTGTTTTAGAATATTCTCCACTTGTAGATGAACTCTGTCGATGCGATGCGATCGATGCGATGCGATGACAACTCTGTCGCAGGAATCCCCTTCCCGGGAAACCCGAAAGTTCGCTAGTGACTCCCGTTCGACAACGTTCGCTTCAGAACTTGGAGCAGCTCGGCTTTCTTGTCTGACTCCATTCGCTCTGCCTTCTTTTTTTCTTCCTCCTCTTCGTCGTCTGGTTCCTGATCCAGTTGCATTTAAAACCAACTTTTTCACCTTTTGAAAACAGTTCATAAACAATAAACCTTTTGACAACAATAATAGTACATGGAATCGAAAATGTTTACAGTGGATGAAAACCACCACAACGGAAGTGACGAATCCGTAACAATATATACAGTGTATGTATATATATATATATGTATATATATATATATGAATATATATATATATATATATATACCTATATATATATATATACCCCACGCAAGCTAAGCAAAGAGCGGGGTTATGCAATTGGTTCACTTTTGTCTTCTCTTTTTTTCTTTTCTTTTTTGTATACAAGATCGAGGCTCGTGAAAGAGCGAACATTAATCACACAGAAAGACAAACCGACACATAAAACATATAACATCGGGAGCGGTAGACAAGATGGGGAGAGAGGGGGAAGGACACAAACACAACATTTGAGAGCAGGGACCGAGAGACATGGAGACATCGAGAGATCTGAGAGAGGGCGAGGGCTTTGGGGGGGGGGGGCATGGGAAGGGGGCGGTGGGAGAGGTATAAAACATATGGACACTGCCAGGACTTCCAGGAAAGAAGTTGGAATTTCAAACAAGGTGGATCTGGGGTGAATTAGCGGGGGTAGAAAAGATCAAGGTTTTGGATGGGGGAAGATAAGAGATGGTGGTGAACAGCTGTTTTAAAGACCTGGAGGGAGGAGTTATGTATATAACTTTACTTAAAGTAAAACACCTTTGAGCTTTTCAACTCGTTTTATGTATACTAGGGCATGCCCGTACGTGGGTGCAATGCCCGTACGTGGGTACGTGGGTACGTGGGTGCGAGTACGGTGACAATCCCCCCCCCCTCTATTTACATGAAATGGTTTGGTTCATGAAATGGTTTGGTCCATTCGCAACGCCAAAGCGAACGGCGAACGGCTTGCGAGTACGGTGACAATCACCCCCCTCTATTTACATCAAATGGTTTGGTCCATTCGCAACGACCACAGAACCCCCCCCCCCCCCTCTATTTACATGAAATGGTTTGGTCCATTCGCAACGCCAAAGCGAACGGCGAACGGCTAAATCGCCATAGCTCGGTAACTACTTGTCCGATTAATTTCAAACCTTGAAAAGGCACATCCTCGGGTCCCCAGCAATATACCTGGCAAGTTTAAAGTATATCGGACCCGTGGTTGTCGAGAAACAGCGGTCACAGACATACAAACATACAAACATACAAACATACAAACATACACACAGAGATTACTGGAATTATAGATAGATAACTTTACTTAAAGTAAAGCGTCTATGTATTAGCCAGAAAGTTTAGATACTCTAGTTCATCAATTTCAATTTCACTATCTGAGTCATCAATAAAGCTACTCTCATAACTATCATTTGAACACAAACTATTAGTATCATAACTATCTTCAGATCCTAGACTCTCAGTATAATAACTCTCAGAGTATTGACTGTTAATATCACTCATTTACATACCATTAAACTTCCATCAATATCTATATATTTTCTTTCATTAGAACTAATAACCACAATATTTTTTACATTAAATGTTATTTTCAAATAATCTCTAATAATCAGAGTACGGAATGATAGTTCACCACTAATATTCATATTATTAATTTCACCCACATCTTTGGGTCTATTAAAGAATATACAAATGTTTCCTCTAGAATCGTTGATGGTCTTATCATTCATTTTCAAAGCTTCTTTATCAATGACCTTTTCAAGCTTTGAGTAAATTGTTAGTAGTAGTGGAGAAACTTTTGTCAAATTTACTTTAATAGAGTTATTAATTAACATAACTTGTCCCGTAAATTTAATAAAAGGACACATGTTATTCTCCATTATGGGTTTAATCCAAAAATTTCCATATTTATCTTTGTTCAATTTAACATCTTTGACATATTTTTCTATATCTTCCACCAAAGTAGAGATTGATTGAAATTTGTCTTTTGTGTTTTACTTTAAGCACAGTTTCATCTTTAAAAAAGCCTCTAAAAAAGGCACTTTGTTTTAAGTATAATTTTACTTTATAAATATGATAAATTCTGAAGGATATTTCAAATTTCCAGACTCTCCATATGATAAATTAGAAATCTGCCACCATTGTGGTAGAATAGGGCTTAATAATGAGGGTTCATATAAACTATGTATTTTCTGTGATTTAATTTTAATTAATGATAATAAAAAATATAAAAAATATATAACTCTTTTAAATTAGAACCAAAAATGAATTACTTTACAAGATTAATAAGAGAGATGAATGTTAAGTATTATGGTGATAATACACCATTTCTTACAAGGGAAGAGACTATTTGTATTGAGGAAATGTATAAGGGTTTAATGATATTTATTTTTCAAAATAATTTTAATGGGAATGTTAATACAAGATACTATATAAACAAAATAATGGATTATTTTGAAATTAAACCTGAACTCAGGATAAAATATAGAGTTTCTCAAAAAACTCAAAAAAAGTTAGATGACTTGTTTTCCAAATATATAAATGAATGATTTTTTACCCATTTGGGAAAATAAGATAAAATTTAATAACCATAAAAATCTTCCAAATTCATTGAGATGTCTAATAGTCGGGTCAAGCGGATGTGGAAAAACCTGTTTACTTTTAAAGATGCTCCTTCGTCCTAATTTTGTAGATTATGATAATCTAATAATTTTTACAAAGTCAAGTTTTCAACCCAAGTATCAACTACTCTCACAGGGTTTTAATGCGGGTCTTAAAAAGGAAGACATTATCGGTTTATTTAAACTTCAAAACAAACTAAATGATTATAATATTGATGATATAATACAATTATTTTGTGATACACAGAAATCAAAATCAAAACCAAAACCCATAACTTGTATTCTCAGTGATAATACAGATGATACCTTCACCTCAAGATTTAGATAAATCAAAAAAGAACCTCGTTAACTTTGATGATTGTGTTAATGAGAGAAACCAAACAGTAATGGATAGCTACTATACAAGAGGGAGACATTCTTCTTGTAATTGTATTTATCTTAGTCAGTCATATTTTCAACTCCCTCGGCGCTCAATAAGAAACAATGCTAATACTTTTATTTTATTTAAGTTAAATTCAATAGATACAAATAATTTTTGGAGAGATAATTGTTCTACATTATGTAGTAAGAAGGAATTTGAAAATAATATGAAACACACGATTGGAAAATATAAATATATTGGTGTGAAACAAGATGAGATACTAAATGATATTTTTCAAAAAATAAATACAGAAAATGAATACCGAAGAAAGAGTAAGAAAGTTTAAAGAACATCAAGAGTTGGTTTCAAAAGTTGTAAAGCAACAGGAAGACATAAAGAAGAAAAGGAGACAGAAACTAACTGGTGAAGAAGCCTTTGAAAGAAAACAAGAGAAATTTTTAAAACCACTTTTAAAAACTCAACAAACGATTTCACCTACAGTTCCCACGGTAGGATTTACTCCAAAAAAATTTCAAATGCTCAAAGATTTTAGTCAAATGACAGAGCAAGAACTTGGAGAATTAGAATATGATGATGAAGTATTATTTCGGCATCTTGAGAAGGTAAATAAACTTTGCAATTATATTGTAGAAGCTCTTCAAAACAATGAATATTTGAAGGGTTCAAAAACCAGAGCAGGTCTCATTCCAACAGAAGAACCAGCACAGTTCCATCTTGTGAAAGAAAAGTTATTGATATTTAATGATAAATTGGTGTTCTTAAGTATAAAATATCCAACCAAATGTTGAATTAACCCCAAGATTAATGTTTCTTCTAACAAAAGATGGACATGCTAATTCACCTTATTTTGATGAACCGCTTGATATGGAAAGAGAGGAAGATAGAGAGTATATTGAGTTGCTAAACACACTTGATTATGGAGTTTCTGTTGCTGGTAAAAGTAAGAAGAATGAGAAGGAGAAACATATTATTGATGCTTTATGTAAGCTTGGTTCGGGTGTTAGTTTTCTTCCAAATGACCCATCACAATTAGTTAATAGGTTATTATTGTTGTTAGGTAGTAAGAAGGCTGGAAACAACAATTGTTTTAATGAAGCATCCACCATTTTAGATCAGTTGATGAATATGAAAATAATTAATAAATGTCAATACAAAGATATTTTATTAGATATTAAATAAGATGAGAAGCACAATTCTTAGTTTTAATTTCACAACGAGTGATTACACAGCTTCATTCCCTTACCCACTACAACTTGACCCCACAAAAGAATATGAGGCTTCTTTGTTGTCAATGGAGACTTACAATACCCTTTTTAATATCACAGAGAAAAACAACAAGTTTAGTTTTAATCCAGGAAGTGGATATAAAACTATAACCGTTTCACCCGGTGCTTACGAGATTTCTCAAATATCTTCAGAAGTCTCTCGCCTTATGAAAGAAAAAGGTGATGAACCAAAAAATATTGTAATAGATATTCAAAAACACACTTCAAAATCAACTATTAAACTTAAAAATAATTATAAAGTTGATTTCACGATTGAAAATTCGTTCAGAGAGCTATTGGGTTTCTCTTCTAAAAAGATTGAAACTAACGGGACGTCTTACAGTGATAATGTCATTCAAATATCCTCCGGTATAAATTCAGTATTAATTCATTGTGATTTGATTGATGGTGCTTATAACGATGGAATAAGAACAAATACAATATTTTCATTCAGTGCATACTCAACCCCGATTGGTTATAAATTTAATATGGAACCAAAAAATCTTGTCTATTTACCTGTGTCAGGAAAAACCATATACAGAGTAAATTTTAGGATAACCGACCAAGATAATCGTATGATATCCTTTAATGATGAAATTATATCCATCAGAATTCACCTACGTGAAGTTTTTCAATAAATAAATATTGGTTATTGTGAGAAAACACGAGTTGGGAAAATATAAAATAATTACAGGGGATGGGATGTTCCTTTCACCATACTATAAGGGTGAAGGTATGTTTCTTGGTAGAGGATACTATAAACCAAAGAGACAACGGGGTGTGGGACATCAATTTAGAAATAAAGGAGATGGGATAATTGATGCTCTAATGGGTATTGGTTCAACCATCCTTAAACATAAAGACCTAATTGGTTCAACTGCTTCAGCTGTGGGCTCAGTTGCGGGTACTATAAAGAGTATAAAAGATGCTCAAAAGGAGTCTCATAAATTACAAGCAATCAAAGAAATTAAAAAAGGTAAAACTCAACTATCTTCACAAGAACGACAAAAAATCATTAAAATACTTGGGTCAGGGTTTCAACGATTTTAATGCTATATAAATACAAGTATGGAAGCGATTGATAGTATCTATGATTTGGATGATACGATTATCATTTCAAACTCTACTAAAAAGGAAGACTATTTTAAGGTAAATGCTATAACAGGAACAGACTGGAATTCAAACGGAACAAAAAGTTTTGAAATAAATAATCAACAAACTTACTTGAATATAGCTGATAGTTTCTTGCTGTGTAAATTTAAATTCACTGAGGCTGCGAATAATACTAATGCTACACTCGTAAATGATTTCTTCTGGAAAATGTTTGATAGTGTCCACCTGTATATTGGAACACAAGAGGTTGAAGCGGTTGATTATGTCTCTGCTATATCTGAAATGATGAAATTTACACTATATTCGTTTCGTGATAGAATGGGTAAGGGAGCTGTTGAAGGTTTTATTCCTGATATGTCAACGGGAACAAATGCTGACCCTGGTTATAGTCAAAGGAAGGCAATGTATAATGATGACACAAAACCAGAGAATAGTTTTACCGTAGCAGTACCTCTGAAAGGTATATTTGGATTTTGTGATTATGATAAAGTTTTGTATGGTCTTAAAATTAGATTTCAACTACAAAGGAATGATAATGTAAATAGGTTGCTTTTTGGGGTTGAAAATGCTTTTGGCGACAATAATAAATTTGTTATTAATGATTTGTGTTGGTATATTAGTGAATATACTCCTAATCTTAAAACGGAAGAGATGTTAAATAGAAGACTTAACTCAAAGAAACCGCTAAATGTATCATACCTTAAAAGAAGATGTCAACACGTTAAACTGGAACACACTACCCACACTTGTAATTTGGGTGTTCTTGAAGGAAAGCCACGATACCTATGGCTCATTTTTAAGAAACCAGATGGAGAGGAGGGTACTGATAAGAATAATGCGCTGAGTGATAATGCTAAGGTGAAACAACTTCGGGTTTCTCTTGATGGAACATTTTATCCGCGAGATAGATTGGAAATTGATTGGGAAAAAAATGATTATGTGGAAGCCTACAAGTCTTACCAAAAGGTGTGTGAAAGCAACGGTAATAATGATCCTATTTTGGATATGGTTGCGATTCAAAAACTTTATACAATCTATGCAATTGACCTGAGTTCTCAAAAGGAAACTATAAAGTCTAATAGAGTGGATACTTCTCTATACATTGAAAGAGGAGAGAATGAAGAAGTTGATGCTTATTGTTTGCTTTTGGAGGAAACAGAATTACAGATTAATACAGATAATGGTGTTATGATTAATATCACATAGGTTTTTTTCTCATAAATAAATGAGTAGGAAAGAACTGGTATATGTTAATCAAATCAATCTTAATAAATTAACATCTTGTATTCAAAATCAAAAGCCTTGTATTATTAACGTTAATACAATTCAAAGAAAAGGAGCAGTAAGAATTGATGTTTTACTCACAAGAGAACAGGTAAAAACACTAAATGATGCTGGTTCACTTAAATTAAAATGACAAAACATATGTTAAAGAAATATTCAATACAAGAGGGAGGATTTCTCCCGTTTCTAATTCCTTTATTTGCTGGTTTAAGTGCGGCGGGAGCATTGACTGGTGGTATTTCAGCAGCGGTAAAAACTGCTAACGAAAGGAAGGCACAACTAAAAGCTCAAAAAGAATTGGAAAGACATAACAAGGAGTTGGAGAAACAAATTCGTGGAAGTGGTGTAATTGTGGATTTTGCTCAAAAACTTGAAAGTCTACCTGATAAAGCTAGATTGTTAGTTGGAGATATGCTTTCCTCTATCGCTCAAGCGGGTGTTAAACTAACTAAAAGGGGTAATGGGTTATATCTTGCTCATAAATAAATGGATAAATGGTTTAAACAATTTGGAAAGAACACAACGTCAAATATAGAACTTACTAAATATTGTAAAAAACTAAAAATTGATAATGTGGTTATTTGTATGAGAGATGAATTTAAAAAGTTGTCCAAGAATACAATGAATATTATTATGAATTTAGACACACAGAATGGTTCTCATTGGGTTTGTATTCATAATAGTCAGGATAAATATTATTTTGATAGTTATGGTATGCCACCGCCTGTTGAAGTAATACAATTCTTACAGAATGGTGTTTATCAAACATTTCAAGTTCAAGAAATTAATTCTAAATGTTGTGGTCAATTATGTTTATATGTATTATTTCAAATCAACAATAATGAAAATTTTTATGATATCATTTTTAATCTAATATAAATGACTTATGTTGGAAAAGATGGTTCTATCTTTGGAAAATCCTCTCAGGATATTGATTTATCATAATTATTATACAAAGGCACAGGCTGCTGAACGACAAAAATATAGTATAAGTAAAAATATTAATATGAAGAATAATTATAAATTAATCAATTATCCAAACCCGACAGATGCGAATGACTTAATTAGATTTAGTGATTTATCACAATATATATTTTTAAAGAAAACAGCACGTTTTGTTAAACAAGTAAAATTTACAACCACAACACCCAGTTATACTGACCATACAGCTTTCCTCATTCAATTTAACTCTCTGCTTACAATTGAATTTTATAAAGAAGGACATATAGTTAATATGCGAATCAATAAATGGGGGTATGATATGCCTGATTTAGGGTGTAATTGGTATTTTTCAATAAACTTTGAAGACCTACATGATTTGAATCAGTCTCGTAAAGAAGAATATTATCCGCTTGGTGAGGATAAGGATTTATGTGGAAGTACAATTAGTAAACAACAAATACATGATTTTAAGAAAAGAAAAATATATGATAGTATAGCGATGGTGAACATGACAAAGAAGGAAGGTGATGAGGTAAGGATAGAAAGCCGAGGAATACAAACCGATTTGGTAGTGGGAAGATGGGGTGGTATTACCTGTTATAATATTAATCTCACATATATTTCTGATACATAAATGGCAGGAAGAAGACTACAAGAGAATTATAATTTTTGTATTCAGGGATACCTACAAGAAAAGGGTGCTCGGTATTACATACCTTATGATTTGGAGCATATACATGGAAATTTTGTCATTAAAAACTGGCCTTATACTAATATTGCTAAACGCACAAATAGAGACTTGTTTAAAATATTAAATAAAAATGAACTTCTCAAAGTTATGAAATATAAAACTCTTTTAGAAATCGTCAACAAATCTTATTGGTATCCTATTATGAGAAAAATAATTATAGATACAAGAATAGATCAAAATCCAGATGAGTATCTGCATAATATTCTTTTGGGCTCAAGCTCAAGGGTAGCAAGGGATGAGGAAGGAGTTGAAGAAGAGAAGGAGGAAAGAGAGAAGGAGGAGAAGGAGGAAAGAGAGAAGGAGGAGAAGGAGGAAAGGGAGAAGGAGGAGAGGGAGAAAAAGGAGAAGGATGAAAGGGAGAAAAAGGAGAGGGAGGAAAGGGAGAAAAAGGAGGAGGAGGAGAGGGAGGAAAGAGAGAGGGGGAAAAAATATAAAATATGACCATTCCTGAGATTAATGAAAGATTGAAGTTATTACGGCAAATAAATCAATCTCAACGCACTGAAGAGGAAAATAAAAAACTAATGACTCTTATGAAGATATTGGTTTTTAAATTTGCTATAATAAATTCAGAGAGCAGATATACAACATATAGTTGATGATGTTGGTGTTATTGACTTTAGTTAGTTTTATTTGTAAATAAATGGAGGAGAGAGTGAAGGCATTCCTAAGGATTCTTTATGTTTTAAAAATCAAGATAGAAATGTATATGTTGAAAACCCAAAAGGCTTTGGCACTATGTAGGACTTTTTCTCATAAATAAATATGAGTTATTGTCTCAAATGTAAAAAGAAAACTAAATCTAAAAATATCTCCTTTGTTAAAGCTAAAAATAATAGAGTTTATCAAAAAGGAATATGTCAAGTGTGTGGCTCTAAAAAGTGCCAATTCATCTCTCCTAAAAGTGGAGGAGACATACAAAAGTTTTTGTCAGGAAGTAAATTTACAACAACTGGAATTCCAGGGGAACTACATCTACCTGGATATTCTTTCTGTGGTCCTGGAACAAACCTGGATAAAAGATTAGATGAGGCTGACAATCCTAAACCTTGGGCTAAACCTACAAATAGGGTTGACGAAGTGTGTATGAAGCATGATATTGCTTATGGGAAAACCACTACGTTGACTGAAAAACATAAAGCCGACAGAGAAATGTTGTATAATTTGTCTTTGATACAAAATCCAACGTTGAGAGAGAAGGTTGATAGGTTTATTGTGAGAAATTTGATAAATGCTAAATTGAAACTTGGCCTTGGTTATTCACCCTCAAAAAACTATTAGGCTCAAATGATGTCATCAAGACTGAGGAGCTTTTGGCTGATGAATTACATAAACCTATAATCACAAAGTTTAAAAGAAGGAAAGTTTATTCTAAATACACCGACCACATATGGTCCGCTGATTTAATCGAACTAAAAAATGATAAGGGATACAAGTATGCTTTAACCGTTATTGATTTGAGGAGTAGATTTGCTTGGATTGTTCCTTTGAAAAACAAGAGAGGTTATACTCTGATGTTAGCCTTCCAACAGATATTTAAGAAAAGTAAAAGAAAACCAAAGAAACTGTGGACCGATGAGGGAACAGAGTTCTAAAACAAAATATTTACGAAATTTCTTAAGGGGAAGGGTATTAAATTATACAGCACCTTTAATGAAGGAAAGGCAGTTGTTATTGAGCGTTTTAATCGTACTTTAAAAGAGAAATTATATAAAAAATTCACACAACTCGGTTCCCAAAAATGGGTGTATTTTATTCAGGATATTGTAGATAATTACAATAATACAGTTCATTCATCAACAAAATCAAAACCATCAGAAACATTTACAAAATTTGAATATGAAAAGGAGATTAATTTGAGAAAGCCCAAGTTCAAAGTTGGTGCTATTGTAAGAATATACAGATGGAAAAGTCATTTTGAGAAAGGTTATACAAAGAGATGGACTAATGAATTATTCAAAATTGTTGATGTAATGGATACTATGCCTTGGACTTACAAATTATATGATATGAATTGGGAAGAAATCTTGGGTTTATTTTACTCACAAGAATTACAAAAAACAAAACTGATAATTCATTAAACAACAACCATCCATACTTTCATCCACCCAGATTAGCTAATTTAATTAGCAGTAAAAAAAAACAAACAAACAAAAAAACAAACATAAGCTACACCCACACAGACCCCACCCACAAACCCCGCCCACACAGACCCCACCCACAAACCCCGCCCACACAGACCCCGCCCACACAGACTACACCCACACAGACCCCGCCCACACAGACCACACCCACACAGACCCCGCCCACACAGACCACACCCACACAGACCACACCCACACAGACCACACCCACACACACCACACCCACACAGACCACACCCATCATCCCCCACCCCTGTGCGCCCCCACCCTTGATCCCCCCTCATCCCACCCCCACCTTCCCCACACACACAAGGGGAGGGGAGGGGTGGGATGAGGGGGGATCAAGGGTGGGGGCGCCACTTCCCATCTTTTTTTCCTTTATTCTCTTTTTGTAATTAAGAATTAAATAATCCTGGACAAAGCGAATAAAATCAAAATTATTAAATAACATTAAAAACATAAAAATTATAATAAAACATTTTTCATGAGGTATAAATTCAGTTTCTTCCATAAATTCAGTTTCTTCCAAGGTATCATGTGGTATAGTATAAATACAGTAATAAAATCAAAATTATTAAATAACATTAAAAACATAAAAATTATAATAAAACATTTTTCACGAGGTATAAATTCAGTTTCTTCCATAAATTCAGTTTCTTCCAAGGTATCATGTGGTATAAATACAGTAATAAAATCAAAATTATTAAAAAACATTAAAAACATAAAAATTATAATAAAACATTTTTCACGAGGTATAAATTCAGTTTCTTCCATAAATTCAGTTTCTTCCAAGGCAATCCAACATAATGTTGTCTCCCATGTTGGCTTCACCAATTTCTTTTGTGTCTGCAAGGCACAAAAGGGATTTTAAATTAAATTCACCAAAAACAGTATTTACCTGCCGTGCCATCCCAAAACCACACGAGGGCAGTCTAGGACCATAAATGAGAAACTCCATTTTTCCAAATTTTTCAACTCACATGAGCAGGAAATGAGTTGACACTCCTCCGGTCGTCGAAGTTGTGAAATCCCTGGGTTTCATCAAACTTCATGTTGCTTGGTTGGTTTTTCATGCTGGAATAAAACAAACAGTTAGTTAAAGGAAATAACACACAGCTCACTTTGCAACCAGCTGCTCCTTTAACACACAGTTATTCAACCACCAACTTTGATAAAAAGGAGAAAATTAATGGATGGAAGTTTGTGAATAATTAATTATATCTCTTACCTCTCGCATAGAATTTCAAACAAGGTGTTTAATTCGTTGTCAGTCATTGGTTCTGTTGTTGAGACAACCTTGGAGAATATTAACGGGTGAGAGAGGCTTTCTAAACACTCAACCATCTCATTATGAAGACCCCTCCGAACTTCAGTGAATTCTGTAAGCGTTTCATTCAAATCCTCCCTTTGTTGGTGAAAATCATTGACTTCATTTTCAACATCAATCACCAGCTTTGATAAAGATAAACTGTAAAAAGAGAAAAACAATAATTATTGAGAGGCTGTTAATGATGTTCCATATAAGACAATGAATAATTAATCGTGAGAACAAAAAAACTTACCTGTCTTCTGATAAAGCTTCATCCTCCATCCTCCAGAGAAACATAACGTGTGTTTAAAAAAGCAAGGTGTGGTTAGAGCCTTTATAGGCAAGGCTGAGTCATTGGCAAGGCTGAGTCATGGCTGAGTCATCCTGTGCCACGTTGGCAACTGGCTCAACAAAAGATGATGCAATGTTTCGCCATAAATGATAGAACCAAGTATCAACCAGACTAAAGAGTGGAGGTGTAATCAACCTTGGTATATAAATGGAAAACATAACGAATGTGAAAAATATCAGATTCAAGAGGTTGAGAGAATCACTGGTCAGAAGGTTCTCAAGACGGATAAACGTATTCATTTGTTAAGTGGGGTAATGGAGGGCGGGAAGAAAAATATATTAGAGTGGAGTGAGAACTTTAATGGTTATCAATCGGATAATAAATATTATAATTTTAAAATGGTATGTGGGAGAGGAGGAGGTCAAACAAGAACCCTCCGTGAAACATACCACTTTATACTTTCACAACAAAAGGTTAAGGAACCTGTATACTTTATAAATATACTTGATGGGGATGAGTTCTATAGGAGAATGGAACTCTTTAAAAAGTTAGAAAGAGATAATATATTTATAGGCTCATTAGTAGAGTGGTCTAAGGAACTACATTAAGGGGGTAGTGGGGGGAATAGGGTAAAAATTACATGTAAGTGAGAAGGATCATAGGTTCATAAGGTTAGAAGGATTATAGGTTCATAAAGGAAGAAAATCATAGGTTCATAAGGTGAGAAGGATTATAGGTTCATAAGGCGAGAAGGATTATAGGTTCATAAGGTGAGAAGGATTATAGGTTCATAGAGGGAGAAATAGAGGTGTTTATGATTTTTGAAAAAGACAAGGGGGTAAATGACATTAGATAGGGATTTCCCATGTTAAACGGAGGTGTCCCAGAAGCAACATTTATCACCTACTGTGATGTTGCTTCTGGGACTGTGATGTAGCAAATAATGTTGCTTCTGGGACACCTCCGTTTAACATGGGAAATCCCTATCTAATGTCATTTACCCCCTTGTCTTTTTCAAAAATCATAAACACCTCTATTTCTCCCACCCTCATCTTTATGAACCTTTTGTCTGTAGTACCTATCCTTAATGTTGTTCATTAGACCACTCAAACACTACAAATATTTGTTTTCTCTTATAGACCTATCATCCTTCTTCTACATATCATCTGGCAGATTAATCTTTGACCCACTCAAACATTGACCCATTCACTTCCATATTAATTCTTTCCCTCCCTCATTGCCCCTAAACACCTATATTTCTCTCACCCTGTTCTTTACGAACCTTCTAACCTTTTGACATGTTATCCTTATTCATTAGACCACTTAAACACCTGTGATCCTTCTGACCTTATGAACCTTTTAACCTTTTACTCTTAATATCATCTGGTGAATATAACCCACTCAAACAACGACCCTACAAATATTTGTTTATGCGTGGGAAATAATTTAATTCTCTTGCCACTCTCTTCACCATCTAATATATTAACAAAAAATATGTTTGAGTTTGGTTCTTTATTAAGATATTTTAACTGAGCTAAGATAAAATGGTAAACCTCCCTCAATGTTCTTATTTGAGCGCCTCCAGTGCCACATACCATTTTTAAATTAAAGTATATATTTTCCTGACAACCATCAAAGTTTTCCGTCCACTCAAAAATATTTCCATCTTTTTTACCCAATTCACCGGTATTTAAATTAATTCTCTTATTTGTTTTGTGAACTTTTTTACCAGTTGCCTTTTCAATTATACCTATTTGATATTTTTCACATTCATTATGTTTTCCATTTATATACCAAGGTTGATTACACCTCCACTCTTTAGTCTGGTTGATACTTGGTTCTATCATTTATATAATAGTAAAAAAGGCGGCGGTAGCCCGTTAAAATCCCCAACCCCCCCCCTTTTTAACTTATCACTTATATATATCTTATCACTTATATATATCTTATCACTTATGTATATCTTATCACTTATATATATCTTATCACTTATATATATATCTTATCACTTATATACTTATATAACCATAAGGGAGACTATCAATTCCATTTTCTAAAATAAACCTCTTATCATCAAAAGCCCCCAATGCTTTCTTATTTATCTCTTCTGAATATAATTGATGTTTATAACTTCTTATTCCATTAATCTTTCTAAACTCTTCTTTCTTTGTTGTTAAACAGTTATAATAATCCTTAAAGTTTATTGTTTCTTTAATAACATTTTTCTTTACACCTTTTAACTTCTTATCAGTCTTTTCAACGTTATTCACAATGTATTTATAAGCATAAGCCTTTGACCTCAATCCCACAAATTCACTCATAACATTTCCTCCTAATTCATCCTTGAACTTTCCAATCACCTTTTTATTTTTAGAAGAGAACAACTCACTCTCTGGACTGTAATTACTCGTGTCATAGATATTAATGTCTCTTTTCATGTCTGAATAAACATCGTTGGTATTAATTTTCAAAATAAAACTATCTGTATCCATATAAAGTAGATTAACATCATTTTGATATTTCTTCCTCAAGTTATTATAAAAGTAATCATACATTAATGACTTTGATAAATCAAGAATTGTTGTTCCAATATAAATAGGTTTGTTCATTTCAATACTCTCTTTAATCAAATGGATCGCACAAAAGTTCTCAGTAAAGACCTCAGCTCGAGTAAAACTCGGTCTATTAATTAATTTTGATGCTTGTTCCCAAGATGTTGATAGTCTGATATTTTGTCTTTTCCTCACATTCTCCATAGTCTTACCAAAGACCGCATTATTCATCAATTTATAAAAGTCTTTCTCAAAATCTGTTTTTGACTCTGTTCTTCTTTGTGTATTAAAATCAATGTACCCCTTTAACCAATGACTTTGATTGAACTTTAGAACCCTATGGATCTTCTCTACTCTTAGACCTTTTGATAAATATTGTCGCAAATTTCTTTGGTGTAGAACATAATTTTTCTTGTTATATAATGTAGTAAGTAATTTTTCTGTTGATTCACCTATATCAAACGATCGTTGATAATCACTCAACCATTCTTTCTTTGGACTTTCTTTCTCACAAGCAAATGGGAGATCTTTGTGTAGGTTATGGAGTTCCTCTGGATATTTTAAATCAATTTCAAAATAATAACCAACTTTTTCTTCATCCAATTCTTTTTGTGTAGAGATACATACATCTTGTAAAACGTTTTTGTAGTCTTTTTCCTTTACCCATCTAAGTTTTCCATAAGGAAGAGCCTGAGACATTGCCCAGCCATACAGGTTGTTCGCATCATAGTACATCAAGTAAGAACTCTCTTTCGTTGGATCATAATTTGGAAGATATTTGTTATTTGCTTTTGCGTATCTACTCGAGCAGACTTGTGAAATTCCACCTCTTTTTGCCTTTTCAATCATCAAAAGCATATCAACATCGGTTATCAAATCCAAATCTTGTTTTGTCATTTTCAACATCGCACTCCAGGCCAATCCAGGTGCTGTGTAGTAGTGAGCAGGATCCAATCCATATCCAGTGCGACAAACAGATCTAAAGGCTTCAAATACATCGGCCAATAAAAGCACATCAGTTTTGAGATACAAATCGTGATACTCGCCAAGATTCTTGATGTTATATTTTTCCCAAACATTTTGTGCGTGTACATAATCTTTATCAGATATATGACTATTATTTAATTTGTTATAGAAATTTTCTTTTGAAGGAAGTTGTGTTTCATTGAATCTCTCAAATGAGTCCATATAGTCATAGGGGTAAATTCCCTTTTGTGTTAGAAAATCTTTATCTAAAAAATACTCTGAAAGACATGGAAACTCTTTTAGATTTTGAACCAAGTTAACAAATGGACTTGCCATGAATTTAAATGTATCAAGAAATCTGATATGAGTAATAGGAGATGTGTGAATTGTTTTTGTGAATGAAATGTATTTCTGATCCGTGTTTGGAATTGCTGAGATACTTCCAGAAGTCTTTGAGAGTTCCTTGATAAATAGATGTGTATCATAATGAGCGTTGTTATGAAGAAAGACAGGAATGAAAGAGGGGAGTTGATAATTAATATTACAACTTTGATGAGCCGGACCTCTATATTTACCAGTGAGATGACAATGGTCTCTAACCTTTAGACCTTTACCAATTTTCTCCTCACAAATATGACAGACATTGTTTTTTATAAATTCCCTTTTTTCTTTACTTGTTAAGGACATTGGTTTATTGGTTTCTCTCATTATCTTGGTTAATCGAACACAGTCTTTTTCTAGTCGTTTCACAAACTCCTCTGGGGTATTTGAGCCTCTATACATCTCTAACTTGTTATATTTATCACCAACGGATGATTTGATATAATAACAAAAACCACAAGGAGTATGTTTTTGATATTTATTTGTGTATGATTCTTTTGGATCTTGAGAAGCAGTATCAATTTTTTCTAAAATACTTTCAAAATCAGCATATATAACAAATGGATGTTTGATCTTTTTATTTTCATCTTTGAATGTGATCTTTGAGCCTTCTTTAGGCATATTGATTACCGTTGATTTATGTTCGCCACAATAATTTGAATGTTTATCTAATCTTTCTTGTGAATTGAAGAAGTTAAGACAACGCAAACAAATATATATTTTATTTGTTCTCTTACAGACTTGTGGTTTTATTAATTTAGCAATATCTTTGATGTATGTATAATGTGAATTTTCGTCTGAATTAAAATATAGAAGATTAATATGAGTTTGTTTACAATTGTCAGAAAGCTTTAAAACCTGAATGTTGTTTGTTTCTGTTAGACCATAAACATTAACTGATAAATTATTCATCTTTTCAAATTTAGGAATATCATTTAAAGTCATCGGAAACTTTAGATCTTTCGTATTTAATGTATTCTCATATTTTTTATAATGAGATACTCTTTCATCATGAAAATGTGGAGGATGTAAGTGTGCTAAAATAGACCAGAGAAAACATTTATTGTCTTTATTTTTGATATTGATAACTGCTTTTCTATTTTTGATAACACTGGGTAAATCAATGTAAGAAGAAGCTTTTAGAGGATCTGATTTAAGAATATGAATGTCTATGTAAATAATTTTTCCTATATTGAATCCACTTCCTACGATTGAATTATCCACATCTTGCT
This sequence comes from Myxine glutinosa, assembly GCF_964187855.1. Classification (NCBI taxonomy): domain Eukaryota; kingdom Metazoa; phylum Chordata; class Myxini; order Myxiniformes; family Myxinidae; genus Myxine; species Myxine glutinosa. The sequence goes on along the minus strand of NC_136263.1, from coordinate 201,479,211 downwards.
CTTGTTTAATAAGTTCATCATAGACTCCTGATGTTTTAAAATCTTGATATGAAGATATAAAGTGTGGCTCAGTTCTCATGTATGGTGCATCTATAACTCCTTCATCCTTTGTCATTTCTAATTTTACTCCCATATAAAATTTAAGTGGTTTCATTTCCTTTAGTGTTTTTTCAATCAACGTTTGAACAGCAGGTTTAACTATTTCTACAGCATCAACTATAGACTCTGGTTCAGGAGGTTTGAAGTTAAAGACTCTTATTTTAATATGTCCTTTGAATGCTCCATCAGAGTTTTTAGTTGTGATAAAATTTGATAAATGTAGATTTGTTTTAAGATGTATTTTGAAGCCTTTCTTGAGGATATTTTTATTACATGTAGAACAGTGTTTTGTTTCAGGTGGAAGAGGGGAAAGTTTGTTTAAAATGTTGTATGTATGTTTTGCGGTGAGAATATGTTGTTTATAATATTTTACTTCCTTCTCGCAAGTATCACAATAAACCATATTTATAGCGTGAGAAAACGTGGTGTTTTATATATATCACTGTGCTTAAAATAAAACACTTTTGAGCTTTACAGCTCCGTTTTATATATATCACTGTGCTTAAACTAAAACACTTTTTCACTCAGAATCATCTAAGTCATAACTATCACATGAATACTCAGAATCATACTCAGAGTCATCAATAAAGCTACTCTCATAACTATCATTTGAGCACAAACTATTAGTATCATAACTATCATCTGTGTTCAATGAAATACTATCATCACCATCATCCAAGTTCAATGAAATACTATCATCACTATCGTCCGAGTTCAATGAAATAGTAAAATCTTCACTGCTGTATTGACTCATATTTAATTAGCAAGAAAAATATTCCCATCAATATCTATATACTTTCTTTCATTAACAGATTCAATCTCTACAATTTTTATATCAAAAGTTATCTTTAAATAATCTCTAACTATCATAGAACGAAATGACATTTCACCAGAAATATTAACATCATTCATTTTACTTAGATCTACACCCTTTGGATTATTAAAGAAAATACAAATGTCTCCTCTAGAATTATTAATGGTCTTATCATTCTTTTTCAAAGTATCGTGGTCAATCACTTTTTCAAGCTTTGAATAAATTGCCAGGAGTAGAGGAGAAACTTTTGTTAGATTTACTTTAATGGATGTCTTTCCAGGTATAGTTAGAGCTCTTCCTTTAAATGAAATAGAGGGGCTCATGTTATTTTCCATAACTGGTTTTACCCAAAAATTTCCATATTTATCTTTGTTCAATTTAACATCTTTGACATATTTTTCTATATCTTCCACCGAAGTAGAGATTGATTGAAATTTGTCTTTTGTGCTTTGAAACATTGTATTTATTAATGAATAAACTTGCGTTTAGTTTAAGTAAAAATTTACCACATAAATATGATAAGTTCTGAAGGATATTTAGAATTTCCAGACTCTCCATATGATAAATTAGAGAATTGTCCGGCTTGTGATAGAGTGGGGCTTAATGATGAGGATTCATATAAACAATGTTTATTCTGTGATTATATTCTAATTAATGATAATAAGAAATATAAAAAAACATATAACTCTTTTAAATTAGAACCAAAAATGAATTACTTTACAAGATTAATAAGAGAGATGAATGTTAAGCATTATGGTGATAATACACCATTTCTTACAAGGAAAGAGACTCTTTGTATTGAGGAAATGTATAAGGGTTTAATGATATTTATTATTCAAAATAATTTTAATGGAAATGTTAATACAAGATACTACATAAATAAAATAATGAATTATTTTGAAATTAAACCAGAACTCAGGATAAAATATAGAGTTTCTAAAATAGCTCAAAAAAAGTTGGATGACTTGTTTTCCAAATATATAAATGAATGATTTTTTACCCGTTTGGGAAAATAAGATAAAATTTAATAACCATAAAAACATTCCAAATTCATTGAGATGTCTAATAGTTGGTTCAAGCGGATGTGGGAAAACCTGTTTACTTTTAAAGATGCTCCTTGGTCCTAATTTTTTAGATTATGATAATTTAATAATTTTTACAAAGTCAAGTTTTCAACCCGAGTATCAACTACTCTCACAGGGTTTTAATGCAGGTCTTAAAAAGGAAGACATTATCGGTTTATTTAAACTTCAAAACAAACTGAATGATTATAATATTGAAGATATAATACAATTATTTTGTGATACACAGAAATCAAAATCGAAACCCATAACTTGTATTCTCAGTGATAATACGGATGATATACCTTCACCTCAAGATTTAGATAAATCAAAAAAGAACCTCGTCATCTTTGATGATTGTGTTAATGAGAGAAACCAAACAGTAATGGATAGCTACTATACAAGAGGGAGACATTCTTCTTGTAATTGTATATATCTTAGTCAATCATATTTTCAACTCCCTCGACGCTCAATAAGAAACAATGCCAATACTTTTATTTTATTTAAGTTAAATTCAATAGATGTAAATAATTTTTGGAGAGATAATTGCTCTACGTTATGTAGTAAAAAAGAATTTGAAAATTATATGAAACACACGATTGGAAAATATAAATATATTGTTGTGAAACAAGATGAGATACTAAATGATATTTTTCAATAAATAAATACAGAAAATGAATACTGAAGAAAGAGAAAGAAAGTTTAAGGAACATCAACAATTAGTTTCAAAAGTTGTTAAACAACAGGAAGAGATAAAGAAGAAACGGAGACAGAAACTAACTGGTGAAGAAGCCTTTGAAAGAAAACAAGAGAAATTCTTTAAACCACTTTTGAAAACTCAACACTCACCTACTGTTCCCACGGTAGAATTTACTCCGAAAAAACTTCAAATGCTCAAAGATTTTAGTCAGATAACAAAACAAGAACTTGGTGAATTAGAATATGATGACGAGGGATTATTTCGGAAACTTGAGGAGGTAAATCAACCCCCTAATTATGTTGTGGAAGCTCTTCAAAACAATGAATATTCGGTGGGTTCAAAAACCAGAGCAGGTCTCATTCCAACAGAAGAACCAGCAGTGTTTCATCTTGTGGAAGAAAAGGTATTGATATTTAATGATGAATTGATGTTCTTGAGTTCTACTCAACCAAATGTTAAATTAACTCCAAGATTAATGTTTCTTCTAACAAACCCCGGATTCAGCGGTTCAAAATATTTTGAGGAACCACTTGATATGGAAAGAGAGGAAGATAGGGTATATATTGAGTTGCTAAATGCACTTGATTATGGAGTTTCTGTTGCTGGTAAAAGTAAGAAGAATGAGAAGGAGAAACATATTATTGATGCTTTAAGTAAGCTTGGTTCGGGTGTTAGTTTTCTTCCAAATGACCCATCACAATTAGTTAATAGGCTATTATTGTTGTTAGGTAGTAAGAAGGCTGGAAACAACAATTGTTTTAATGAATCCTCAGCCATTTTAGATCAGTTGATGAACATGAAAATAATTAATAAATGTCAATACAAAGATATTTTATTAGATATTAAATAAGATGAGAAGCACAATTCTTAGTTTTAATTTCACAACGAGCGATTACACAGCTTCATTCCCTTACCCACTACAACTTGACCCCCTTACCTCATATGAGGCATCTTTATTGTCAATGGAAACTTATAATACCTTGTTTAATATCACAGAGAAAAACAACAAGTTTAGTTATAATCCAGGAAGTGGATATAAAACTATAACCCTTTCACCTGGAGCTTACGAGATTTCTCAAATATCTTCAGAAGTCTCTCGCCTTATGAAAGAAAAAGGTGATGAACCAAAAAATATTGTAATAGATATTCAAAAACACACTTCAAAATCAACTATTAAACTTAAAAATAATTTTAAAGTTGATTTCACGATTGAAAATTCGTTTAGAGAGCTATTGGGTTTCTCTTCAAAAAAGATTGAAAATAACGGGACGTTTTACAGTGATAATGTTATCCAAATATCCTCCGGTATAAATTCAGTATTAATTCATTGTGATTTGATTGATGGTGCTTATAACGATGGAATAAGAACAAATACAATATTTTCATTCAGTGCATACTCAACCCCGATTGGTTATAAATTTAATATGGAACCAAAAAATCTTGTCTATTTACCTGTGTCAGGAAAAACCATATACAGAGTAAATTTTAGGATAACCGACCAAGATAATCGTATGATATCCTTTAATGATGAAATTATATCCATCAGAATTCACCTACGTGAAGTTTTTCAATAAATAAATAATGGTTATTGTGAGAAAACACGAGTTGGGAAAATATAAAATAATTACAGGGGAGGGCATGTTCCTTTCACCAGACTATACAAGGTATGTGGGTAGAGGATACTATAAACCTAAGAGACAACGAGGTGTAGGTCATCAATTTCGAAATAAAGGAGATGGGATAATTGATACTCTAATGGGTATTGGTTCAACCATCCTTAAACATAAAGACCTAATTGGTTCAACTGCTTCTGCCGTGGGCTCCGTTGCGGGTGCTATAAAGAGTATAAAAGATGCTCAAAAGGAGTCTCATAAATTACAAGCAATCAAAGAAATAAAAAAAGGTAAAACTCAACTATCTTCACAAGAACGACAAAAAATCATTAAAATACTTGGGTCAGGGTTTCAACAATTTTAATGCTATATAAATACAAGTATGGAAGCGATTGATAGTATCTATGATTTGGATGATACGATTATCATTTCAAACTCCACTAAAAAGGAAGACTATTTTAAGGTAAATGCTATAACAGGAACAGACTGGAATTCAAACGGAACAAAAAGTTTTGAAATAAATAATCAACAAACTTACTTGAATATAGCTGATAGTTTCTTGCTGTGTAAATTTAAATTCACTAAGGCTGCGAATAATACTAATGCTACACTCGTAAATGATTTCTTCTGGAAAATGTTTGACAGTGTCCGCCTGTATATTGGAACACAAGAGGTTGAAGCGGTTGATTATGTCTCTGCTACATCTGAAATGATGAAATTTACACTATATTCGTTTAGTGATAGAATGGGTAAGGGAGCTGTTGAGGGTTTTATTCCTGATATGTCAACGGGTACAAACGCAGACCCTGGTTATAGTCAAAGGAAGTCAATGTATAATGATGACGCAAAAGCTGAGAATAGTTTTACCGTAGCAGTACCTCTGAAAGGTATATTTGGATTTTGTGATTATGATAAAGTTTTGTATGGGCTTAAAATTAGATTTCAACTACAAAGGAATGATAATGTAAATAGATTGCTTTTTGGGGATGAAAATGCTTTTGGAGAAAATAATAAATTTGTTATTAATGATTTGTGTTGGTATATCAGTGAATATACTCCTAATCTTAAAACGGAAGAGATGTTAAATAGAAGACTTAACTCAAAGAAACCGCTAAATGTATCATACCTTAAAAGAAGATGTCAACACGTTAAACTGGAACACACTACCTACACTTGGAATTTAGGTGTTCTTCAAGGAAAGCCACGATACCTCTGGCTCATTTTTAAAAAACCAGATGGAGAGGACGGTACTAATAAGAATAATGCCCTGAGTGATAATGCAAAGGTGAAACAACTTCGGGTTTCTCTTGATGGCACATTTTATCCGCGAGATAGATTGGAAATTGATTGGGAAAAAAATGATTATGCGGAAGCCTACAAGTCCTACCAAAAGGTGTGTGAAAGTAATGGTAATAATGATCCTATTTTGGATATGGTTGCGTTTCAAAAACTTTATACAATCTACGCAATTGACCTGAGTTCTCAAAAGGAAACTATAAAGTCTAATCGAGTGGATACTTCTCTATACATTGAAAGAGGGGAGAGTGAAGAGGTTAATGCATATTGTTTGCTTTTGGAGGAAACAGAATTACAGATTAATACAGATAATGGTGTTATGATTAATATCACATAGGTTTTTTCTCATAAATAAATGGTTGGGGTATATGTTAATCAAATCAATCTTAATAAATTAACATCTTGTATTCAAAATCAAAAGCCTTGTATTATTAATGTTAATACAATTCAAAGAAAAGGAGCTGTAAGAATTGATGTTTTACTCACACACACACAAGTAAAAACACTAAATGATGTTGGATCACTTAAAATTAAAATGACGAAACCTATGTTAAAGAAATATTCAATAGATGAGTCAAGAGGAGGATTTCTCCCGTTTCTAATTCCTTTATTTGCTGGTTTAAGTGCGGCGGGAGCATTGACTGGTGGTATTTCAGCAGCGGTAAAAACTGCTAACGAAAGGAAGGCACAACTAAAAGCTCAAAAAGAATTGGAAAGACATAACAAGGAGTTGGAGAAACAAATTAGTGGAAGTGGTGTAATTGTAGATTTTGCTCAAAAACTTGAAAGTCTACCTGATAAAGCTAGATTGTTGGTTGGAGATATGCTTTCCTCTATCGCTCAAGCGGGTGTTAAACTAACTAAACGGGGTAATGGATTGTATCTTTCTCATAAATAAATGGATAAATGGTTTAAACAATTTGGAAAGAATACAACGTCAAATATAGAACTAGCTAAGTATTGTAAAACACTAAAAATTGATAATGTGGTTATTTGTATGAGAGATGAATTAATACATATAAATAAGAATACAAAGAATATTATTATGAATTTAGACACACAGAATGGTTCTCATTGGGTTTGTATTCATAATAGTCAGGATAAATATTATTTTGATAGTTATGGTATGCCACCACCTGTTGAAGTAATACAATTCTTACAGAATGGTGTTTATCAAACATTCCAAGTTCAAGAAATTAATTCTAAATGTTGTGGCCAATTATGTTTATATGTATTATTTCAACTCAACAATAATGAAAATTTTTATGATATCATTTTTTATCTAATATAAATGACCTATGTTGGAAAAGATGGTTCTATCTTTGGAAAATCCTCTCAGGATATTGATTTATCAAATTATTATACAAAGGCACAGGCTGAACGACAAAAATATAGTGTAAGTAAAAATATTAATATGAAGAATACTTATAAATTAATCAATTATCCAAACCCTACAGATGTGAATGACTTGATTAGATTCAGTGATTTATCACAATATATATCTTTAAAGAAAACAGCACGTTTTGTGAAACAAGTAAAATTTACAACCACAACACCTGGTTATACTGACCATACACCTTTCCTCATTGAATTTAACTACCTGCTTACAATTAAATTTTATAAAGAAGGACATTTAGTTAATATGCGAATTAATAAATGGGGGTATGATATGCCTGATTTAGGGTATAATTGGTCTTTTTCAATAAACATAGAAGACCTACATGATTTAAATCAGTCTCGTAAAGAAGAATATTATCCACTTGGTGAAGATAAGGATTTATGTGGAAGTACAATTAGTAAACAACAAATACGTGATTTTAAGAAAATAAAAATATATGATAGTATAGCGATGGTTCGCATGACAAAGAAGGAAGGTAATGAGATAAGGATAGAAAGCCGAGGAATACAAACCGATTTGGTAGTGGGAAGATGGGGTGGTATTACCTGTCATAATATTAATCTCACATATATTTCTGATACATAAATGGCAGGAAGAAGACTACAAGAGAATTATAATTTTTGTATTCAAGGATACCTACAAGAAAAGGGTGCTCGGTATTACATACCTTATGATTTGGAGCATATACATGGGAATTTTGTCATAAAAAACTGGCCTTATACTGATATTGTTAAACCCACAAATAGAGACTTGTTTAAAATATTAAATAAAAATGAACTTCTCAAAGTTATGAAATATAAAACTCTTTTAGAAATCGTCAACAAATCTTATTGGTATCCTATTATGAGAAAAATAATTATAGATACAAGAATATCTCAAAATCCAGATGAGTATATGTATAATATTCTTTGGGGTTTAAACTCAAGGGTAGCAAGGGATGAGGAAGGAGTTGAAGAAGAGAAGGAGAAAAGAGAGAAAAGAGAGAAGGAGGAGAGGGAACAAAGAGAGAGGGGGGAGAGGGAGATGGAAATCAGAGCGATTCAAAAAAGAGTGGATGTATTACAGCAAGAAGATAAATCTCAACTCACCGAAGAGGAAAATAAAGAAAGAATGAATGCTGTGAAAATATTGATATCAAAAATTGCTAAGATAAATGAGGAAGGAGTTAAAGAAGAGAAGGAGGAAAGAGAGAAAAAGGAGAAGGAGGAAAGGGAGAAAAAGGAGGAGGAGAGGGAGGAAAGGGAGAAAAAGGAGAAGGAGGAAAGGGAGAAAAAGGAGGAGGAGAGGGAGGAAAGGGAGAAAAGAGAGAAGGAGGAAAGGGAGAAAAGAGAGAAGGAGGAGAGGGAGCAAAGAGAGAGGGAGGAAAAATATAAAAAGATGGAAATCAGTGAGATTAATAAAAGATTGAAGGTATTACAGCAAATAAATCAAACTCAACGCACTGAGGAGGAAAATAAAGAAATGAGAAGTCTAATGAAAATATTATTTTCAAGAATAACGACGTCAATGTCTTCAGTTTCAGGGAGGAGATTTAAATGAGAAAGTGGGGATAAAGAAGAAGAAGAAGGAAAAGATTATGTGGTTGATGATGTCGGTGTAATTGACTTTAGTTAGTTTTATTTGTAAATAAATGGAGGAGAGAGTGAAGGCATTCCTTAGGATTCTTTATGTTTTAAAAATCAAGATTGAAATGTATATGTTGAAAACCAAAAAGGTTTTGATACTCTGTCGGAATTTTTCTGATAAATAAATATGAGTTATTGTCTCAAATGTAAAAAGAAAACTAAATCTAAAAATATCTCTTATGTTAAAGCTAAAAATAATAGAGTTTGTCAAAAAGGAATATGTCAAGTGTGTGGCTCTAAAAAGTGCCAATTCATCTCTCCTAAAAGAGGAGGAGACATACAAAAGTTTCTGTCAGGAAGTAAATTTACAACAACTGGAATTCCAGGGGAATTACACCTTCCAGGGTATTCTTTCTGTGGTCCAGGAACAAACTTGGATAAAAGATTAGATGAGGCTGACAATCCTAAACCTTGGTCTAAACCTACAAATAGGGTTGACGAAGTGTGTATGAAGCATGATATTGCTTATGGAAATACCACTACGTTGTCTGAAAAACATAAAGCCGACAGCGAAATGTTGTATAATTTGTCTTTGATACAAAATCCAACGTTGAGAGAGAAAGTTGATAGGTTTATTGTGAGAAATTTGATAAATGCTAAATTGAAACTTGGTCTTGGTTATTCCTCAAAAAACTATTAGGCTCTAATGATGTCATCAAGACTGAGGAGCTTTTGGCTGAAGAATTACACAAACCTATAATCACAAAGTTTAAAAGAAGGAAGGTTTATTCTAAATACACCGACCACATATGGTCCGCTGATTTAATTGAATTGAATAATGACAGGGGATACAGGTATGCTTTAACCGTTATTGATTTGAGGAGTAGATTTGCCTGGGTTGTCCCTTTAAAAAATAAAAGGGGTGATACTTTAATGTTAGCCTTTAAGCTAATATTTGATCGGGATAAAAGGAAACCAAAGAAGTTATGGACTGATGAGGGAACAGAGTTCTATAACAAAATATTCATGAAATTTCTTAAGGGGAAGGGTATTAAATTATACAGCACCTTTAATGAAGGAAAGGCAGTTGTTATTGAGCGTTTTAATCGTACTTTAAAAGAGAAATTATATAAAAAATTCACACAACTCGGTTCTCAAAAATGGGTGTATTTAATTCAGGATATTGTAGATAATTACAATAATACAGTTCATTCATCAACACAATCAAAACCATCAGAAACATTTACAAAATTAGAATATGAAAAGGAGATTAATTTGAGAAAGCCCAAGTTTAAAGTTGGTGATATTGTAAGAATATACAAATGGAAAAGTCATTTTGAGAAAGGTTATACACAAAAATGGACTCGTGAATTATTTAAAATAATTGATGTAATGGATACAGTCCCTTGGACCTACAAATTATATGATTTAAATGGAGAAGAAATCTTGGGTTCATTTTACTCACAAGAATTACAAAAAACACAAGTAAGCAGATAATACCCTTGAAAATAATAAATAAATAAATAAAATGTAATGGGGATACGTTTTTAAATCTGTGAACCCCAAACACAGAATCCCACAACTTTTTAGTTGGGGCTTAACTTTTGTGTGTGTATAATGGGGATACGTTTTTAAATCTGTGAACCCCAAACACAGAATCCCACAACTTTTTAGTTGGGGCTTAACTTTTGTGTGTGTATAATGGGGATACGTTTTTAAATCTGTGAACCCCAAACACAGAATCCCACAACTTTTTAGTTGGGGCTTAACTTTTGTGTGTGTATAATGGGGATACGTTTTTAAATCTGTGAACCCCAAACACAGAATCCCACAACTTTTTAGTTGGGGCTTAACTTTTGTGTGTGTATAATGGGGATACGTTTTTAAATCTGTGAACCCCAAACACAGAATCCCACAACTTTTTAGTTGGGGCTTAACTTTTGTGTGTGTGTGTATGTGCGAGTGAGTCATAATAATATACAAACCCTAACCCAACCCAAGCCCTAACCCAACCCCATCCCTAACCCAAACCCATCCCTAACCCAACCCATCCCTAACCCAACCCCATCCCTAACCCAACCCCATCCCTAACCCAACCCCATCCCTAACCCAACCCCATCCCTAACCCAACCCCATCCCTAACCCAACCCCAACCCTAACCCAACCCCATCCCTAACCCAACCCCATCCCTAACCCAACCCATCCCTAACCCTCACATTCAAAATCCCAACCCTAACCCAATCCCATCCCTAACCCAACCCCAACCCTAACCCTCACATTCAAAATCCCAACCCTAACCCAACCCATCCCTAACCCAACCCCATCCCTAACCCAACCCCATCCCTAACCCAACCCCAACCCTAACCCTCACATTCAAAATCCCAACCCTAACCCAACCCCATCCCTAACCCTCACATTCAAAATCCCACCCAAACCCTAACATAATCTTTCTTTTCTTCTTTTTTAAATACGTATTTCTTTTTTTTTTTTTCCTCTTCCTCCAATTCTGTCTTTCAAGGCTTTTAAGTTTGAAGAAGTAGAAATGGGAAGAAAGAATTTTCCAGCATTTTCTTCCTCGAACTTTCTTGATATTGCTTAAATCAAGCGTCATTAAATAAAGAACATTGTTCATTGCTTTAGAATCCAAAGAGTCTCCAAGAGGAACCCCACAGGTAGAGTCTCCAAAATAAAACCAACTTTCCAAGTTCCCAAGGTATAACCACATTCCTGTTGAGCCTCCAAGATAGGTATCACATTCCGAGTCATCAAAACAAAACCCCCATTCCGAGTCTCCAAAAATATAACCATCTTTCCAAGTCCCCAAGGTAAAACCACAATTTTCAGAAATATTGGGGGTTTCCGTGATAAGTCTCACATAGTATAACTGCGGACCATCAGGGAAAACTTCCCTTTCCCAATTTTTTAGGGTTTCTATGATGTGTCTCACATAGTATAACTGCGGACCATCAGGGAGAATTCCCATTTCACAATTTTTTAGGGTTTCTATGATGTGTCTCACATAGTATAACTGCGGACCATCAGGGAGAACTCTCCTTGCCCAATTTTTTAGGGTTTCTATGATGTGTCTCACATAGTATAACTGCGGACCATCAGGGAGAACTCTCCTTGCCCAATTTTTTAGGGTTTCTATGATGTGTCTCACATAGTATAACTGCGGACCATCAGGGAGAACTCTCCTTGCCCAATTTTTTAGGGTTTCTATGATGTGTCTCACATAGTATAACTGCGGACCATCAGGGAGAACTCTCCTTGCCCAATTTTTTAGGGTTTCTATGATGTGTCTCACATAGTATAACTGCGGACCATCAGGGAGAACTCTCCTTTCCCAATTTTCAGAAATTTGTGGGTCTCCAATGTATGACTTGTATTCTGGCTCATCAAGGTAGAACTTGTTCAGTGGGTTTTGTTTTGATAACTCACAACAAGTATCATCATGGTAAAACTCTTTTTCAGGATTTTGTGGATCTCCAAGGTATAACTCTTTGGCTGGGTCATCAAGGTAGAACTCGTTCTGGGGGTCTTGGTTGTTCAAAATGTCTTCAAACAAAAAAATAACTTCATCCCAAGTTGTGTTAAAAGCAGAATTTTCATTTCGTATCTCAGATACAATTTCCTGTGAAAGAAAATAACAATGTATTAATTTAATACAATATTTTTTATTTGTATAAATCAAGCTCTATGAATATTAAAATTAACTTTGTTAACTCTTACACGAGTCTCATCTAAAAAAAAATATTAAAATAAATAATTAAATAAATAATTAATTAAATAAATAAATAAATAAATAAACAAACTTACCTCCATTGATAAGAGGTTCGAGTCCAGTTCATCAATCTGAAGGTTGAGTTCTACACAGGTAGTAGGACTCCAAGGAATAGCAAAGTTATCCCATTCCATTTCGGCATAGGAGTCCATTCTCAAGTGAAGCAGAAAGCGTGTTTGAAAAAGCCTGTGTGGTCGGTGCCTTTTATAAGAAGGGCTGGGTGTGTGTCATTTCCTGTGGAAATTCCCTGGGCGTGTCTTAACTGGAAATGATGTGATGGAAATTCCCTGAAAATGATGTAATGTATTACCTGGAAATGATACAATGCTGAAGAGTTTATAAAGTGGGTGGGACTTAGCAAAAGTGGGAGGAGCTTAGCAAAAGTGGGAGGAGCTTAGCAAAAAGTGGGCGGGGCTTAGTAAAAAATGGGTGTGGTTTACCAAAAAGTGGGCGGAGCTTACCAAAAAATGGTATGTGGCACTGGAGGCGCTCAAATAAGAACATTGAGGGAGGTTTACCATTTTATCTTAGCTCAGTTAAAATATCTTAATAAAGAACCAAACTCAAACATATTTTTTGTTAATATATTAGATGGTGAAGAGAGTGGCAAGAGAATTAAATTATTTCCCACGCATAAACAAATATTTGTAGGGTCGTTGTTTGAGTGGGTTATATTCACCAGATGATATTAAGAGTAAAAGGTTAAAAGGTTCATAAGGTCAGAAGGATCACAGGTGTTTAAGTGGTCTAATGAATAAGGATAACATGTCAAAAGGTTAGAAGGTTCGTAAAGAACAGGGTGAGAGAAATATAGGTGTTTAGGGGCAATGAGGGAGGGAAAGAATTAATATGGAAGTGAATGGGTCAATGTTTGAGTGGGTCAAAGATTAATCTGCCAGATGATATGTAGAAGAAGGATGATAGGTCTATAAGAGAAAACAAATATTTGTAGTGTTTGAGTGGTCTAATGAACAACATTAAGGATAGGTACTACAGACAAAAGGTTCATAAAGATGAGGGTGGGAGAAATAGAGGTGTTTATGATTTTTGAAAAAGACAAGGGGGTAAATGACATTAGATAGGGATTTCCCATGTTAAACGGAGGTGTCCCAGAAGCAACATTATTACACTACTGTGGTTCCTATACAAGCTGTGATAGTTCCTTCACGAACTGTGGTTGTTCCTTCACGAGTTGCGGTGGTTCCTCTACAAGCTGTGATAGTTCCTTCACGAACTGTGGTTGTTCCTTTGCAAGCTGTGATAGCTCCTTCACAAGCTGCGGTTGTTCCTTCACGAGTTGCGGTGGTTCCTCCACAAGTTGTGATAGTTCTTTCACGATCTGCGGTTGTTCCTTCACGAGTTGCGGTGGTTACTCCACAAGTTGTGATACTTCCTTCACGAACTGTGGTGGTTCTTCTACAAGCTGTGATAGTTCCTCTACGAGCTGTGATAGTTCCTTCACAAGCTGCGGTGGTTCCTTCACGAGTTGAGGTTGTTCCTCCACAAGCTGTGATAGTTTTTTCACAAGCTGCGGTGGTTCCTTCACGAGTTGAGGTGGTTCCTCCACAAGCTGTGATAGTTCCTTCACAAGCTGCGGTGGTTCCTTCACGAGTTGAGGTGGTTCCTCCACAAGCTGTGATAGTGCCTTCACAAGCTGCGGTAGTTCCTTCACGAGTTGAGGTGGTTCCTCCACAAGCTGTGATATTTTCTTCACAAGCTGCGGTGGTTCCTTAACGAGTTGAGGTGGTTCCTCCACAAGCTGTGATAGTTCCTTCACAAGTTGCGGTGGTTCCTTCACGAGTTGAGGTGGTTCCTCCACAAGCTGTGATAGTCTTTTCACAAGCTGCGGTGGTTCCTTCACGAGTTGAGGTGGTTCCTCCACAAGCTGTGATAGTTCCTTCACAAGCTGCGGTGGTTCCTTCACGAGTTGAGGTGGTTCCTCCACAAGCTGTGATAGTTTCTTCACAAGCTGCGGTGGTTCCTTAACGAGGTGGGGTGGTTCCTCCACAAGCTGTGATAGTTTCTTCACAAGCTGCGGTGGTTCCTTCACGAGTTGAGGTGGTTCCTCTATAAGCTGTGATAGTTCCTTCACGAGCTGTGGTGATTCCTTTGCAAGCTGTGATAGTTCCTTCAGGAGCTGTGATAGTTCCTTCACAAGCTGTGATAGCTCCTTCACAAGTTGGGGTGATTCCTCTATGAGCTGTGATAGTACCTTCACAAGCTGTGATAGTTCCTTCACAAGCTGTGATAGCTCCTTCACAAGCTGTGATAGTTCCTTCACGAGTTGGGGTGATTCCTCTATCTACAAGGTGTGATAGTTCCTTCATGAGTTGGGGTGATTCCTCTACGAGCTGTGATAGTTCGTTCACAATCTGCGCTGGTTCCTTCACGAGTTGGGGTGGTTCCTCTATCTACAAGGTGTGAAAGTTCCTTCATGAGTTGCGTCCTTCGTGTGCTGCGCAACCAGCCAGGTCATTATATGGCCAAGAAAATGACACGTGTCAGTAGTGTAATAATGTTGCTTCTGGGACACCTCCGTTTAACATGGGAAATCCCTATCTAATGTCATTTACCCCCTTGTCTTTTTCAAAAATCATAAACACCTCTATTTCTCCCACCCTCATCTTTATGAACCTTTTGTCTGTAGTACCTATCCTTAATGTTGTTCATTAGACCACTCAAACACTACAAATATTTGTTTTCTCTTATAGACCTATCATCCTTCTTCTACATATCATCTGGCAGATTAATCTTTGACCCATTCACTTCCATATTAATTCTTTCGCTCCCTCATTGACCCTAAACACCTATATTTCTCTCACCCTGTTATTTACGAACCTTCTAACCTTTTGACATGTTATCCTTATTCATTAGACCACTTAAACACCTGTGAACCTTCTGACCTTATGGACCTTTTAACCTTTTACTCTTAATATCATCTGGTGAATATAACCCACTCAAACATCGACCTGACAAATATTTGTTTATGCGTGGGAAATAATTTAATTATCTTGCCACTCTCTTCACCATCTAATATATTAACAAAAAATATGTTTGAGTTTGGTTCTTTATTAAGATATTTTAACTGAGCTAAGATAAAATGGTAAACCTCCCTCAATGTTCTTGTTTGAGCGCCTCCAGTGCCACATACCATTTTTAAATTAAAGTATATATTTTCCTGACAACCATCAAAGTTTTCCGTCCACTCAAAAATATTTCCATCTTTTTTACCCAATTCACCGGTATTTAAATTAATTCTCTTATTTGTTTTGTGAACTTTTTTACCAGTTGCCTTTTCAATTATACCTATTTGATATTTTTCACATTCATTATGTTTTCCATTTATATACCAAGGTTGATTACACCTCCACTCTTTAGTCTGGTTGATACTTGGTTCTATCATTTATATAATAGTAAAAAAGGCGGCGGTAGCCCGTTAAAATCCCCAACCCCCCCTTTTTAACTTATCACTTATATATATCTTATCACTTATATATATCTTATCACTTATGTATATCTTATCACTTATATATATCTTATCACTTATATATATCTTATCACTTATATACTTATATAACCATAAGGGAGACTATCAATTCCATTTTCTAAAATAAACCTCTTATCATAAAAAGCCCCCAATGCTTTCTTATTTATCTCTTCTGAATATAATTGATGTTTATAACTTCTTATTCCATTAATCTTTCTAAACTCTTCTTTCTTTGTTGTTAAACAGTTATAATAATCCTTAAAGTTTATTGTTTCTTTAATAACATTTTTCTTTACACCTTTTAACTTCTTATCAGTCTTTTCAACGTTATTCACAATGTATTTATAAGCATAAGCCTTTGACCTCAATCCCACAAATTCACTCATAACATTTCCTCCTAATTCATCCTTGAACTTTCCAATCACCTTTTTATTTTTAGAAGAGAACAACTCACTCTCTGGACTGTAATTACTCGTGTCATAGATATTAATGTCTCTTTTCATGTCTGAATAAACATCGTTGGTATTAATTTTCAAAATAAAACTATCTGTATCCATATAAAGTAGATTAACATCATTTTGATATTTCTTCCTCAAGTTATTATAAAAGTAATCATACATTAATGACTTTGATAAATCAAGAATTGTTGTTCCAATATAAATAGGTTTGTTCATTTCAATACTCTCTTTAATCAAATGGATCGCACAAAAGTTCTCAGTAAAGACCTCAGCTCGAGTAAAACTCGGTCTATTAATTAATTTTGATGCTTGTTCCCAAGATGTTGATAGTCTGATATTTTGTCTTTTCCTCACATTCTCCATAGTCTTACCAAAGACCGCATTATTCATCAATTTATAAAAGTCTTTCTCAAAATCTGTTTTTGACTCTGTTCTTCTTTGTGTATTAAAATCAATGTACCCCTTTAACCAATGACTTTGATTGAACTTTAGAACCCTATGGATCTTCTCTACTCTTAGACCTTTTGATAAATATTGTCGCAAATTTCTTTGGTGTAGAACATAATTTTTCTTGTTATATAATGCAGTAAGTAATTTTTCTGTTGATTCACCTATATCAAACGATCGTTGATAATCACTCAACCATTCTTTCTTTGGACTTTCTTTCTCACAAGCAAATGGGAGATCTTTGTGTAGGTTATGGAGTTCCTCTGGATATTTTAAATCAATTTCAAAATAATAACCAACTTTTTCTTCATCCAATTCTTTTTGTGTAGAGATACATACATCTTGTAAAACGTTTTTGTAGTCTTTTTCCTTTACCCATCTAAGTTTTCCATAAGGAAGAGCCTGAGACATTGCCCAGCCATACAGGTTGTTCGCGTCATAGTACATCAAGTAAGAACTCTCTTTCGTTGGATCATAATTTGGAAGATATTTGTTATTTGATTTTGCGTATCTACTCGAGCAGACTTGTGAAATTCCACCTCTTTTTGCCTTTTCAATCATCAAAAGCATATCAACATCGGTTATCAAATCCAAAGCTTGTTTTGTCATTTTCAACATCGCACTCCAGGCCAATCCAGGTGCTGTGTAGTAGTGAGCAGGATCCAATCCATATCCAGTGCGACAAACAGATCTAAAGGCTTCAAATACATCGGCCAATAAAAGCACATCAGTTTTGAGATACAAATCGTGATACTCGCCAAGATTCTTGATGTTATATTTTTCCCAAACATTTTGTGCGTGTACATAATCTTTATCAGATATATTACTGTTGTTTAATTTGTTATAGAAATTTTCTTTTGAAGGAAGTTGTGTTTCATTGAATCTCTCAAATTAGTCCATATAGTCATAGGGGTAAATTCCCTTTTGTGTTAGAAAATCTTTATCTAAAAAATACTCTGAAAGACATGGAAACTCTTTTAGATTTTGAACCAAGTTAACCAATGGACTTGCCATGAATTTAAATGTATCAAGAAATCTGATATGAGTAATAGGAGATGTGTGAATTGTTTTTGTGAATGAAATGTATTTCTGATCCGTGTTTGGAATTGCTGAGATACTTCCAGAAGTCTTTGAGAGTTCCTTGATAAATAGATGTGTATCATAATGAGCGTTGTTATGAAGAAAGACAGGAATGAAAGAGGGGAGTTGATAATTAATATTACAACTTTGATGAGTCGGACCTCTATATTTACCAGTGAGATGACAATGATCTCTAACCTTTAGACCTTTACCAATTTTCTCCTCACAAATATGACAGACATTGTTTTTTATAAATTCCCTTTTTTCTTTACTTGTTAAGGACATTGGTTTATTGGTTTCTCTCATTATCTTGGTTAATCGAACACAGTCTTTTTCTAGTCGTTTCACAAACTCCTCTGGGGTATTTGAGCCTCTATACATCTCTAACTTGTTATATTTATCACCAACGCATGATTTGATATAATAACAAAAACCACAAGGAGTATGTTTTTGATATTTATTTGTGTATGATTCTTTTGGATCTGGAGAAGCAGTATCAATTTTTTCTAAAATACTTTCAAAATCAGCATATATAACAAATGGATGTTTGATCTTTTTATTTTCATCTTTGAATGTGATCTTTGAGCCTTCTTTAGGCATATTGATTACCGTTGATTTATGTTCGCCACAATAATTTGAATGTTTATCTAATCTTTCTTGTGAATTGAAGAAGTTAAGACAACGCAAGCAAATATATATTTTATTTGTTCTCTTACAGACTTGTGGTTTTATTAATTTAGCAATATCTTTGATGTATGTATAATGTGAATTTTCGTCTGAATTAAAATATAGAAGATTAATATGAGTTTGTTTACAATTGTCAGAAAGCTTTAAAACCTGAATGTTGTTTGTTTCTGTTAGACCATAAACATTAACTGATAAATTATTCATCTTTTCAAATTTAGGAATATCATTTAAAGTCATCGGAAACTTTAGATCTTTCGTATTTAATGTATTCTCATATTTTTTATAATGAGATACTCTTTCATCATGAAAATGTGGAGGATGTAAGTGTGCTAAAATAGACCAGAGAAAACATTTATTGTCTTTATTTTTGGTATTGATAACTGCTTTTCTATTTTTGATAACACTGGGTAAATCAATGTAAGAAGAAGCTTTTAGAGGATCTGATTTAAGAATATGAATGTCTATGTAAATAATTTTTCCTATATTGAATCCACTTCCTACGATTGAATTATCCACATCTTGCTCTTGTTTAATAAGTTCATCATAGACTCCTGATGTTTTAAAATCTTGATATGAAGATATAAAGTGTGGCTCAGTTCTCATGTATGGTGCATCTATAACTCCTTCATCCTTTGTCATTTCTAATTTTACTCCCATATAAAATTTAAGTGGTTTCATTTCCTTTAGTGTTTTTTCAATCAACGTTTGAACAGCAGGTTTAACTATTTCTACAGCATCAACTATAGACTCTGGTTCAGGAGGTTTGAAGTTAAAGACTCTTATTTTAATATGTCCTTTGAATGCTCCATCAGAGTTTTTAGTTGTGATAAAATTTGATAAATGTAGATTTGTTTTAAGATGTATTTTGAAGCCTTTCTTGAGGATATTTTTATTACATGTAGAACAGTGTTTTGTTTCAGGTGGAAGAGGGGAAAGTTTGTTAAAAATGTTGTATGTATGTTTTGCGGTGAGAATATGTTGTTTATAATATTTTACTTCCTTCTCGCAAGTATCACAATAAAGCATATTTATAGCGTGAGAAAACGTGGTGTTTTATATATATCACTGTGCTTAAAATAAAACACTTTTGGGCTTTACAGCTCCGTTTTATATATATCGCTGTGCTTAAACTAAAACACTTTTTCACTCAGAATCATCTAAGTCATAACTATCACATGAATACTCAGAATCATACTCAGAGTCATCAATAAAGCTACTCTCATAACTATCATTTGAGCACAAACTATTAGTATCATAACTATCATCTGTGTTCAATGAAATACTATCATCACCATTGTCCAAGTTCAATGAAATACTATCATCACTATCGTCCGAGTTCAATGAAATAGTAAAATCTTCACTGCTGTATTGACTCATATTTAATTAGCAAGAAAAATATTCCCATCAATATCTTTATACTTTCTTTCATTAACAGATTCAATCTCTACAATTTTTATATCAAAAGTTATCTTTAAATAATCTCTAACTATCATAGAACGAAATGACATTTCACCAGAAATATTAACATCATTCATTTTACTTAGATCTACACCCTTTGGATTAATAAAGAAAATACAAATGTCTCCTCTAGAATTATTAATGGTCTTATCATTCTTTTTCAAAGTATCGTGGTCAATCACTTTTTCAAGCTTTGAATAAATTGCCAGGAGTAGAGGAGAAACTTTTGTTAGATTTACTTTCATGGATGTCTTTCCAGGTATAGTTAGAGCTCTTCCTTTAAATGAAATAGAGGGGCTCATGTTATTTTCCATAACTGGTTTTACCCAAAAATTTCCATATTTATCTTTGTTCAATTTAACATCTTTGACATATTTTTCTATATCTTCCACCGAAGTAGAGATTGATTGAAATTTGTCTTTTGTGCTTTGAAACATTGTATTTATTAATGAATAAACTTGCGTTTAGTTTAAGTAAAAATTTACTATATAAATATGATAAGTTCTGAAGGATATTTAGAATTTCCAGACTCTCCATATCATAAATTAGAGAATTGTCCGGCTTGTGATAGAATAGGGCTTAATAATGAGGGTTCATATAAACAATGTTTATTCTGTGATTATATTCTAATTAATGATAATAAGAAATATAAAAAAACATATAACTCTTTTAAATTAGAACCAAAAATGAATTACTTTACAAGATTAATAACAGAGATGAATGTTAAGCATTATGGTGATAATACACCATTTCTTACAAGGAAAGAGACTCTTTGTATTGAGGAAATGTATAAGGGTTTAATGATATTTATTATTCAAAATAATTTTAATGGAAATGTTAATACAAGATACTATATAAATAAAATAATGAATTATTTTGAAATTAAACCCGAACTCAGGATAAAATATAGAGTTTCTAAAATAGCTCAAAAAAAGTTAGATGACTTGTTTTCCAAATATATAAATGAATGATTTTTTACCCGTTTGGGAAAATAAGATAAAGTTTAATAACCATAAAAACATTCCAAATTCATTGAGATGTCTAATAGTTGGTTCAAGCGGATGTGGGAAAACCTGTTTACTTTTAAAGATGCTCCTTGGTCCTAATTTTTTAGATTATGATAATTTAATAATTTTTACAAAGTCAAGTTTTCAACCCGAGTATCAACTACTCTCACAGGGTTTTAATGCGGGTCTTAAAAAGGAAGACATTATCGGTTTATTTAAACTTCAAAACGAACTAAATGATTATAATATTGAAGATATAATACAATTATTTTGTGATACACAGAAATCAAAATCGAAACCCATAACTTGTATTCTCAGTGATAATACGGATGATATACCTTCACCTCAAGATTTAGATAAATCAAAAAAGAACCTCGTCATCTTTGATGATTGTGTTAATGAGAGAAACCAAACAGTAATGGATAGCTACTATACAAGAGGGAGACATTCTTCTTGTAATTGTATATATCTTAGTCAATCATATTTTCAACTCCCTCGACGCTCAATAAGAAACAATGCCAATACTTTTATTTTATTTAAGTTAAATTCAATAGATGTAAATAATTTTTGGAGAGATAATTGCTCTACGTTATGTAGTAAAAAAGAATTTGAAAATTATATGAAACACACGATTGGAAAATATAAATATATTGTTGTGAAACAAGATGAGATACTAAATGATATTTTTCAATAAATAAATACAGAAAATGAATACCGAAGAAAGAGAAAGAAAGTTTAAGGAACATCAACAATTAGTTTCAAAAGTTGTTAAACAACAGGAAGAGATAAAGAAGAAACGGAGACAGAAACTAACTGGTGAAGAAGCCTTTGAAAGAAAACAAGAGAAATTCTTTAAACCACTTTTGAAAACTCAACACTCACCTACAGTTCCCACGGTAGAATTTACTCCGAAAAAACTTCAAATGCTCAAAGATTTTAGTCAGATAACAAAACAAGAACTTGGTGAATTAGAATATGATGACGAGGGATTATTTCGGAAACTTGAGGAGGTAAATCAACCCCCTAATTATGTTGTGGAAGCTCTTCAAAACAATGAATATTCGGCGGGTTCAAAAACCAGAGCAGGTCTCATTCCAACAGAAGAACCAGCAGTGTTTCATCTTGTGGAAGAAAAGGTATTGATATTTAATGATGAATTGATGTTCTTGAGTTCTACTCAACCAAATGTTAAATTAACTCCAAGATTAATGTTTCTTCTAACAAACCCCGGATTCAGCGGTTCAAAATATTTTGAGGAACCACTTGATATGGAAAGAGAGGAAGATAGGGTATATCTTGAGTTGCTAAATGCACTTGATTATGGAGTTTCTGTTGCTGGTAAAAGTAAGAAGAATGAGAAGGAGAAACATATTATTGATGCTTTAAGTAAGCTTGGTTCGGTTGTTAGTTTTCTTCCAAATGACCCATCACAATTAGTTCATAGGCTATTATTGTTGTTCGGTAGTAAGAAGGCTGGAAACAACAATTGTTTTAATGAATCCTCAGCCATTTTAGTTCAGTTGATGAACATGAAAATAATTAATAAATGTCAATACAAAGATATTTTATTAGATATTAAATAAGATGAGAAGCACAATTCTTAGTTTTAATTTCACAACGAGCGATTACACAGCTTCATTCCCTTACCCACTACAACTTGACCCCCTTACCTCATATGAGGCATCTTTGTTGTCAATGGAAACTTACAATACCCTTTTTAATATCACAGAGAAAAACAACAAGTTTAGTTATAATCCAGGAAGTGGATATAAAACTATAACCGTTTCACCTGGAGCTTACGAGATTTCTCAAATATCTTCAGAAGTCTCTCGCCTTATGAAAGAAAAAGGTGATGAACCAAAAAATATTGTAATATATATTCAAAAACACACTTCAAAATCAACTATTAAACTTAAAAATAATTATAAAGTTGATTTCACGATTGAAAATTCGTTTAGAGAGCTATTGGGTTTCTCTTCAAAAAAGATTGAAAATAACGGGACGTTTTACAGTGATAATGTTATCCAAATATCCTCCGGTATAAATTCAGTATTAATTCATTGTGATTTGATTGATGGTGCTTATAACGATGGAATAAGAACAAATACAATATTTTCATTCAGTGCATACTCAACCCCGATTGGTTATAAATTTAATATGGAACCAAAAAATCTTGTCTATTTACCTGTGTCAGGAAAAACCATATACAGAGTAAATTTTAGGATAACCGACCAAGATAATCGTATGATATCCTTTAATGATGAAATTATATCCATCAGAATTCACCTACGTGAAGTTTTTCAATAAATAAATAATGGTTATTGTGAGAAAACACGAGTTGGGAAAATATAAAATAATTACAGGGGAGGGCATGTTCCTTTCACCAGACTATACAAGGTATGTGGGTAGAGGATACTATAAACCTAAGAGACAACGAGGTGTAGGTCATCAATTTCGAAATAAAGGAGATGGGATAATTGATACTTTAATGGGTATTGGTTCAACCATCCTTAAACATAAAGACCTAATTGATTCAACTGCTTCTGCCGTGGGCTCCGTTGCGGGTGCTATAAAGAGTATAAAAGATGCTCAAAAGGAGTCTCATAAATTACAAGCAATCAAAGAAATAAAAAAAGGTAAAACTCAACTATCTTCACAAGAACGACAAAAAATCATTAAAATACTTGGGTCAGGGTTTCAACAATTTTAATGCTATATAAATACAAGTATGGAAGCGATTGATAGTATCTATGATTTGGATGATACGATTATCATTTCAAACTCCACTAAAAAGGAAGACTATTTTAAGGTAAATGCTATAACAGGAACAGACTGGAATTCAAACGGAACAAAAAGTTTTGAAATAAATAATCAACAAACTTACTTGAATATAGCTGATAGTTTCTTGCTGTGTAAATTTAAATTCACTAAGGCTGCGAATAATACTAATGCTACACTCGTAAATGATTTCTTCTGGAAAATGTTTGACAGTGTCCGCCTGTATATTGGAACACAAGAGGTTGAAGCGGTTGATTATGTCTCTGCTACATCTGAAATGATGAAATTTACACTATATTAGTTTAGTGATAGAATGGGTAAGGGAGCTGTTGAAGGTTTTATTCCTGATATGTCAACGGGTACAAACGCAGACCCTGGTTATAGTCAAAGGAAGTCAATGTATAATAATGAAACAAAAGCAGTGAATAGTTTTACCGTAGCAGTACCTCTTAAAGGTATATTTGGATTTTGCAATTATGATAAAGTTTTGTATGGTCTTAAAATTAGATTTCAACTACAAAGGAATGATAATGTAAATAGGTTGCTTTTTGGGGATGAAAATGCTTTTGGAGACAATAAATTTGTTATTAATGATTTGTGTTGGTATATCAGTGAATATACTCCTAATCTTAAAACGGAAGAGATGTTAAATAGAAGACTTAACTCAAAGAAACCGCTAAATGTATCATACCTTAAAAGAAGATGTCAACACGTTAAACTGGAACACACTACCTACACTTGGAATTTGGGTGTTCTTCAAGGAAAGCCACGATACCTCTGGCTCATTTTTAAAAAACCAGATGGAGAGGACGGTACTAATAAGAATAATGCGCTGAGTGATAATGCTAAGGTGAAACAACTTCGGGTTTCTCTTGATGGCACATTTTATCCGCGAGATAGATTGGAAATTGATTGGGAAAAAAATGATTATGCGGAAGCCTACAAGTCCTACCAAAAGGTGTGTGAAAGTAATGGTAATAATGATCCTATTTTGGATATGGTTGCGTTTCAAAAACTTTATACAATCTACGCAATTGACCTGAGTTCTCAAAAGGAAACTATAAAGTCTAATCGAGTGGATACTTCTCTATACATTGAAAGAGGGGAGAGTGAATAGGTTAATGCATATTGTTTGCTTTTGGAGGAAACAGAATTACAGATTAATACAGATAATGGTGTTATGATTAATATCACATAGGTTTTTTCTCATAAATAAATGGTTGGGGTATATGTTAATCAAATCAATCTTAATAAATTAACATCTTGTATTCAAAATCAAAAGCCTTGTATTATTAATGTTAATACAATTCAAAGAAAAGGAGCTGTAAGAATTGATGTTTTACTCACACACACACAAGTAAAAACACTAAATGATGTTGGATCACTTAAAATTAAAATGACGAAACCTATGTTAAAGAAATATTCAATAGACGAGTCAAGAGGAGGATTTCTCCCGTTTCTAATTCCTTTATTTGCTGGTTTAAGTGCGGCGGGAGCATTGACTGGTGGTATTTCAGCAGCGGTAAAAACTGCTAACGAAAGGAAGGCACAACTAAAAGCTCAAAAAGAATTGGAAAGACATAACAAGGAGTTGGAGAAACAAATTAGTGGAAGTGGTGTAATTGTAGATTTTGCTCAAAAACTTGAAAGTCTACCTGATAAAGCTAGATTGTTGGTTGGAGATATGCTTTCCTCTATCGCTCAAGCGGGTGTTAAACTAACTAAACGGGGTAATGGATTGTATCTTTCTCATAAATAAATGGATAAATGGTTTAAACAATTTGGAAAGAATACAACGTCAAATATAGAACTAGCTAAGTATTGTAAAACACTAAAAATTGATAATGTGGTTATTTGTATGAGAGATGAATTAATACATATAAATAAGAATACAAAGAATATTATTATGAAATTAGACACACAGAATGGTTCTCATTGGGTTTGTATTCATAATAGTCAGGATAAATATTATTTTGATAGTTATGGTATGCCACCACCTGTTGAAGTAATACAATTCTTACAGAATGGTGTTTATCAAACATTTCAAGTTCAAGAAATTAATTCTAAATGTTGTGGTCAATTATGTTTATATGTATTATTTCAACTCAACAATAACGAAAATTTTTATGATATCATTTTTAATCTAAAATAAATGACTTATGTTGGAAAAGATGGTTCTATCTTTGGAAAATCCTCTCAGGATATTGATTTATCAAATTATTATACAAAGGCACAGGCTGAACGACAAAAATATAGTGTAAGTAAAAATATTAATATGAAGAATACTTATAAATTAATCAATTATCCAAACCCTACAGATGCGAATGACTTAATTAGATTAAGTGATTTATCACAATATATATTTTTAAAGAAAACAGCACGTTATGTTAAACAAGTAAAATTTACAACCACAACACCTGGTTATACTGACCATACACCTTTCCTCATTGAATTTAACTACCTGCTTACAATTGAATTTTATAAAGAAGGACATTTAGTTAATATGCGAATTAATAAATGGGGGTATGATATGCCTGATTTAGGGTATAATTGGTCTTTTTCAATAAACATAGAAGACCTACATGATTTTAATCAGTCTCGTAAAGAAGAATATTATCCACTTGGTGAAGATAAGGATTTATGTGGAAGTACAATTAGTAAACAACAAATACGTGATTTTAAGAAAAGAAAAATATATGATAGTATAGCGATGGTTCGCATGACAAAGAAGGAAGGTAATGAGATAAGGATAGAAAGCCGAGGAATACAAACCGATTTGGTAGTGGGAAGATGGGGTGGTATTACCTGTCATAATATTAATCTCACATATATTTCTGATACATAAATGGCAGGAAGAAGACTACAAGAGAATTATAATTTTTGTATTCAAGGATACCTACAAGAAAAGGGTGCTCGGTATTACATACCTTATGATTTGGAGCATATACATGGGAATTTTGTCATAAAAAACTGGCCTTATACTGATATTGTTAAACCCACAAATAGAGACTTGTTTAAAGTATTAAATAAAAATGAACTTCTCAAAGTTATGAAATATAAAACTCTTTTAGAAATCATCAACAAATCTTATTGGTATCCTATTATGAGAAAAATAATTATAGATACAAGAATATCTCAAAATCCAGATGAGTATATGTATAATATTCTTTGGGGTTCAAACTCAAGGGTAGCAAGGGATGAGGAAGGAGTTGAAGAAGAGAAGGAGAAAAGAGAGAAAAGAGAGAAGGAGGAGAGGGAACAAAGAGAGAGGGAGGAGAGGGAGATGGAAATCAGTGATTCAAAAAAGAGTGGATGTATTACAGCAAGAAGATCAATCTCAACTCACCGAAGAGGAAAATAAAGAAAGAATGAATGCTGTGAAAATATTGATATCAAAAATTGCTAAGATAAATGAGGAAGGAGTTAAAGAAGAGAAGGAGGAAAGAGAGAAAAAGGAGAAGGAGGAAAGGGAGAAAAAGGAGGAGGAGAGGGAGAAAAAGGAGAAGGAGGAGAGGGAGGAAAGGGAGCAAAGAGAGAGGGAGGAAAAATATAAAAAGATGGAAATCAGTGAGATTCGTAAAAGATTGAGTGTATTACAGCAAATAAATCAATCTCAACGCACCGAAGAGGAAATTAAAGAATTAACAACTCTTATGAAGATAATGGTTTCAAAAATAACAACGTCAATGTCTTCAATTTCAGGGAGGAGATTTAAACGAGAAAGTGGTGAAGAAGAAGAAGAAGAAGGAAAAGATTATGTGATTGATGATGTTGGTGTCATTGACTTTAGTTAGTTTTTATTTGTAAATAAATGGAGGAGAGAGTGAAGGCATTCCTTAGGATTCTTTATGTTTTAAAAATAAAGATTGAAATGTATATGTTGAAAACCAAAAAGGTTTTGATACTCTGTCGGAATTTTTCTGATAAATAAATATGAGTTATTGTCTCAAATGTAAAAAGAAAACTAAATCTAAAAATATCTCTTATGTTAAAGCTAAAAATAATAGAGTTTATCAAAAAGGAATATGTCAAGTATGTGGCTCTAAAAAGTGCCAATTCATCTCTCCTAAAAGAGGAGGAGACATACAAAAGTTTCTCTCAGGAAGTAAATTTACAACAACTGGAATTCCAGGGGAATTACACCTTCCAGGGTATTCTTTCTGTGGTCCAGGAACAAATTTGGATAAAAGATTAGATGAGACTGACAATCCTAAACCTTGGTCCAGACCAAAAAATAGGGTTGATGAAGTGTGTATGAAGCATGATATTGCTTATGGGGATACCACCACATTGGATGAAAAACATGAAGCAGACAGAGAAATGTTGTATAATTTGTCTTTGATACGAAATCCGACATTGAGAGAGAAAGTTGATAGGTTTATTGTGAAAAAAATGATAAGTGTTAAATTGAAACTTGGTCTTGGTTATTTCCCAAAAAACTATTAAACTCCAATGATGTTATCAAGACTGAGGAGCTTTTGGCTAATGAATTACATAAACCTATAATCACAAAGTTTAAAAGAAGGAAAGTTTATTCTAAATACACTGACCACATATGGTCCGCTGATTTAATCGAACTAAATAATGATAAGGGATACAGGTATGCTTTAACCGTTATTGATTTGAGGAGTAGATTTGCCTGGGTTGTCCCTTTAAAAAATAAAAGGGGTGATACTTTAATGTTAGCCTTTAAGCTAATATTTGATAGAGATAAAAGAAAACCAAAGAAACTGTGGACCGATGAGGGAACAGAGTTCTACAACAAAATATTCATGAAATTTCTTAAGGGGAAAGGTATTAAATTATACAGCACCTTTAATGAAGGAAAGGCAGTTGTTATTGAGCGTTTTAATCGTACTTTGAAAGAGAAATTATATAAAAAATTCACACAACTCGGTTCTCAAAAATGGGTGTATTTAATTCAGGATATTGTAGATAATTACAATAATACAGTTCATTCATCAACAAAATCAAAACCATCAGAAACATTTACAAAATTAGAATATGAAAAGGAGATTAATTTGAGAAAGCCCAAGTTCAAAGTTGGTGATATTGTAAGGATATACAAATGGAAAAGCCATTTTGAGAAAGGTTATACACAAAAATGGACTAATTAATTATTTAAAATCATTGATGTAATGGATACAGTCCCTTGGACCTACAAATTATATGATTTAAATGGAGAAGAAATCTTGGGTTCATTTTACTTGCAAGAATTACAAAAAACAAAGCTAATAATTCATTAAACAACATTTCTATTCACCCCACCCAGATTAGCTAATTTAATTCGTGGTAATAATAAAAAAAATTAAATAAATAAAAAATCATAAGCCACGCCCACACCGACCACGCCCACACCGACCCCGCCCACACAGACCCCGCCCACACAGACCCCGCCCACACCCATCACCTCCCACCCCCCGTGCGTTCCCCCACCCTTGATCCCCCCTCATCCCACCCCCACCTTCCCCACACAC
The DNA here is from genome assembly GCF_964187855.1 of Myxine glutinosa. Lineage (NCBI taxonomy): Eukaryota > Metazoa > Chordata > Myxini > Myxiniformes > Myxinidae > Myxine > Myxine glutinosa. The sequence goes on along the minus strand of NC_136263.1, from coordinate 201,450,001 downwards.
ACAAGGGGAGGGGAGGGGTGGGATGGGGGGAAATCAAGGGTGGGGGAACGCACCCTCCCCCCTAACCTTTATTCTTTTCTTGTAATTAATAATTAAATAATTCTGGACAAAGCATATATATATAAATAATATTTTAAACAAAATCTTTATATTTTTAAGACATTTTTCTTGAGGTATTACACATTTAACTTCTTCCCAGCACAAATCATCAATCTCTTCCAAACATAAGTCAAAGGTAGTTTCAACAGCAGCAGATATCTTCACGTTTGGAATCTCTTTCTGTCAAAGGCAAGAGGGGTAAAACAAGGAGAGAAATAAATGAATGATATACCCTGAATCACCTCCCACAATGCGCAGGGATATGGTGTACCTATTCGAAACGGTGTACCCACACATTGACACACACATGCTTACCTCCACAAAATCAAGCTTAGCATCCAGATCGTCGAGATGAAAATTAAGGATATCACAGGATGACAGGAAATAACCATTCCTATGGAGTCCAAAATCGTCCCACTCCAAGCTTTGGTCTTCGAGGCTGCAACCATTCCTATGGAGTCCAAAATCGTCCCACTCCAAGCTTTGGTCTTCGAGGCTGCAAACAAAATAAGGAGAAATTACTATGCTGAAGTAAGCTTGACAAAACATCACACACACAAACACATACACACACGAACACACACACACTAAGGCAGCGTCGTTTAACACAAATGTATTAATATTTAGTATCTTACCTTGCATATGAATCTTGCAAGAACGGTGAAACAGGCAAATGGTTTAAATACTCATTCGCCTCGTTGTAAATCTCTTTCGGAAAAACTTCATTTTCTGCCAAGACCAGGTCATTTTCAAAACCTGAATTGCTGTAATAAAAAATATATATCGTGTTATATAAATTTAAATTAATCACATACAAAGCTCTCACCAACAGTTCAATTCTGAATGTTCAAACAGTTCAAACTTACCCTTGTGAGTATTCTTCATCACTGGAATAAGACAAGTTGTCGTTCATCTTCGTCGATTCACAATGTTTAAAATTGAACTGAATACGGCTTTTTATAATGTAAAATGTATTCAGGGAAGAGAACTGGCTGACAGCATTTCGAGGAATCTCAAGGCGTGTGTGAAAACAGGAAACGAAACAAAACTTTCTGGGAAGTTATCCAAGTCAGTGAAACAACGTCATTTCTCAAAAGCGAATAATTAATTTTAAAAAGGTTTGAGTATGGTGATGGAAGTTGGAGGAGAATTAAATTATTTCCCACGCATAAACAAATATTTGTAGGGTCGTTGTTTGAGTGGGTTATATTCACCAGATGATATTAAGAGTAAAAGGTTAAAAGGTCCATAAGGTCAGAAGGATCACAGGTGTTTAAGTGGTCTAATGAATAAGGATAACATGTCAAAATTGTCAATTGACATTGAGTTGTTCACAAGTAACAAAGACATGTTACTTGGGAGATCTCGCGAGATCTCGGAGACGGTGGGAGGGATTTTCGAAGCTCCACACGGTCTCCACGTTTTTCGAAGTTAAGTCTGTTCACAATTGTATTTTGTCGAAACTGTATTTATCTTTCGGTGTGTGAAGTTATTGTGTGCAACTTTGGTTGTTTCTCGGTGTTTATCTTTCATAAATTGATCGTCTGTTTGCCGTGTCGTGTCTTGAGGCCTTGTACAGTGTGCACTGTACAACCTTGAGGCTTTGTTTTTCTCTCAGCGGTCCGTCGTTTGTGATCCAATAACTTTCGTTCTCTGTATTCCCAGGCTTTTCACCCATAGCCTACTTCCTTGTGTAAATCTCAACTCAAAAAAAAAAAAAAAAAAAAAAAAAGCATTTCCTTCTCTGTTCTCATTCGTTTATTCATTCTTATTCGTTCGTTCGTTCTTCGACCACGTGTTTCTCCCCCATTTCCCCAGATAGTTTTCACTCATTAACCTTCAATGTTTACACTTTCCCCTCAAGTTATGTATTCCGTCATATTTTATAACACCTTTTTCTTCTTCTTCTTTAAAAGGCTGCTTTCGACTTGCTCACCAAATCAATTCATCCCAAAAAAAATATCCATCTCCTATAGTGCCTTTTTTCTACATTCCCTAAACTCTCCTGCACTCCATCCTCCATCCAGCGTCCTTAAACGTATTTTTAACTCGAAGGTCACAAGAAACTCATTTTGCAATAAATGTTCGTTTCCCATAAATCGTACACTTTCAAAAATCCAATCTCACCCCTCCCCTCCAAATCTTCCCCATAACCCCTCCCCTCCAAATCTTCCCCATCACCCCTCCCCTCCAAATCTTCCCCATCACCCATCCCTTTCAAATCTCCCCCCTTGCCCCCTCCCTCCTAAACTACCCCCTCACCCCTCCCCGCCAAGACGCCCCCTCGCCCCTCCCCTCCTAGACTCCTGCCTCACCCCTCCCCTCCAAATCTCCCCCATATCCCATCCCTTTCAAATCCCTCCCCTTGTCCCTTCTCTCCCAAACTCCCCCCTCACCCCTCCCCTTCAAATCTCCCCACCCTCATTGCTTCTCAATTTCCCCCCTCTCACTCCCCCTCCTCAAAGCGTCCTCCCCGCTTCTTCCCCCTTCAAACTCTCACCTCCATCTCCCCCAACCTTCTGCCTCGCTCTTCCCCCTCCTCAAATAACACCTCATTGTGGCTCACCCAATCACCATCAAACCTTTTGTCCGCCCCATCCTTCCCTTTCTCCGAGCTATTCTGAAATCTCTGACACACCTTCAACAGCTCTCCCTATCTCTTCCACCTCTTCCACATCTTACCCTACCCCTCCTCCCCCCTGTTCTGTATCTGATGCTCCCCCTTCCTCTTCATTAACGGTATGGACCTCAAACATCCGGGGCCTTCGTTCAAACTTAACTGATCTCTCCATACAGGTTGCTTCTGTCAAACCAGACGTGATCTGCTTAACAGAAACTTTCCTCCTTTATGATGTCTCTGATTCCATAGTATCTCTCCCGGGCTACTCCCTCCTCCGGTATGATAGACCTGAGCCTCGTCCTGGAGGCGGGGTTGCTATCTTTATCAAAAACTCTCTTCCTCACTCGCCCTGCACTGCACTCTCTCCACCTCACCCCCAGGAATACCTCTGGCTACGGCTTCCCCTTCGCTCCCACCTCTTGTTCATATGTGTGTTGTACCGTCCACCAAACAGTGATGACTCCATCTACATCTCGCTGTCTGATGATATGGACCAACTTCTATCTACTCATCCCAACTCTCTCTTCCTCATATGTGGTGATTTCAATTGTCACCATGCCAGTTGGCTGGGTGTGGGTACCTCTCTCACCAGCCATGGCTCTTCAGCAAAGGACTTCTGCGACTCACTGGGACTGACACAATCTGTCAATTTCCCGACCCGGATCTCAGTCAACGGAACATCTTCTCTTCTGGACTTGGTTATGACTAACTTCCCTGAAAATGTCTGCTGCTCTTCTTCTGCTCCGATCGGATCATCTGATCATGTCCTTGTTAAAGTGGACATCTCTCTGACCATCCTCAGGGAGCCTGCTCAGCGTCGACGAGTCTGGCATTTCACTCAGGCCAACTGGCACGGTCTTCAAGCAGCCATCAATCATCTGGACTGGTCTCCCATCTCTACCACCTCTGACATCAACTCATCCTGGGAATTCTTCCAAAGTAAATTGCTCTCTCTCATGCACAGATTTATCCCATCTCGTCTTCAGTTGTCATACCCTTCCTCCCGTCCATGGTACACGGAATCTTGTGGTGAGGCTGTTGCCCAGAAACAACTTGCCTTCGTCTCCTGGAAAGCAAATCCAACGGAAGGAAATCTCATTTCCTTTCACAAAGCCCGAAACAAGTGTGTGTCCACCCTCAGGAGAGCCAGGAAACAATATCTCTCCGTTCTCAAGACCGAACTCTCTTATCTGTCTCCCTCTTCCAAATCCTGGTGGCGTCTGGTCAAATCCGTTTCTGGTGTTTGTTCCCCCTCCATCCCCTCCCTTACCTCAAACGGCTACACAGCTGACTCCGCACGTGAAAAAGCTGAATGCCTCAACTCTGTGTTTGCCTCTAAATCTTGTGTCCCAAACCCATCCCTCTCTGTACCCACCATACCCAGTCGTACCCTGCTGCTCCTGGACTCCGTGTCCTTTCCTCCTGACAAGGTGGAAAAGTTTCTGTCAACCCTCGACTCTGATTCTGCAACTGGACCCGACGGCATCAGCCCACGGGTCCTAAAATCCTGCTCTGCTGCTCTATCTCACCCTCTCTCTGTTCTCTTCACCCTCTCTTTTGCTCAAGGTCAACTGCCATCTGCTTGGAAATCAGCCAACATCACCGCTTTGCACAAAAAAGGTGCAAAAACAGATCCTAGCAACTACAGACCAATCAGCCTTCTCCCAATTATCAGCAAAGTCATGGAATCCATCATTGCTTCGGATATGAAATCTTTCCTCTTCTCCAATGGCTTGATCTCTGATCATCAATTTGGTTTCAGACCAGGTCACTCTACTCTGGACATGCTGCTTCTGCTGTCTCAACAATGGATGGAGGTCCTCAATGCCAAACAGGAAATTAGAGCTGTCTCCCTCGACATATCACGTGCCTTCGACACGGTCTGGCACCCCGCTCTGCTCACCAAACTCTCCTCCTTTGGTATCCATGGAAATCTCCACGCATGGCTGGCAGACTTCCTCTCTAGTCGTCGTCAACGTGTGGCCCTGAATGGGTTTCTCTCATCTCCTCTTCCTGTTCAGGCTGGAGTTCCCCAAGGCAGTGTTCTGGGCCCCGTGCTTTTTCTGGTCTTCATCAATGATCTCTCTGACTCTCTCGAAAATCCTCTCTATCTCTTTGCTGATGACTCCACTCTCTGCCGCTCCATTCCTCTTCCCTCAGATCGGCAGTCTGCTGCCTCCTCACTCTCTGAAGACCTGGACAAAATCACAGACTGGTCAAACAAGTGGAACATGTCTTTCAATCCTGACAAATCTCACACTCTTACTATGTCTCTCCGAAAAGATCGACTGGACAACCCTCCCATCTACTTTCTCAACAATCCTCTCCAAGAAGTTCTGTCGCTCAAGATTTTGGGTCTCACTATCTGCCATGATATTTCTTGGGAAAACCACATTTCCAAGCTGGCCTCCAAAGCCAGTCGCCGACTGGGCATCCTCCGTCGTGCGAAGTCCTTCCTCGGCACACCTGAGCTCCTCACCACATACAAGGCTTTCATCCGCAGCTCAATGGAATACTGTTCTCCCCTATGGGCCGGTGCTCCTGCCTCACACCTAGCTCGGCTTCACGCTGTTGAAACCAAAGCTTTCAGAATTATTGGAATCTCCCGCGATGAAGCTATCTCTGAGGGCCTTTCACTCACTCACTGCAGGCAGGTAGGTGGTCTTTCTGTCTTCTACCGACTCCTCTCTGGCCTTGCACCCCCAGCTCTCTCTGTGCTCTGTCCCCCAAATATTCCTACAGGTCGCACAAGATCTGCCAGCAACCCTCTGATGGTTAAACTGCCGAAATCTCGGCTCTCTGCTCACCTTCACTCTTTCATTCCTCTTTTCTCCCGCCTCTGGAACAAACTCCCTCACTCCCTTCAATCCCACTCCTCCCTCCAGGTCTTTAAAACAGCTGTTCACCACCATCTCTTATCTTCCCCCATCCAAAACCTTGATCTTTTCTACCCCCGCTAATTCACCCCAGATCCACCTTGTTTGAAATTCCAACTTCTTTCCTGGAAGTCCTGGCAGTGTCCATATGTTTTATACCTCTCCCACCACCCCCTTCCCATGCCCCCCCCCCCCAAAGCCCTCGCCCTCTCTGAGATCTCTCGATGTCTCCATGTCTCTCGGTCCCTGCTCTCAAATGTTGTGTTTGTGTCCTTCCCCCTCTCTCCCCATCTTGTCTACCGCTCCCGATGTTATATGTTTTATGTGTCGGTTTGTCTTTTTCTGTGTGATTAATGTTCGCTCTTTCACGAGCCTCGATCTTGTATACAAAAAAAAAAAAAAAAAAAAAAAAGTTAGAAGGTTCGTAAATAACAGGGTGAGAGAAATATAGGTGTTTAGGGTCAATGAGGGAGGGAAAGAATTAATATGGAAGTGAATGGGTCAAAGATTAATCTGCCAGATGATATGTAGAAGAAGGATGATAGGTCTATAAGAGAAAACAAATATTTGTAGTGTTTGAGTGGTCTAATGAACAACATTAAGGATAGGTACTACAGACAAAAGGTTCATAAAGATGAGGGTGGGAGAAATAGAGGTGTTTATGATTTTTGAAAAAGACAAGGGGGTAAATGACATTAGATAGGGATTTCCCATGTTAAACGGAGGTGTCCCAGAAGCAACATTATTACACTACTCGTGTCATTACTTCTCTACCATCGATATGAACAATGACGCTGAAATCATTCACTCTGAAATGACCGAAAGACCTGAAACGAAAAATAAAAGTACGTCGTACGTCATATCAAGTGATGCTATTTGCCCCGCCGTCTTTACGCCTCACTGTCTTTGCTCTAGAAACCACAAGTATGACTTTGAATTTTGATTTAGTTTTTGGACTTTTATTTCGAATTTTTTTTAGACATCATTGAGGCTCATGGAAGAGTGACTAAAATTTTTTATAGAGTATACAGGTTGGTCGGCCGGATATAAACCTTTGGTAGGCCGGACTCTGGCCTCCATTCTCTATGTTGGATAACCCAAAGCTGGAGGTACACACACTCGTCTTCCATGATCCACTGCCATTGCCTCTTCCACCATTGCGTCTCTTATCTGTTTAGCCTGGTTCAAATCCTGACTCAGCTGTAAACCGTCATCCAGGTGTTTCACAGTCAGGGAAATTAATCATTGTGTGCCGTCTCAAATTGACGTTAGACCGGGTGTCCCAGCTGCTTTCATAGATTGGTGGATGTTGAAGATCTCATGGTGTCCTTTGCTTCGTTCTCTCCTGACCAGAGACCTTATTGTATGTTTATATTTCTCTTTTTGTTCTGTTTAATGGCTGTACCATGCAAACTCTCTGGTCATTGTGAGTAATTTGGCAGAAAAACATTTTGGGTATTTTAAATCTTGACTATTTTCAAGATCATTTCTTGCTTTCATGATGATGAAGTTGTAAGGTGGCTTGAATTTTGATGGCTTCTCTCCTCAAAACATGTCCCTTTTGCGGACCAGTAGTTATATGGAACAATGAGTTTTGGTCTTGCCAATGTGGCTGGACAGTGGGGAAAAAAATCTGACATCAAGTTCTGCTTCATTATATTTCAGATAAGTTACACAGCAACATGCAAATGTCTCAGTGACAAAAAGGAATATCCATCTTTTCTTCGCACTGTACCGAGTGATGCTTTCCAGGCTGCAGCGATGGCTCGTGTTGTATCTCATTTCAATTGGGTTTTTCTGGGAGCATTGCAAAATAACAATGATTATGGACAACAAGGGATCGCTCAATTTGCAAATGAAGTTGAAAATAAAGGGCATTGTCTCGACTTCATTGAAACGCTTCCAAATGTTGATGAAGTGGATAAAATGAAGCATCTCGGTGAGGATATACTTATTAATTCAGAATTATAATATATGTGAGAAATGTATTCAAGACATTAAAAACAAGTAACTTGATTAATAACGAGCTGCTTTGAAAAACTATATATTGGGGCCACACAATTTTTGCATTTGAACAAGATGAAATATTTAAGCTGCTGAATGCTCTCAAATTAGCAAGAAAAATTTAAGTTTTTTGACAAACTTTTATGACATACATCAATATTGTTACGTTTGTGGGGTAAACAAAGAAATATCTTAGGAGACTTAGACATGCCTAATTTAGAATGCTTCGTATGCCATGAAGAAACCATCTCGATGTCCATAAGTCGGCCGTCTGTCCGGGTAAGAGCGTTTGCATGTCGCCATAAGGGCGTGGCTTTGTGCGAATTAATTATAGGGTCTGTAAGGTTAAATTACCCTGTACATGCTTCCCTCCTGTGATCTGCCCTACGTCTTTTTTACAATTAAAAAGCTCGCCAAACAGGAACGATAACAAATGGACTCATTCACTCACAGCACCGCCAGGGCCGACAAACAGCATTTGCCGATCAGCAAGGGAACGACGTCATCCGAACATTCCCGAACAGAGATTAGACTCCGCCCACCCCCCCCCCCCACCCTCCACCCCCGACGACTCGTAATGAGGAGGCCATGCCCTGGCCTTCGTGATTGGTGGAGGCGCGATGCGATGATTGAGTAGCGCTCGATGTTTGGACAGAGTGCGACGTCGGCGTGGAACATTTGAGAGCGGAAGAGAAAAATACGCTGTCTCGCCCTCTTTGTCTTTCTGTCCTGGTGAGATGAAAGTTGGAGATAGTCACATTTCTCTTGTGAGCTGGCTTTTAAGAGAACGGCTGTGTTTGCCTTTTTCTCTTTGTTCTGACGTTTGTTAAAGGCGGTCGCATTCTGTCCTGGTCCTGGCTTCGTGTGAAGGAATGGCTGCATTTGGGGTGATTTTGGGGCCTTTTAAACTGTTGGAACAATCCAGGAGGAGTTGGCGTGGCCGTCGAAGAGGAGTAATAAAGCGACGGTTCGGGGAGCTCAAGGCATCTCGGGCAGAGTGGAGAGCGAAAGGAGACCATCTGCACGGATTGCCCCACATTTGTGGCGCAGCGAAGGAGCGACTCGGCAACCTCTTGATCCCGTCGATGCTCGGGACATTTGCCAACCTACTGGACCCGCTCAACGACCACCAGGTGCCCAAACGTCCTCGAACTAACTCAAAGCTGAGTGCCGGACAATTATAAGTGCATTTTCTTTTCGTTTATTTTCCCCTTGTTTGTATACGAATCTGAGTGTAGACGTCTCAATTAGGAAATAATTTTTACCTCACATTCAATGTTGTCTCTTGCTTTTCTTTTCATTAAAACCTTTATTTTTGCATTTCATTCTTGTATTATGGATTTTGCTGTTCCGTATTTGTGTTTGTGGGTTCAGATTAACCCAGTGTTGGCCTTCCCGATTAGATAAGGCTTCGGGCCTTTGCCGCGCATGCCAAAGACAATTCCGCCAAGGTTCGAAATACGCCTTGGAGTTGAAGCTCATTTCGGCTATTCGTCCGAGGCCGGTATTCGTCAACCACGGAAAGGACAATATCTACAACTTCTCACATAACACTGATGATAATCACTTTTGTTGACTAAACCATGTCTGAACATATTTTTATGTTGTTTTTGTTTATCTTGCTGTTTCTCTCACTTGATTCATTCAAACTTCTCTGAGATTTAAAAGTTTCCCTGGGCTTTGGGCCATTCCCATTTCACCGGTTGATGCTACAGTCTTACTCTCTAAATATACACTGTACAAGGTGGTTACAAGGTCGCAGTGGTTTTCAAGACACACAAATTGTTGTTTGTAAGATAGCATTAGTTGAACATAAATTTGCACATGCCATGTCATACTCAGTGGTTTTCAAGACACACAAATTGTTGTTTGTAAGATAGCATTAGTTGAACATAAATTTGCACATGCCATGTCATACTCAGTTATGCAAACCTATTTCGTATGCAATATGGAATGGTTATAAATGTTTTAAAACTTTTTTCTGCAACATGTTTTTATAAGTTTTAACAAAATTGGAACAAGCTAATTAAATGTTAAATTCTAGATGGTATCTGTTGAAATATTTCAGTTCAAATTTTTAATGAGGAAAACACTGTTAATCTTTTACTGCAGGTGACATTGTTGAAAAAAGTAAAGTATCGGTTATTGTTGTTTTCAGTGGAGAACGTAGTTTTGGTCCTTTTGTTGAGGAACTTTGGAAAAGAAACATAACAGGAAAGATATGGATCGCAAGTGAAGATTGGGCAACTTTCAAACCGTATACCTCTGAGAGGTTTGCGCACATATTTCAGGGGACAATTGGGTTTGCTCTACAGCGAGGTTCAATCCCAGGTTTTTATGAATTCCTTGTAAATCTCTGGCCTTTCTTCCAAAATGCATTTCACAAATTTGAAACAGCATTGCCATGCAAAAGCAAAAGTAATATTCTAAATGCTGCATATGTAACAATGTTCTTGAACACAACTTGCAACACGATTGCTTTTCCTTATCAAAGGGAATTCTATAGTAATCAAACAATGCTTTCTATGATTCCATGGAACCGGCCAATTTCCCGTGATATTGCGTTAGATAATAATTACACTGGTTACAAACAAAAGAGTAGTAACAATAAAAAAGTTATTTTTTCATCCATTAAAAATAATCCTAACATTGTATGGAAAACAAGACAAACTGGATTTCAAAACAATTGCTGCAACGTGGAAGCTTCAGATAATCCATTTCTTTTGGAATTTTGGGAAATTACTTTCAACTGCTCCTGGAGAATTTCATCGACAAAAGAACACTCCTGCACCAGCCATGAACATCTATGGAATCTAAAAACTGAATTCACGGATGTGTCTCACATGAGAGTGACCTACCACACATACACAGCGACATTTGCTGTTGCTCATGCCTTACACGAATTGCAACGATGTGTTCCTGATTTGAGCCCTTTAAACAATGGCACTTGTGCAAAGATTACAAACTTTAAATCATGGCAGGTAACAAATTGTGCATTTACATTCATAATGCTTGATTATTTGTATTTGAGGTCCCTCAATTCCAACATGTTTCTTTGGATGTTTACATGTAAAAGTGCATGTTTATATGTAAATTTAGTTATGCTGTTTACACTTATTCTTTGGTTTGCTGCTTTTGTTAGCCCCTCCCAGGGGTTTCGCAATTCCTTCTGTATGGGTGTTTGTCTGTCCAGGCAATAATTTTTTATTTTTTTTTACCATTTCACCTTTTGTCGTCAAATCTTCAACAAACCTCCATTATAATAAAATGGAGAACACAAATTAATAAAATGTACAATTAATTTTTTTTTGTTGTTTTCATCATGTTTAGTTTGAATACAAAGATGCAGACTGGCTTTGCATTTTGAGATTCTTTCTAGTTAGGGTTTTAATTTTGATGGCTTTGTAATTATCCGTTTTTTAAAAGTTAATACCTAGGGTTTTAAAGTTTGGATAATGTAAGTTTTAAATATATGATAAATAATATGCCTCTCATGTGACTGTAAATACTGTTGGACACCAACATGTGTGGACCCGTGTATGCGCAGTGGATAAAATGCGACCTACTTCGACATTTGCAGGTCTGTGCTTCATGTATTCGCGGTTTTCGTGGGTACATAATTTTTTTTTATCTGCACTATAAGCGCGGTCTGTCCCACCATTTGCGCTACAAACCTAGCTTCCTGGCATGTTTCACCATTCACGCTATCAAGACGCTCCACCGTATCTACGTAAGACGTCATCACCCACAAGTTACACAACAAAATGCTTCACCACATTTACCACCAGCTGCGGGAGAGGTTATCAACCATGAGTTACACAATTGAAATGCTTCACCACATCCACCACCTGCTGCATAAGACGTTATCACCCGCTAACATCCCCCACAATCACCTCTCCCGCAGCTACCCACAATTCCCGTACGACTACTTATGTGCAATGTGTCCTGGTTCTCAATCATTCTTCTCCTCCCGCTGCCTTGACCTGTGTTTTGCCTCTCGCTCCACTCGTTGATCAAACATGGTGCGTCTGTGCACGAGTGATGTGGGTCTGGGCACGAGTGAAGTGGGTGCGGTTATGAGTGATGTGGGTGTGGCTGGGTGATGAAGGTGCGGCTATGAGTGATGTGGGTGAAGGCACGAGTGATGTGGGTCTGGGCACGAGTGATGTGGGTCTGGGCACGAGTGATGTGGGTGAAGGCACGAGTGATGTGGGTCTGGGCACGAGTGAAGTGGGTGCGGTTATGAGTGATGTGGGTGTGGCTGAGTGATGAAGGTGCGGCTATGAGTGATGTGGGTGAAGGCACGAGTGAAGTGGGTGCGGCTATGAGTGATGTGGGTGTGGCTATGATTGATATGGGTGCGGATATGAGTGATGTGGGTGCGGCTATGAGTGATGTGGGTGCGGCTATGATTGATGTGGGCGTGGCTATCAGCTGTGGGCGTGGCTATTAGTGATGTGGGTGCGGTTATGAGTAATGTGGGTGCAGTTATGAGTGATGTGGGTGCGGCTATGAGTGATGGTGCAGCTATGAGTGATGTGGGTGCGGTTATGAGTGATGTGGGTGTGGCTTTGAGTAATGTGGGTGCGGCTTTGAGTAATGTGGGTGCGGCTATGAGTGATGTGGGTGCGGCTATGAGTGATGTGGGTGTGGCTTTGAGTGATGTGGGTGTGGCTATGAGTGATGTGGGCACGGCTATTAGTGATGCAGGTATGAACGGCCCCAGGTCCATTCCGAGCGAGCAGGGGATGGTTTGACCGCTTCAATAATCAGTATGTCCCCTCAACCTCAAACTGTCAGGTGAGCATGCCTCCGCGTACCAGGAGGGGGCTGAAGCGTTCCCTGCTCAATTCGCACAGGTCATCGAGGAGAATGGGTACCTGCCAGAGCAGGTGTTCAACGCTGATGAGACCAGCCTGTTTTCGAAAAATATGCCAATGTGAACTTTACCTCGAAGGGGCAGCATCAGGGTTCAAGGTTGCAAAGGACTGGGTATCTCTTCTACTCTGTACAAATGCAAAAGGGGGCTGTATGGCACAGCTCATGATGCTGTACCATTCCCTGAACCCACGTGCTCTCAATGGCAACAACAAACATACACTGCCCATGTATTGGAGAGCCAACCGGAAGGTGTGGGTAATGGCAGCAATTTTCATGGACTGGTTCCATTACTGTTTCGTCCCTCAGGTGAAGAGGTACCTGGCTGAGAAAAACCTTGTGTTCAAGATTCTCCTGCTAACCGATAACACTCCTGGCAACCCGTGGACCCGAACGTAGCTCATCTGAACATCGAGGTGATCGTCCTGGTGCTCAACACCACCTTCTAATCCAGCCGCTCTACCAAGGGGTAATCTCCACTTTCAAAACATATTATGCCCGCCACACCTTTCGCCGCATTTTAGTTGTGATGGACTCAGACCAAGAGCCAACTGGCAGTCAGGCGGTGTTGAAAAGAGTTCAACATAGCCCACTGGATCGGCACCGTCAAAGAGTCACTGGACGAGGTGAGAGCCTCCTCCATCAACACCTGCTGGAAGAACATGTGGCCACAGGCAGTGAACAACCTTAATGGCTTTCATGGAGGAGAGGCATGAAATTGCCTGGATGGAACGGCAGGTGGGAGGGGAAGGCTTTGATGGCATGAAGCCTCAGGAGTTGGATGATCTTATCGCCTCACATACCAAGGAGCTCACCGAGGAGGAGTTGGATGCCATTACCAAGGTTTCTGAGGAGAAGGAGGTGGACAGTGAGGAGGAGGAAGAGGTTCCGAGGTCCATTATCATGGTTAAGCTCCTGGGTGAAGTGCTGTGGGACATGCGGGAAATTTCCGACAGGCCGCCGACCTGGTAATGGAGCGTTACCTCAATTTCAATAGGGGCTTGGATGACCCGATGCTCCCATACATGGAGCTACATCAACACCTGTGACAAACTGCAATACAGCTCTAGATTACGCATTTTTTCGCCCTGGTCCCTCCACCTCAGGAGCATGAGCACCCTTTCCTGCCTCTCCTGCCTCCCTCCCAGTGCACAACTCATCAGCCTCACCTCCATCGTCTTCAGCACCCTCACCAGCATTCCTTTTGGTGCATGACTCACCTGCACCCTCACCTGTGTCCTCTTCAGAGGAGTTCATTGAGTTCAATGGATTTTAATTCATCATTATCATCATTTGAAAAGTTGTGTGAGTTTGTGTAAATAAAAATTTGAAACGATACCTGCTGTTGTTTTTTTACTTTTATGGTAGCGTTGTTTGAGCACCTTTAATAAACCGGTAGCGCATTCCTTCAATAAGCATTGTAAACGGTACCTGGTGTTGTGTTTTTTTTTATTTGTTAGCATTTTTCTATGAAACTATAATCATTTGCATTCGTGGTCGAAAAGTTTTTAAACTTAAAAAAATTCCCCTTATGAATCAGGAGTTGCTGGGAATCTATCCCCACCCTTTTCCATTGACAATGCCCTGACATTCACGGTTTCGACATTTGCGGAATTTTCCAGGAAAGTATCCCCCACGAATGTCGGAGTCTGACAGTACAATGTCTATGTAATCCAATGTCAATTTATTATCCCCCGTTGGACTTGATCCGAAACGGGGTCTTATGGATTGGGTCTCATCCGTCCATTCGACCGTGTGTGCATCCGCAACCATATCTCGGACTTGTATGGACCAATTTTGTTCATACTTGGCAGAAAGACAATACATGATGGTGTACATATGCACATAATTTTGTTTCGTGATGCGATCAAAGATGGCCGACTGGCGGCCATTTTATTTAAAGAAAACCCTATGTTGAACACGTCCGCAACCATTTCACGGACATGCATTTACCGATGTTGTTCAAACTTGGCACACAGATAACGAATGATCGCTTACATATGCACATCATCTTTTTTCGAGATCTCATCCAAGATGGCCGACTGGCGGCCATTTTGTTCCATAAACGTGTCCCCAACCATTTCTCGACATGCATGGACCGATTTTGTTCAAATTTGGCACAAAGACAATACATAAGAATAAACGTATGCAGAAGATTTTGTTTTGTGTCCGACCAAATATGGCCGACTGGCGGCCTCTGACTGTACAGCAAAATTACTAACATCACTGGGGCTATGACATTTTATGTATTTTTCTCCTTGTTCCAATTATTTTTATTCTTTCCATGAATATTCCAGCTTTTATACTATTTGAAGAAAGTCACATTCAGCGTTAACGAGGCAGAAACTCTGTTTTTCGATAAAAATGGAGATCCTCCAGCAGTATATGAGATTGTGAACTGGCAGAAAAGCAATGAAAGTGCCTTAGATTTTAAAGTTGTTGGTATTTTTGATTCATCGTATCCACAAGAGCAGCAGTTGCACTTTATTTCACATTATTTATTTTGGAATGATGGCTCGCAAAAGGCAAGTTGAATTTGTTTTTCATCTTGAACTTTGGTTTCCATTTTCATTATAAATGAATGCATCTCAAAGTAAAAAAATATGTTTTCGTGTTTAATGTATTAGTTCTTGCACGAGCCTCGACTCTGTAGGCAAGGAAAAAAAAAAGTGATGAACTCGATAATTGGCCCATAAAATAATTTCCAAAAAATATTTAAATAATCTGTGTTGAAGGTTCCGAGCTCTTTGTGCAGCGATCCCTGCCAACCTGGAACACGCAAGGCTGCTCGGAAAGGAGAACCATTGTGTTGTCATGATTGCATTGCTTGCCCACAAGGACAATTCTCAAACGAGACAGGTAATCTAAAAGAGATGTTCCGTAAATTGGATATTGCTTGTATAACTACAATTCACTATGGAGCAAATGGTTATTTTACTTGAGTTCATATTGGTTTTTTGTTGGTGATGTGCTCGTCACTACAAAGAAGAGTAAAAATGTGACAAACGCAAAAATGCAAAGTTCGATTCATTATTAGCTCATGTTTGAAAACAGACTCTTCCGTCATTTTGCTTGCAAGCTGAGTGGGAGAATGTGGAAATACATGACATCATATATACAATCACATGAAAAAGTAAGTACACCCCATGTAAAGTTTTGACTTTTTCAACATATTTCAACATACAGCTATTTGATCTTCATTTCAACAATATTGATAGATAAAGGTGATATAATATAACAACTATCATGAAACATTTACATTTTGTAGTCCATTGTATCATTTAAATAAACATAAATGCAAATTTCGCATGTGGAAAAAGTAAGTACACCCCTACATTTATCACTACTTCAAATACCTAAAATTAGAATCAGGTGCACAAGCTCAGGTGCAAATGATTAATACATCGTTAGAGAGGATCTTGGAGGAATCTGTCTTATTTAAACCTCAGACATTTAGTTTGGTTTGCTCTTTGTTTTTGAAGTGTGCGGCGTCACCATGCCTAGATCAAAAGAGCTCTCTGAGGCCTTCAGAAAGAAGGTTGTATATGCCTCCAAGTCTGGGAAGGGATTTAAAAATATCTCCAAACAATTTGAAATCAATCAATCGACTGTCCAGAAGATCATCTACAAGTGGAGAAGATTCCAAACAACTGCCAACTTGTTCAGGCCAGGCCGCTACAGCAAGTTCAGCCCGAGAGCAGACCGCAAGATGCTGAAAGAAGTCTCTAAGAACCCACAGAATGTCATCACGGAACCTACAGGTAGCTCTTGCCACTGTTGATGTCAAAGTGCACGAGTCTACCATTAGTGGGGCGGCTTAGCCCAAATATTCAAAAGAATTGTGCATTTTGTGAAACATGCACCAAATTTGGCACAAATGTACATTAATATGTTGCGAACATTTTCAGATATTGGGCCACTTGAAATTCCGTAATTTTTTTTTTCAAATTTTTTCAAATTTCGTAATTTCAAATTTTTCGGGTGACACCGTCACAATTTCGGTCTTCGAGGCCGGCCGATAGGCAAAGTGTGACCAGAAGGGACGAGGTTCTCCTGACCACGTGGCCCTCGATCTGGGAAGCGAGAGGCGTTCCATTAGTGGACGCGCCCCTCACGCCCGACTTTTGGGCGGCCCCGGCAGGCCGTTTGTTTTGACGTTCCATGACAGGCCCCGCACCCCCACCTCCGGGCCGACCGGAAGCTTGTGCTGAGTACATCATACCTGAACAACTCAGTGAGGCAGAACACAGCAGTGCACACCAGGGTGACCCCTTCAGTGCATAAACCAATTAACCTGTCCACTGCAGGGCATATAGAAATGAAGTTATTTTCTGCATATAATAATAATATAAGTTCAGTTCTATATAACAATTTCTGTTATCACCACTACCACTACAACTACCACTACTACAAGCTTTGTCTGGAATTTTGTGGACTAACAGACAAACAGACATACAGACAAGCTGGGATCAAAACATTACCTCCTTCCACCATTGAGTGTAGAGGTAAACATCATGGAAATTATATCATGCCCTAGATTTAATTCATGCTTACCCGTGTATTTGCTTCACTGGTTCACAAGGTCTTTTGCATACATGTAATTCAGACTCTCGTCTTCATTGCTGACCACACAATGTTCGCAACATATTAATGTACATTTGTGCCAAATTTGGTGCTTGTATCACAAAATGCACAATTCTTTTGAATATTTGGGCTAAGCCGCCCCACTATATCGGCCGGCCTCGAAGACCGAAATTGTGACGGTGTCACCCGAAAAATTTGAAATTACGAAATTTGAAAAAATTTGAAAAACAAAATTACGGAATTTCAAGTGGCCCAATATCTGAAAATGTTCGCAACATATTAATGTACATTTGTGCCAAATTTGGTGCTTGTATCACAAAATGCACAACAGGTTTGCTATGCTGCTACACTACATTAGAAAGAGGCTGCACAAATTTGATCTACATGGGAGGTGTGCCAGGAGGAAACCTTTGCTGTCCAGAAAGAACATCAGGGCAAGACTAAAGTTGCCAAAGAACATCTAGGCAAAGACCAGCACTTCTGGAACAATGTGCTCTGGACAGATGAGTCAAAGGTAGAGCTATTTGGCCACAGTACCAGAAGACATGTTTGGCGAAAACCAAAGACAGCGTTTGACCACAAGAACCTGATACCAACTGTAAAGCATGGTGGTGGAAATATTATGGTTTGGGGCAGCTTTGCTGCATCAGGGCCTGGGCAGCTCACCATCATAGAATCCACTATGAATTCTTCATTGTACCAGAGGGTGCTTGAGGATAATGTGAGGCCATCTGTCGGAAAGTTGAAGCTCAACTCAAGGTGGACCTTGCAACATGACAATGACCCTAAACATACCAGTAAATCCACCAAGGAATGGCTGAAAAGAAAGAAATGGAGGGTTCTGGAATGGCCAAGTCAAAGCCCAGATCTAAATCCCATCGAGATGTTGTGGAGAGATTTGAAACGAGCTGTGCATGCAAGAAACCCCTCAAACATCGCACAGCTGAAATAATTCTGCATGGAGGAGTGGGCAAAATTTTCTCCCAGTCGATGTCAGAGACTGGTAGACAGTTATAAGAAATGCCTACTTGAGGATGTTTCTGCCAAACGGGGCAATACCACCTATTAGAGCCAAGGGTCTACTTACTTTTTCCACATGCGAAATTTGCATTTATGTTTATTTAAATTATATAATGGGTGACAAAATGTAAATGTTTCATGATATTTGTTATATTATATCACCTTTATCTATCAATATTGTTGAAATGAAGATCAAATAGCTGCATGTTGAAATATGTTGAAAAAGGTCAAAACTTTACATGGGGTGTACTTACTTTTTCACGTGACTGTATAATGCATGTTTATGTTTAATCTCTGAGTTGGGATGTGTCATGCAAACACTAAATAAAGTTCCATGGTCATCGCTCTCACTCTAGTCATCCCACACTCAGCTTTCCTGAAGGGATCCAATCAATTACATCTGTGTTTTAATGGCATGTTAACATAAAGTTGAAGAAACCGTTTTCTTTAGCTGGACCACTTCCAACCAGTTATTACCAAGGAGTCTTCGGCCATCACGAGGGATGACTACCAATGGCAGTTGATATGTGCATCCATCACATGTTACTGTAATGTCACATGTTCTACATGCTCGTATTTTTTTACAAGTTGTATATGTTGAACAGCTCAAATGAAACACACAGGCTCGGTCACTGCGACTCACCCAAAAAAGTTATCATGAACTGACTCGTTGATAAGTGAGACTTGCCCCAGTGTCAACGACCATCTCCAGGCTTCATCCATCGATCTTGGTGAGGCCAAGTATTGGATCCAACTGCTTGCCCAATTTCACATGGAACAGGTAGTATGGCTGGGAGTTTTTGAAACAATCATGGTTCTCATTGGCAATATCTTGTTTTGTGTTGAGGAAATGAGTCTTGTGTCCATCAGTTGTTTCCTTCATCCAACTGGTCAACATGTCCATTTTTATGAAATTATTTGAGACATCTTTGCTGAAACACCAACCATCAGGTGATTGTTCTCCATTAAGGTGAAAACGATTGAAATGTTATATTCTCACCAGAATTATCCATTAAGGTGTTATATTCAAACCTGAATGTTCTGGCTCAACCTGCATCATTCTCAATGGCTATCGCTGTGACGAAACTGAGTCCTTTGGGGTCAAGGGCACTGAAGGATGTGATATTGTGATACTGTCCAACTCCCACAACAAGGAGATTCCTCAACATGTCCTGCAATGTGGGCCAAAACTGTCTTGGAGGTCAGAAATTATATTCTGACTCATGCAGAGTCACACCAAAGCCTTAAAAAATATCAATTGCTGCTTCCTTGTTTACCACTCAGCAATTAAAAGATAGAGCATGGATAATCTCCAACGGTTGCAATCCGCGATGAGGAGGAGGAGGAGATTTCTCATTAAAATAGCCCTATGAACGCGGAATGAAAAGCGATGTCCTAAACATTATGTCACTGTACTCAGAGTGCATGCCATGGGTAGTTGTCACTTCGCCCAAGCTCAGTGATTGCATTTCTCAAATCTGGTGTTGTCTAATGTATGTCTGAATGTGTTTGCATAATTTGTGTTGCAGCCTTAGGCACTGTATACTCTAAATAAAGAAGAAGCTGTTTTACTTGGTTAATGAAGGCAGCGATAGTATGAACAGTACCCGGCATAACTATCAAGGATGCCTCTTCACAGTGGTTGTACCCACAAATGCAAGTTGGGAGCCAATCTCCCCCATTTATTCCGTCCCAAATCTACCTCCTTCAAATTCTATTTTCTTTCGTAGAAGCCCTTGTAGTGTCCACCTTGTTTATCCCATGTACCCTGCCTGAGCCATCTCTCTTCCACAAATCTCTTGATGTCCCTGTTCTCCAATCTTTAATGCTTCTCCCTTCTCCTGGTTCCCTCTCTCTCTCTCTCTCCCTCTTGTCTCCCGCTCTCTTTATTATATTGTTACTGTTAAGAGATAAAAACAAAAAACCGTTATTTATTTCCTTTTTAAAGTAAACCCCCTCTAGTTAATTACACGACAACATGTAGCCTGCATCAGTCAGTTATTTCTTATTAAATGTAAAGATTAGCTCCCTTTCCATTGTGTAGTAATTAAATGTGCATATATGCGTTTAGTTAGGCAGGATTCCAACCTCTCGTGGTGTTGAAGAAGACATTGGTTTGTGGGCACGAACGATCCATGTGGGAATCCACCACTTGCGTGGTGAACAGAAGGAACATCCAGACGGAGGCATGGTAGAACAATAGCACGTGACCGGACG
Organism: Myxine glutinosa; assembly: GCF_964187855.1. NCBI lineage: Eukaryota > Metazoa > Chordata > Myxini > Myxiniformes > Myxinidae > Myxine > Myxine glutinosa. The sequence continues at coordinate 201,429,703 of NC_136263.1, read as the reverse complement.
CGACCAGTGGGGGGCCTTGGAACCTTCCAGAAGGGTGTACCCCATAAAAGGCGGGGCCGGACCGCGCTCATGCTCTCCTTCGGCTCTTTCTCGGCTCTCTTGTGTTGGTGGACTTTGTTGGACATTTCAGGACACTGCGTGGAGCCTTGCACCGCGCCCACGAATGAGGAGCGTGAGTAGATCGTTTTGCCATGCCACGTGCTGTTCTGTCTGCCCTGCCTACCTGCAAGCTACGCGATGGACCTGCCGGCTCGACCCGCACGCTACGCGCTGGACCTGCCAACCCGAACTGTCCTCACCCGGACCAGCGTCCGCCAGTCCTCCCGGTGACAGTCTAACCGGTGTGATTTTTTTCCCTGTGTGCGAGTGTGTCAGGTGCCTGTGTCGGGAATAGTTTCGGTAAGGAATTATGACAAGCCTGCTTCTCGTCTTTTTGCTGTGCTTTGTGGGGTTGTGAATAAAAACGTGTACATTTTACTTTTTCAGCCTGCTTGTGTGCGTCTCTTCCCCATTGACCTAGCATCGTTCGGACTGAATCCGGCTGCTCGATTAGGTCCGTAGAGTAGTGTAATAACGCTAACCACACCGCACGATTCGCTCGGCGCGCCTGATTGACCTGGGGTGGGATCGCATGGGTTCAATCCTCGGTATTCCCGGTCACGTGGTCTCGAAGGTATTTGGATCACGGTCAATAATCCTACGGCCCGTGATCGAGAGATTGGCAATTGTGGTTGCTTTGCAACCCGCCAGTCGCAAGCTTCGTCACAGTCGACGGCCCGTGGGCCCGGTGTCTGTGGGGAGACGTGGTCTTAATCCCCCCACCCCCCCCTAGTATGTGGACAGACGGGATTTGCAACAATATGCTCTATGTGTTAGCTCTTACATGAGGCTCGACTTAGTATAAAAAAAAAACAATTCTTCCCTGCCGCCCAGATTCTTCAGGGCAGCGCGGTCAAGGTCAGAGTACTGATCGGTCCCTATGAACCGGCGCTTTCCTTCGTGTCTCTCGCTCTCTCTCTCCCTAACTTTACCGTGGCCCTGCCTTTGTGTAGGTGGGGGTACACCATCCTGGATGTGGAGGATCTCTGGGTTGCTGGTGCGAGATTGATTGACTCAGTGACGCGGGTTTGTTTGAGAGAACTGTCCCAGGCTATACAACGACAACAACAAGAACAACAACAACAACAACATTATTCTGGCATCCTATTTCATGAAATCGTCATATGATACCAAATGTTGTTAGGTCACAGTGCTCTCGGAGATTTGCAACAAGTTGATCATTTTAAGGTCTCACTTTGAATTTGGCATGGTAAATGTTTTAAGAAAAGAGAAGGTTTTAGCACCACATATGGACAGCAGGACTGTCTTATTCCTCTCGTCACCTTTGATGTTCTTTGCTTCATAGTAATAATTTAGGCATTTAAAGTAATCAAGGCACTCACTCCTCTTCAAGAAGGTTGAAATTGGTGATCTGACCGCAAGAAGTAATGTTGCTGATAGACGTTGATGATGAGTGATGACAAACAAAGCTGGCTCAAAAGTTTTATCAGTAGTTGGAGAACGTAATCCTCATTACCATACATGGTTACTCCATTAGAAACGTAAATTTGTCAATTGATAATGGGTTTCTAGTGATTTATCAAACACAAAATAGGCAAGCCCAGGCTAGGCACAAGACTGACAAGTTAGGTTTTTTCAACTTTTGGAAAAGGTTTCAGTAAATGTGTTGCATGATGTAAAATTGTTTTTTTAAACTTTAGATTCTCAGGAATGCTTCCACTGCACCAAATACTTTTGGTCAACTGAAAATGGGGATGCTTGTGTAGTGATGGCTGAAGAATTTCTGGATTTTTCTGATCCATTGTCAATCACACTGTTGGCCATTTTACTCATTGGAATGTTGTTGGTGACTGTTGTTATTGTGATGATGTACACAAAAGCTGAGCTACGTCTACTGAATGCTGAAAATTTTGAACTAAATCTTCTTCTTCTTGTCTCAATGGGAGGATGCTTTTTCAGTGCATTAGCTTTCATTGTCAAACCAACAGATAACTTGTGCAGCATACGTGAAACGTGTCCCTGTATATTGCTGTCACTTGCTATAATCTGCATGTTGGCAAAATGTGCCAAAAGGTTCAATTTTACAAAAGGTATTTCTATATTGTTCATTTTTCATTGCTCATCTCACTCCCTCACTCCTTCTTTTTCTGTCTCTATCTCTTTCTATCCCCACATTGCGCTCTTTCTCTTTCTTTCTCTTTCTGTGCTGGACTTATGTCCAAAAGAACTGGTGATCTCCAGTGGCGGTTAGTCCACTGGATTGCTGTTCTTCGTTTTTTTTTTCTTCTCCCATTACTGGTTGTTGTCCTTTTTGTCCAGAAAGGGAAGACTTGTTTCATGCTTTTGTTAATTGCGAAAGACTCTCTCCTTTGTTTCATTGGTTACACTATACTTTCCGTAAAATGCACGTCACCTTTTCTTTAAAAGCTTTCATCTTTGGTTTTCCTGTAAAACATGATCGTGTATCTACATTACTTGTTTTTTTTAATAGCCACTGCCATGCTTGCTGTGTACTTGTCACGGAAAGCAAAGCTGGGCGGCAAGCCCTCGCGGGATCTTGTCGGCGAGGGCACGGTTTTTCAAAGGTGCACACACTCTCCACGCTTTCGAAGTTAAGTAATTGTTCACAATTGTATTTTTGTCGAAACTGTATCTATCTTTCGGTGTGTGTACCTATAGTGTGTCCCTAGGAAGATTATCGGTGTTAATCTTTCATACCTGTATGAAAAATCGTCGGTTATTTCATGCCGCATTTTTGGGGGCCTACTACTTTGTTTCCTACCTTGAGGCTTTGTTTCCTCTCAGCGGTTGATTGTGGGTCATTTACTTTCGTTCTCAGTTTTTCCCAGTCTTTACACCCCATACTTCCTTGTTTAAAATGTTAACAAAAAAAAAACATTTCCTTCTTTGTTCTTATTCGTTTATTCGTTGTTCTTATCCGTTCGTTTGTTCTTCGACCACGTGTTTCACCCCCTATTCCCCAGATAGTTTTCACTGTTCAATTTTAAAATGTTTAAACTTTCCCCTGAAGTACTGTATTCTGTTGTATATTATAACACCTTTTTCTTCTTCTTCTTCTTTAACAGGGTGTTTTCGACTTGCTCACCAAACTATTCATGCCCCCCAAAAATTCCATCTCTTACAGTACATCCTGCACTCCATCCCCCCTCCAGTGTCCTTAAATGTATCTTTGACTTGAAGGTCACAAGAAACTCATTTTCCAATAAATGTTCATTTACCATTAATCATACAACACTTTCTGGAATCCAAACTCACCCCTCCCCTCCAAATCTCCCCCCTTGCCCCTTCCCTCCTAAACTTCCACGGCAAACCTCCCCTCCTAGACTCCCCCTCACCCCTCCCCTCCTAGACTCCCCCTCACCCCTCCCCTCCTAAACTCCCCCCTCAACGCTCCCCTCCTAAACTGCCCCCTCATCCCTCCCCTCCTAAACTCTCCCCTCACCCCTCCCCTCCAAATCTCCCCCATCTCCGATTCCTTTCAAATCCCCCCCTTGCCCCTTCCCTCCTAAACTCCCCCCTAACCCCTCCCCTCAACCCTCCCGTCCTAAACTCTCCCCTCACCCCTCCCCTCCAAATCTCCCCCATCTCCGATCCCTTTCAAATCCCCCCCTTGCCCCTTCCCTCCTAAACTCCACCCTAACCCCTCCCCTCATAAACTCCCCCCTCACCCCCCCCTTCAAATCTCCCCACCTTCATTTGTTCTCCATTTCCCCCCTCACCCCTCCTCCTCAAAGCATCCTCCACGCTTCTTGCCCCTTCCAACTCTCACCTCCATCTCCCCCAACCTTCTTCCTCGCTCTGCACACCCCCCTCAAATAAAACCTCACTGTGCCTCACCCAATCACCATCAAACCTTTTGTCCACCCCATCCTTCCCTTTCTCCTAGCTATTCTGAAATCTCTGACACACTGTCAACAGCTCTCCCTACCTCTTCCTCCTCTTCCTCCTCTTCCACATCTTACCCGACCCCTCTCCCCCTGTTCTGTATCCGATGATCCCCCTTCCTCTTCATTAACGGTATGGACCTCAAACATACGGGGGCCTTCGCTTAAACTTGACTGATCTCTCCATACAGGTTGCTTCTGACAAACCAGACTTGATCTGCTTCAGATAAACTTTCCTCCTTTCATGATGTCTTATTCCTTAGTATCTCTCCCGGGTTACTCCCTCCTCCGGTATGATAGACCTGAGCCTCGTCCTGGAGGTGGGGTTGATATCTTTATCAAAAACTCTCTTCCTCACTCGCCCTGCACTGCCCTCTCTCCACCTCACCCCCAGGAATACCTCTGGCTACGGCTTCCCCTTCGCTACCACCTTTTGATCATTTGTGTGTTGTACCGTCCACCAAACAGTGATGACTCCATCTACATCTCGCTGTCTGATAATATGGACCAACTTCTATCTACTCATCCCAACTCTCTCTTCCTCATATGTGGTGATTTCAATTGTCGCCATGCCAGTTGGCTGGGTGTGGGTACCTCACCCACCAGCCATGGCTCTTCAGCAAAGGACTTCTGTGACTCACTGGGACTGACACAATATGTCAATTTCCCGACCCGGATCTCAGTCAATGGAACATCTTCTCTTCCAGACTTGGTTATGACTAACTTCCCTGCAAATGTCTGCTGTACTTCTTCTGCTCCAATCGGCTCATCTGATCATGTGCTTGTTAAAGTGGACATCTCTGACCATTCTCAGAGAGCCTCCTCAGCATAGATGAGTCTGGCATTTCACTCAGGCCAACTGGCACGGTCTTCAAGCAGCCATAAATCATCTGGACTGGTCTCCCATCTCCACCGCCTCTGACATCAATTCATCCTGGGAATTCTTCCAAAGCAAACTGCTCTCTCTCATGCACAGCTTTATCCAATCTCGTCTTCAGTTGTCATACCCTTCCTCGCGCCGTGGTACACGGAATCTTGTGGCGAGGCTGTTGCCCAGAAACAATTTGCCTTTGCCTCCTGGAAAGGAAATCCAACGGAAGGAAATCTCATTTCCTTTCACAAAGCCCGAAACAAGTGTGTCCACCCTCAGGAGAGCCAGGAAACAATATCTCACCACTCCTAAGACCAAATCCTCAAATATGTCTCCCTATTCCATATCCTGGTGGCATTTGGTCAAATCTGTTTCTGGTGTTTGTTCCCCCTCCATCCCCTCCCTCACCTCAAACGGCTACACAGCTGACTCCGCACGTGAAAAATCTGAATGCCTCAACTCTGTGTTTGCCTCTAAATCTTGTGTCCCGAACCCATCCCTCTCTGTACCCACCATACCCAGTCGTACCCAGCTGCTCCTGGATTCTGTGTGCTTTCCTCCTGACAAGGTGGAAAAGTTTCTGTCAACCATCGACTCTGATTCTGCAACTGGACCAGACGGCATCAGCCCATGGGTCCTAAAATCCTGTTCTGCCACTCTTTCACTCCATCTCTCTAATTCTCTTCACCCTCTCTTTTGCTCAAGGTCATCTGCCATCCGCTTGGAAATCAGCCAACATCACCGCTTTACACAAAAAGGTGCAAAAACAGATCCTTGCAACTACAGACCAATCAGCCTTCTCCCAATTCTCAGCAAAGTCATGGAATCCATCATTGCTTCGGATATGAAATCTCTCCTCTTCTCCATTGGCCTGATCTCTGATCATCAATTTGGTTTCAGACGAGGTCACTCCACTCTGAACATGCTGTTTCTGCTATCTCAACAATGGATGGAGGTCATCAATGCCAAACAGGAAATTAGAGCTGTCTCCCTTGACATATCACATGCCTTCAATACGTTCTGGCACCCAGCTCTGCTCACCAAACTCTCCTCCTATGGTAACCATCGAAATCTCCACGTATGGCTGGCGGACTTCCTCTTTCGTCATAGTCAATGTGTGGCCCTGAATGGGTTTTTCTCATTACCCTTCCAGTTCAGGCAGGAGTTCCCCAAAGCATTGTTCTGGGCCCTGTGCTTTTTCTGGTCTTCATCAATGATCTCTCTGACTCTCTTGAAAATCCTCTCTCTCTTTGCTGATGACTCCACTCTCTGCCGCTCCATTCCTCATCCCTCAGATCGGCAGTCTGCAGCCTCCTCACTCTCTGCAGACCTGGACAAAATCACAGACTGGTCAAACAAGGGGAACATGTCCTTCAATCCTAACAAATATCACACTCTTGCTATGTCTCACCGAAAAGACTGACTTGACAACCCTCCCATCCACTTTCTGAATAATCCTCTCCAAGAAGTTCTGTCACTCAAGCTTTTGGGTCTCACTATCTGCCATGATCTTTCCTGGGAAAACCACATTTCAAATCTGGCCTCCAAAGCCAGTCGCCGACTGGGCATCCTCCGTCGTCTGAAGTCCTTCCTTGGCACACCTGAGCTCCTCACCACATACAAGGCTTTCATCCGTAGCTCAATGGAATACTGTTCTCCCCTCTGGGCTGGTGCTCCTGTGTCAAACCTAGCTTTGCTTCACGCTGTTGAAACCAAAGCCTTCAGAATCATTGGAATCTCCCGCGATGAAGCTAACTCTGAGGGCCTTTCACTTACTCACCGCAGGCAGGTTGGTGGTCTTTCTGTCTTCTACCGACTCCTCTCCGGCCTTGCACCCCCAGCTCTCTCTGGGCTCTGTCCCCCAAATATTACTGCAGGTCGCACAAGATCTGCCTGCAACCTCTTATGGTTAAACTGCCAAAATCAAGACTCTCTGCTCACCTTCACTCCTTCATTCCTCTTTTCTCCCACCTCTGGAACAAACTCCCTCACTTTCTTCAATCCCACTCCTCCCTCCAAGTCTTTAAAACAGCTGTTCACCACCATCTCTTATCTTCCCCCATCCAAAACCTTGATCTGTTCTACCCCTGCTAACTTAACCCCAGATCCACTTTTTTGAAATACGAACTTCTTTCCTGGAATTCCTTGCAGTGTCCTTGTTTTTTATACTTCTCCCACACCCCCCCCCCCTTCGCACACCTCCTCCCCCCAAGCCCTCTCCCTCACACAGATCTCCCGATGTCCCTGCTCTCAAATGTTGTGTTTGTGTGCTTCCCCTTCTCTCACCATCTTGTCTACCGCTCCCCTTATTGTATACTTTGTGTGTGTGTGTGTGTGTGTGTGTGTGTGTGTGTGTGTGTGTGTGTGTGTGTGTGTGTGTGTGTGTGTGATAAATGTTAGCTCTGTCACGAGCCTCGATTCTGTATACAAAAAAAAAAGCCTTTGGACAGTACAATATAATGTTTTTTTTCAGTGCTTTGGTTTCGGCAAGGTTAAAACTTGAATTTAATTTTGCTCAGGGTGCAAGCGAACTTGAAAAATGTATTGATCCCTGGTGTTTTGAGGGCATTTGTGAATTTCAAGAAAACAATTTAATAATATTTTTGTAACATGGTTTTTTTGTTATCACAATGTAATGATTATTTTCTTCTTAATGGTCCTTTTTTTTCTTGTGTTTATGGTTCTCTTTCTTTCTCTTCTATTTTCTTCCATTATAAATTTGTTTGTACGTATATATGATACACTCATACACATTTTTTTATACTTTTGTAATAAAAGGATCTAAAAGTCAAAAGTCTCTCTTCTCTCTTCTCTCTCACACTCTTTCCATCTCCATCTCTTTCTATCCCTTTCATTATCTGACTCTTTCCATTCCCTCTTCCCCTTTTCTGTGCAGCTTCTGTTGCACATCTACAATAGTGGAGTGCTGCTCGGTGCTTCCCATGGTACTTTTCGTGATCATTGCGCTTCCCATTGCTTTTCTTATCTCGTATAGGCTGGATATTGCCGGGATGGAGAACTAGGATTTTTGGCAATGACTATGCCAGAATGGCGATTATTTGGTCAAAATACAAGTGAGGTATTTTGACCAAATAGGTGAGGTGAAGTGGTTTGAAAATGAGATTTGGAAATGGGAAGCATGAGAATGGTGGTTCGAGTATGGTTGTTGGAATATGAGGGTTTGAGGATGGGTATTTCAGAATACAGAGTGTTTGAGAATGGTGGATTGAGTATGGGTTTCGGAGAATGGCGCTTTAATAGCAATAAATAATGAAAAAGTTACATTGATATCGGTGTAAAAAAAAGCTAAATGCAAGAAAGTAGTGAAAAATAGCAATGAAAATGGTGTAAAAAACAAAAAAAACAAAAACTATGTCCAGGAAAGTAGTAAAAAAAAAAAAGTAACAAAATCTGTGTCAAAAAACTAAGTCCAGGAAAATAGTGAAAAAATAGCAACCAATTGTAAGGGGGAAAAAAGTATAGAAAAAATAGTGAAAAAATAGCATCCAATTGTAAGGGGGAAAAAAAGTGTAGAAAAAATAGTGAAAAAATAGCATCCAATTGTGAGAAAAAAGTGTTGACAAAATAGTAAAAAAATCACTGCAACCACCAGTCCCCAAAATAGTAAAAATTAAAATATAAATGCAAGGATAACCTATTTTATGCCATTTTGGGGAGAAAACGTTTTTAAACAGCACTAAAATACCAAAAACATGATAAAAAATAACCAAACAAATGAGGGAAAAACTTTTTTTTTTTCTTGCTGCAAATCGACTAGGGTCGTCACGTCAGTTTTCAGTGCTGCTACATGTTGAATGGTGTAATCCGCGCTTCATGAAAAGCATTATTTTTGTCATTTTTCTTCCCATTTCTTTTCTCCCTAACCTAAGGCATATCTTAGGGAAAGCTTTAATGCTAAAATGTCAGCATATTCCCATCATGCCACCGCTGAAGTCTTTCAGCAGAATCGCAGCGTCGTTTGTATTCCTGCTGAGGAAGTCAGTGTGGAAGATACTGGTATTGCTATTGGTAAAATTATTGGAATCGATAAGATCCCTGCAGCTTCACGGATAAATAGACAAATTGTAATTTTTGTCGCTGATGAACAATTGGTACACAAAATTGTTGTTCCCAGTTTGTCGAATTGACAATGGTCACTTTGTCCTGGCTTTCTCACTTGACACCACAGCCGTGAAAATATTATGATCAAACTAGCAGAAGCCAGTGGTAAAATACCGCGATAGGAGAAAAAGGAAGCCTTTCATTATTGCGCTGGTTGAAGGAGCTCAAAAGAAGGTTACATGAGGAATGTCTTGAGTTGTAATTGCATGCACCTGATAATTAAAGAAAAGAAAAGAAAAGAGTAAAATGAGTTTAACAACTTATTGATTCATTTGAAACGTTTGATTGGGCAAACTTCGTTTAAAGTATTGCGCTATCTGCACCTTTTTCGTTTTTTACATTATAATTATCCCATAGGTTTGGATTAATTTAGAGTATCTTATATTTAATTTTTTTTTCACGTCGAGGAGCATTTCACTGTTTCGAGGGGTGGGGGGGGGCGGGGGGAGGAGGGTGGCTGGGCAGACAGAAAGACAGCATTAGCCTGTAATATGTACCGACTGAACATCTGCGCAATGTAAAATGTGACTTCAAGCCCTCAGGTATCCCTTCCTCCCCCACCCCCACTCTCACAACCTCACCACTCAAGTCATCAACTTCTCCTTGTCCAGAAGTAGTCCCAAACAGCACTTTTATACACCACACCAATGAACCTTTATTGATATTGAATTACAGATTATTGGAAGTATGATGAAGGGAATTTGTGTTCGACAGTGTTCAATTTTGTGTTCTCTTCTCCAATATGGTTTTCAATTGTTGCACAAATCTTACTATTATGAAGATCCAAAGTGCTGAAAAATAAACTTCATTTCAGGTTCTCCCCTCAACACTTGCCCAAATGCAGTCAAGTCACTGAAACAAAAATATGTTGTGGTATTTTGTTTTACACCACAAGTTGTGTTTTCCTTACTATGGGCTCTTGTAAGTGATCCAAGGGTAAACTACAATACAACGGCCCGTTTGGGAACAATTATTATTGAATGTACTTTGATTTCACCCCTTTGGGCTATTTGTTCTTTGACCTACTTGATTATTTTGGCAATAATGTGCCTTGGTCTTGCTTCAAACGTTCAGAACAAGGATTCTTCTTCAAATGAGGCAAAGTTTATAACGTACAACATGCTGTTTCTCTTAATGGTTGTGGTCGCTTTCATTCCTGCTTATATAAGCACACAAGGAAAACATACGATTATAACTGAAATGTTTGCAATCATTGCGACAGCATTTGCCTTTCTTGGCTGCAGTTTTGTCCCAAAATTTTACAAATTTTACAAAAAAAGTAAGTGAGACTAAGATTCATGAGATATACTTTAAACACTTTCATTGAAGAAATGTACTCATTTTTGACAATGGACAAATTTCCATTCACAAAATGTTTTCATGGCACTGTATTAAATTATCCGTATTTATTGAAATAATCATTAATGTAAGCCAACTGCTGAATATGAAAAATATATTTCATCATGCCTTTTTCTCAAATGTATTTGTTTACTTCCATATTTATATTTATAATTAAATACAAAAAGTTTCGGCCAAAATTATTTCATTTCGCTCCAGGCAAACACTTATGCTTCTTTCTTCCAAATCACCTCAATGCAACGCCACATGGAAGACACAGGGATGGCATGACACCACAGGGAAGATGTAACTCCACATAGAAGATGTCACACTGCATGGAAGATGCAACTCCGCATGGAAAACGCGACACCGCACGGAGGACTAAGACCTTATGACTCTTAAAAACCCCAAGATTCCTAAAACCCTAAGGGCCTATATGACCCGAATTCCTTAGACCCAAAATACCACAAAAACTCTGCTGAAGACCAAATAACCCAAAATACCACCACATAGACTCAAAAGACCCAGAGGACCCAAAATGCACAAAGGACCCAGAGGACTCAAAAGACCCAGAGGACTCAAAAGATCCTGAGGACTCAAAAGATACCAAGGACCCAAAATACTCAAAAGAACAGTAATTGCATCTCTTCCATTGGAATTGTAATCCCTGGTGTTGGGCTAGCAGCTAGGGTGCCGGCTTAGGATCCTAGGATCCTGGGTTCGAATCCCGGTCAATCGCTGAATTAACGCCAGGGGGGTTGACTCAGCCTGTCATCCTTCCAAGGTCGGCTAATTGAGTACCAGTTCACTGGTAATTCCCTGCTTGTCGTTAAAGGCGGCAAAAAGGGTTGGCGTCAGGAAGGGCATCCGGCCGTAAAACATTGCTTCAAAAAGGGGACCGAAAAACAACAACAACCACAGTTCCCGAAAAAGGCCAACCCCCGCTTGCGGGGAAAAATGGCCTCTAAAGGTGGTTTTTTGTTTTGTTTTTTTTCATTGGAATTGTAGATGGGGCCTTGGAAACCGAGCCTCAAGGGCAGTGTACATAAGCCTTTAAAAAAAAAAATATATATATATATACAGGGAGGTGAAATTTGCTGCACATGATGGGCAACGTGCACAGAATAAAACAAGTGTTTATTTACATCAGGACGGTGTCCAATAAATAAAGAAGATATAAGCACACTTGACACACGGCCGAGGCCTCAGACTTTGGCACGCTCACGCGGCTTTGTCGTCGAATAAACTGTTCCAACTCATCATTTTTGATGGGTTTCCTGTGTGTGTCTCTCCTCCATAACTCCAAAACCATGAAACTTTGTGGCCCCAAACTTTGCATGCATACTTCTCAACCTCCAAAGGAGTGCATAAATGAAGACTTGGTGTTTGGGTTTGTTTTTAAAGATGATGAAGATGATTGAATGATGAACACCCCTTTTGAAGATGATTTACAGGATGCTCATCACAAAGAAAACAAAGTTTAGACTCAAAGAGCTATTATTCTTCCTTATGGAAGTTGGAAGGCAGCTCCAAGTCAATGGATCTATAAATAAATAAGGTCGAGGTAGCATCCTTAGTTTGTGCTATGAGGAAAATGATGGAGTGAATTTATGGAAGGAAAAGGAGGTAGATGTTTACCTGCAGCCTAATTGTCCTGGGGCTGTGCATCCGTATGATTAGAAATCCCAGGTGTGTTAAGTCTGGTGGGGGTCTTATGCGGGAGTATATCGCTTAGTAGAAAAAAGGGTACTGGACGTAAACAGCAGCTTCTACGGCCTTAAAGGTCAAACTGATTGGAAACTGTAATTGCATACGTAATTTGTAGATGAGTATTTGGTAAATAAATAAGGGAATTTATTGATCCTTTGATTTGGAAGATATTTCCAAAGGTCTATATGTTGCACATAAAAATGTTACAATGCGACAGTTGTCAGGTGTAGAAAACCCATTGGATGAACAGAAACATACAGATAAAAATATATATTTGCAAAGTCTAAAAATTTTTGTAAAATTTGAGAATAAAAAAAGGTATGATTGTAAACAAAAGTCTGAGATTAAGGTATAAGGGAGCAAAATTCCATGATTATACTAAGGGTGGTGTGTTTGCATGGTTAGGAAATATATTTGGGCGATCACCAGCTAAATACTCCAATATCTGTTTATTGGATTGGTAATTGTGCTGGCAATAGTTGTGGTGGTGGCTTGCATGAAAGTCTTGGTGACGGTTTGTCTTAAAAGACCAACTAATTTTGAAATGATGCTCAGAGAGGAACCACATATAAATCCAAATGAATAAATATCTGAGGAAGACCCTTATGATGACTTGGACCTTGAGATAAAACGCTTGACCCAAATCTATCTATAATTCCAGTAATCTCTGTATGTCTGTGTGTTTGTCTGTGTGTTTGTCTGTGACCGCTGTTTCTCGACAACCACGGGTCCGATATACTTGAAACTTGCCAGATATATTGCTGGGGACCTGAGGATGTGCCTTTTCAAGGTTTCATATTAATCGGAGAAGTAGTTACCGAGCTATGTCCAAAAAACGATTCAACCAATCAGAGCAGCGAGCTATCACGTGTGCCGAACGTGGCGAACAGACTCTGCCTCGGACGGCACATTTGAGAGCGTATTCATTTATTTCACGTTGGCAAACTATGTTGGCACTATGTTGGCGTTAAACTATGTTTTAAAACTAATTAAAACTAATTTGCGATTCATCGTAACTGCGATATGCGACCTTCCGGACAGTCAAATGAGGACGTCACTTCCGGACTTACGGATAGTCATAGTGACGACGTACTGATGCTGAACGTGGCGAGCAGACGCTGCCTCGGACGGCACATTTGAGAGCGTATTCATTTATTTGACGTTGCAATCTGTGTTGATTGTTGTAAGGTACGATCGATTGTAGTACACGTTTATAATAACTCTGCCGATACAGGCCCGATTAACTGCAGCGCCATCCGAGCTGCGGCGTCGGGACGATACATTCATTGTACGGTCACATCACGCACTTACGGGCACGCCCATGGGCCCATGGGCACGCCCATGCATGCATGGGCGAAGACATTTTTTTTTTTTTTTTTGGCAAGGAACGGGCACCCACGTACGGGCACGTCCTAGTAATTATAAAGATGGAAAGGTTTTTGTGAACCAATCACACGAAAGAAAACTTTAACTGTGAGAATTGATATTTCATGGACCGTTTTCTAAATCAAACAGTATTTGCAGAAACTGCTGATAAACGTTATTAGAAGTTCATAAGGAACCTATGTCAATGAATATATTTTTATAATTAATTTCGGGCTCGGTACCGTGGTTATGATATTTCGACCACAATTATGGACTATTAATGATTTACTGATTATTTGTACATGATTTTAGTCCCTATGAGTTGCATGGAACATTCGTTCTATACTTGTTTGATTAATACTATGGAAGTAAGTTTCTTGAAAATTAATGGTTACAAAAGTTATAGTTGTAACCATCTTTCTCCTCAGCTGGTTTCAAGAGGATCATATAATCTTTTAAATGTTTATTAAATGCATGATAAAGTTTGAAATCTTTGACTTGTTGAACATCTGGTGTTTGTCTTAAAGAACAAAACCACAATTGTAGAAAGACTGACTTTATTTCTTCCTCAAATGTCAGCCCGTGTGTATGTTAAATGATACTTCCAGTTTTATTTTTTGAAATATAATAGGCTGATTTCAGACTCAGATTTAATGTAACACATGCTTAAAACGTGCCGGAATATTGTTGTGTGTCTACCCTTTAGTGAACAGCTAAAGCGCAGGTTGACATGGATGACCAAACGAGCACCATTATTATATGCATGGGGGAAGAGTGGGGGGGGGGGGGGAGGAGAGCTGCGAGCGCTTACCTTCACGTGTCCACCAGCAGTCTTCGAACCTACGACAATTAACTCACACCGACATGGAATTAAAATCTACAAAAATACCGGCTTTATTGAAGAATGCCGGAAACAAAATAAAACATGGTAAAACTATGATTCCTGAAAGTAACGTCCCCACACAGACTTGAATACAGACAAAGGGAACAAATAACTGGAAAATAAATAGGTGTTAGTGTGGGCACTTAGCTCTGAGCGGCTCTTGAACCTCGTAAGGAATCATCCCGGATCATCACATGCCTCCACGTCTTTGCGCGGGAACCACAGGCTGCACTACCGCGAGGTGGAACTAGGCCTCACTGTGTCCTTCGCTCCTCTCCCACCCAGCGCGACGTCAGCAGGCCGTGCCCTTTCCACTCGCCCCCGCTCGTCCCCGTCGATCTTGTTCACCAACACCGAGGTGCCAAGGAAAATAAAATGTCCCTTAAATCGGAACCCCGTGCAAAGACAGCACGCCAATGCATCCACCTTCCACCAACACCTCGAAGTCCAGCTCAATAGGCACCGTATGTGTGACCGTTCGCTATGGAGGCAAGCTCGGAGAGAGAAAACCCACGAGAAACCAAAATGTCGGGGAGACTGTTAGGTATTACCCCCCCCCCCCCCCACCCCACTTGGGATGAATCTAACCAAACTCAGACAGTTGCAGGAGAATTTATTCGGGTTTCACATGTACATGGGAAGGCTGCCATTTAAAAGTAACGACAGCTTCTCAACAAAACACATCAGGCTAGGGTCTTTATACTCCACAGGAAGCAATGAAACTTACTTCAAAGACAAGATGGAAAGAATCACAATCGGAGCTGTTTTTGTGATGGGAAGCTATCGAGCTGCGTCTTTTCGTCCACGCTGCTTTTGCTGAAGGTCGGAGCCTGAAAGCTTCAACAAGCAGGCCATGTTATTGCAGGCCATTGGTCGTGTTTGCCAGCTTTGCTCAATTCCCAGAATGTTCAACGGTTGCTCAGACAACAGAGACAAATGTGAAATCCCTGACACTGGGATTTGACTGGAATCCACCACAAGCCGACCGCTCGCCACCAATCTCAGAAAAATGAGAGTGCCAAGAGAATGTTTGACTGTTCATTATGAAATCCCAAAGCAGAGATATATGAAATTGTGACAGTTCTAAACAAATGTCCCTCACTCAAGAGGAAAAAATGTCAGACACAATCCTTTGTACTCAAGGCTCTGACGTCATCCGTCGACGTCTGCGTGTCCGCTCCTATCAGCTAGTGCCATCTCATCCTATTCGTGTCCTGACCAATCACTGCACTTCGGGCATGGCCTCCCGGAGCTGCCTGATTTTTTTTTTTAGTTTTTTTGTATACAAGATCGAGGCTCGTGAAAGAGCTGACATTAATCACACAAAAAGTCAAACCGACACAAACCAACACATAAAACACAAAATAAGGGGAGCGGGAGACAAGATGGGGAGAGAGGGCGAAGGACACAAACACAACATTTGAGAGCAGGGACATCGAGAGAACTGTGGGAGGGAGAGGGCTTGGGGGGAGGTGGGAGAGGTATAAAACATATGGACACTGCAAGGATTTCCAGGAAAGAAGTTGGAATTTGGAAAAAGGGTATCTGGGGTGAATTAGCGGGGGTAGAAAAGATCAAGGTTTTGGTTGGGGGAAGATAAGAGATGGTGGTGAACAGCTGTTTAAAAGACCTGGAGGGAGGGGTGGGATTGAAGAGAGTGAGGGAGTTTGTTCCAGAGGCGGGAGAAAAGAGGAATGAAGGAGTGAAGGTGAGCAGAGAGTCTTGATTTTGGCAGTTTAACCATAAGAGGGTTGCAGGCAGTTCTTGTGCGACCTGTAGGAATATTTGCGGGACAGAGCCCAGAGAGAGCTGGGGGGGCAAGGCCAGAGAGGAGTCGGTAGAATACGGAAAGACCACCAACCTAACCTGCCTGCGGTGAGTGAGTGAGAGGCCCTTGGAGTTAGCTTCATCGCGGGAGATTCCAATGACTCTGAATGCTTTGCTTTCAACAGCGTGAAGGCGAGCTAGGTGTGAGGCAGGAGCACCAGCCCAGAGGGGAGAGCAGTATTCCATTGAGCTGCGGATGAAAGCCTTGTACGTGGTGAGGAGCTCAGGTGTGCCAAGGAAGGACTTCGCCCGACGGAGGATGCCCAGTCGGCGACTGGCTTTGGAGGCCAGATTTGAAATGTGGTTTTCCCAGGAAAGATCATGGCAGATAGTGAGACCCAAAAGTTTGAGTGACAGAACTTCTTGGAGAGGATTATTCAGAAAGTAGATGGGAGGGTTGTCCAGTCGGTCTTTTCGGAGAGACATCGTAAGAGTGTGAGATTTGTCAGGATTGAAAGACATGTTCCACTTGTTTGCCCAGTCTGTGATTTTGTCCAGGTCTGCAGAGAGTGAGGAGGCTGCAGACTGCCGATCTGAGGGATGAAGAATGGAGCGACAGAGAGTAGAGTCATCAGCAAAGAGATAGAGAGGATTTTCAAGAGAGTCGGAGAGATCATTGATGAAGACCAGAAAAAGCACAGGGCCCAGAACACTGCCTTGGGGAACTCCAGCCTGAACAGGAGGAGGAGATGAGAGAAACCCATTCAGGGCCACACGTTGACTACGACTAGAGAGGAAGTCCGCCAGCCATGCGTGGAGATTTCCATGGATACCAACAGAGTAGAGTTTGGTGAGCAGGGCGGGGTGCCAGACCGTATCAAAGGCACGTGATATGTCAAGGGAGACAGCTCTAATTTCCTGTTTGGCATTGAGGACCTCCATCCATTGCTGAGAAAGCAGTAGCAGCATGTCCAGAGTCGAGTGACCAGGTCTGAAACCAAATTGATGATCAGAGATCAAGCCATTGGAGAAGAGGAAAGATTTCATATCTGAAGCAATGATGGATTCCATGACTTTCCTGATAATTGAGAGAAGGCTGATTGGTCTGTAGTTGCTGGGATCTGTTTTTGCACCTTTTTTGTGCAAAGCGGTGATGTTGCCAGATTTCCAAGCAGATGGCAGATGACCTTGAGCAAAAGAGAGTGTGAAGAGAACAGAGAGAGGGAGTGAAAGAGCGGAAGAACAAGATTTTAGGACCCGTGGGCTGATGCCGTCAGGTCCAGTTGCAGAATCAGAGTCGAGGGTTGACAGAAACTTTTCCACCTTGTCAGGAGGAAAGGACACAGAGTCCAGGAGCAGCTGGGTACGGTGGGTACAGAGAGGGATGTGTTTGGGACACAAGATTTAGAGGCAAACACAGAGTTGAGGCATTCAGCTTTTTCACGCGCGGATTCAGCCGTGTGGCCGTTTGAGGTGAGGGAGGGGATGGAGGGGGAACAAACACCAGAAACAGATTTGACCAGACGCCACCAGGATTTGGAAGAGGGAGACAGATAAGAGAGTTCTGTCCTGAGAACGGAGAGATATTGTTTCCTGGCTCTCCTGAGGGTGGACACACACTTGTTTCGGGCTTTGTGAAGGAAATGAGATTTCCTTCCGTTGGATTTGCTTTCCAGGAGACGAAAGCAAGTTGTTTCTGGGCAACAGCCTCACCACAAGATTCCGTGTACCATGGACGGGAGGAAGGGTATGACAACTGAAGACGAGATGGGATAAATCTGTGCATGAGAGAGAGCAGTTTACTTTGGAAGAATTCCCAGGATGAGTTGATGTAAGAGGCGGAAGAGATGGGAGACCAGTCCAGATGAATGATGGCTGCTTGAAGACCATGCCAGTTGGCCTGAGTGAAATGCCAGACTCGTCGACGCTGAGGAGGCTCTCTGAGAATGGTCAGAGAGATGTCCACTTTAACAAGCACATGATCAGATGAGCCGATTGGAGCAGAAGAAGAGCAGCAGACATTTTCAGGGAAGTTAGTCATAACCAAGTCAAGAAGAGAAGATGCTCCGTTGATTGAGCTCCGGGTCGGGAAATTGACAGATTTTGTCAGTGTCGGGGGCAGGGCATGGGGGGCCATGGGGGGCACCACGTGACCCAGGGCACCTGAGAAATATATATATAATTGTCTTTCTTTTGCTTGCTTCAAAAAAGCTAGATTGAACTGCAAAACATGTTGTTTCACGGCTCGGTCAAATCCAAACTTGGAGACGTTTTTCAACCTCTTCCAAAGGGAGAAAAGTTATGGGAATAGTTGTCATTTAATTCTTGTTTGGCTTTCAGTTAACCTCGAGCAGAAAATGAGTTAATATGTATCCCTTGATCTCTGTGTGCCTGGCTTCTTATGTTTCACTGCCAACTGTTCATGTAGTGAAATTATACCAAGGTGAACCCAGGGGTGCTCGCTACGGAAGGGGCCGTCTATAAGACCCGGGACAACCGGGGCGTGCGGACACTTCAGCGGAACTCACTGTGACATTATCCAGTCGTTTGAATGGTATGTACGCCCCCAAATGCTGCGCTGACGATGCGCTGCGCTAACCATTGTTATATTGAAACTTCCATTGCTGCTCTTGAAATGCTCTGATTTAATGCCTGTTGCATGCATGTATTTTTACAGGATGTACTACAGATCTAAATGATATTAAAACCTAGCCAGAGGTCAAGTCGTGTCTGAGCTTGATTTTCACGACATTTAATATCATTTAGATCGCCGAATGGCTGACCACAAGATGATCGTGGTACCGATTCTCGGAGCCGACCCTCAAGCTGAGGGATCTGCATCGGAGTTTGCTCATTGGCTCAACACGCTGCAGAATTACTTTGCAGCTCACGAGACAGAGCCAACCGCTGCGATAAAGCTGTCCGTGTTACAGTCCAAGGTCCATCACACTGTTTTCAAGAACATTCTCGATTTGGGACGTACGCTACGGCCCTAGCCGAGCTGAAGCGCCTCTACGTAAAGACACGGAGCGCTGTGCACGGCCGGCATCAACTCTCTCAGCGGAGACAGCAACCGTCTGAATCGATCGATCGCTTCGCGCAGGAGCTGCGCTACTTATTGGCAGACTGCGTGCAGGACGTCCGGACCCACGAGGAAGTGCAGGACGATTTGCTCCGAGATTCATTCATCTCCGGAATTAGTTCTGGAGTCTTGCGGCTCCGTCTCTTGGAGGTCGCGGAGCTGACATTTACAGAAGCACTACGGCTGGCACGCGTATACACAGATGCCCGAGAACAATTGACCGCATATGATCACCCACGAGTCGTGGCGGGGACCTCGCAACTCGCGCGACCTGAGAGGGCTACCGCCGAGGATACGGAGGAGGACCCGACCCCCACGACGGCCGAGTCTCTGGGTGCTCTGGAAGCGGACTCCGCTTCCGGCCTCACTGCTGCCGGCGCTGCCAGGCCACGGCCTGCCCGGTATGCAAAATGTTATTTTTGTGGAAATCGGCAGCATCCTCGCTCTGAATGCCCGGCCCGAGAGGCGACATGTCACCTCTGCTCCACCAAAGGCCATTTTGCAAAGGTCTGTAGAAAGACCGCTCGGGGCACGCATTCCCGAGCGACCTTGAATGGGCTCATCGCGGAGCCAACGGATCGAGCGCCGGACGGGGCGCCTTGCTCAGCTTTGAAGAGCCGCTCTCCTCCTCGCGGGCCTCTGGCTTCTCGCCCGACCTTGGTGAGATACGTCGGGCCGCCGAAACAAATGGCGCGAACGCGACCGGTCACAGAGCGTCCGACCTTGACTGGCTTTCGAACGCCTACTTCAAACAAGCGACATGCTCCTACTTTGGAAATGCCTCTCGAAGTGCGGCAAACGCAGCACGTGACACGAGCCCCATCTGATGGCAGCTTTTGCGAATTACATGCACCCACTTTGGCATGTGAAACTGCAGATGGCAGAAATCTTTCTCCCGTGGCTCGAGCGCCATCTGGCGGCTGCTCTCACGACCACCCCACACCCACTCTGGCAAATGAAACTACCGATGAGCCAACTGACTTCAATGCTCCTGCTGAGACCCGAAGGATTGCAGCCGGCGTGGGATCCACCCGCGAGGCGCGATCTTCTCGCCCGGCCGGAACTATACCTGCCGGGTCTGCCGGCCTAGCGCAGGCCTTCAATTCCGCTCACGGTCGCGGGCGTTTTTGCGCAAGCTTTGATTGATACGGGATCCACGGATAGTTTTATTGATCAGCGACTCGTGCATCAACATGGGTGGCCGGTTCTCGGGACAAACCGCTGGATCTTCATGGCCTCTCAGGGACTTCGGTTGAGCACAAAAGGGGCGTGTCGGTTGACACTTGTGATAAACGGACGCACGTTCCCGGACGTGTATCTCATGGTATTACCGGCCTTATGCGCTGACGTTCTGTTAGGACTTGATTTCCTTAAGCGGCATGGACGTTTGGAAATAGACTTCGGAGGGCCGGACACGCTCGCTGTGTGCGCCCTCGCTCAAATGGACATGGAGCCACTCTCACTGTTCCCCAACCTGACCACTGATTGTACCCCTGTAGCCGTCAAATCGCGGCGCTACTCTCGCGCGGAGCCGCAATTCATTGCGGAAGAAACAGCCCTGCTCTTGAAGGACGGTATCATAGAACACAGTAGGTCACCGTGGCGGGCCCAAGTCTTAGTGGTGCGGAGTGAGGCCCACCGCAGGCGAATGGTAATCGACTATTCGCAGACGATTAATCGTTTTACACAGCTGGATGCCTACCCCTTACCGGGGATGGACGCCCTGGTATGCCAGGTGGCCCTGTATTCCGTTTATAGCACTCTCGATCTGCGTAGTGCATATCATCAAGTCCCCATCTCTAGGGCTGATCGCGTCTTTACAGCCTTTGAATCGGGTCAGCGGTTGTACCAGTTCACGAGACTTCCCTTTGGGGTAACGAACGGCGTCGCTTGTTTTCAGAGAGCTATGGATGACCTCGTTGCGAAGGAGAATTTGACCGATGTCTTTGTCGATCTGGACAATCTTACGGTTTGTGGGTATGACCAGGAGCATCACGACGCTAATCTGAAACGCTTCCTCGAGGTCGCGCGGAAATATCGCTTAACCATGAATGCGGCGAAGTGTCAATACTCTCTACGCACGGTAGACCTTTTGGGGTACACCGTGACCCATGGCTCCGTCTCTCCGGATAAGGAGCGTCTGTGCCCTTTGCTCGATATGGCTCCGCCTAGCGATCGGGCTTCGCTGAAACGCGCTCTAGGGCTGTTCGCCCACTACTCAAAGTGGGTGCAAAATTTCTCTGCTAAGCTCCGCCCCCTCGTGGCCTGCGACACTTTCCCCATGGGCCCGGCCGCCCTGGCGGCCTTCGAGGGCCTTAAAGTCGACATTGCTGGCGCCGCTGTCGCGACGATTGACGAGAGTGCCTCTTTCGTTTTGGAGAGTGATGCCTCGGATCATGCGATAGCGGCGCGGCGACTCTCTCCCAAGGAGGCCGCCCTGTGGCTTTCTTCTCGCGGACTCTCACCTCCGCCGAGCGGAGGCATTCGTCTGTCGAAAAGGAAGCGTACGCGATTGTCGAATCAATTCGGCGATGGCGTCCGTATCTGCTTGGGCGGAGTTTCCAAATCATCACGGACCAACAGAGTGTTGCGTTTATGTCCGACACCTTACATGCTCAGCGCATTAAGAATGAGAAAATCACCCGTTGGCGTATCGAACTCGCCGACTTCTGCTACACCATCAAATACCGCCCGGGGAAGGATAACCTGGTCGCTGACGCCTTATCGAGGCCGGCCACTTGCGCGGGGGTTGTAACTTTGGAGGGGCTGCGCACTTTGCACAGCACTATGTGTCATCCCGGGGTAACGCGCTTCACGCATTTTGTGCGCGCGGGCAATCTGCCGTACTCGATGGAGGACATCCGCCGCATCTGCCGTGATTGCGCGATCTGTGCGGAACTCAAACCGCGTTTTTATAGCCCCCCTCTGGGGACACTCGTTAGGGCTACTAGACTGTGGGAGCGCTTGGCGATGGACTTCAAAGGGCCGCTGCCGATGTCGAGCAACTCTCACTATCTGCTCACTATCGTCGATGAGTATTCCCGATTCCCCTTTGCTTACACGTGCGGGGATATGTCGGCTGCCACGGTTATTCGGTGCCTGCAGAATTTGTTTTCTATGTTCGGGTATCCGGCCTACATGCATACCGATCGGGGTGCGGTGTTCCTGTCCCAGGAAGTGAGGGGCTACTTGCTCCAGCATAATGTCGCTTCGAGCTACACCACCCCGTACCGGCCCGAAGCAAATGGACAGATCGAACGCTTTAATGGGATTATATGGCGGGCCGTCATGCTAAGCCTTCGGACCCTCGGCCGAGGCCTCGATAAATGGGCGTGGTCGCTGCCTGCCGCTCTAAACTCGATCCGGGCTCTCCTATGTACTGCCACCAACCAGACTCCTCACGAACGACTGTTCCACCACCCTAGAAGCTCCGGCAGTATCCAATCTTTACACAGCTGGCTTGCTGAATCGGGGCCCGCCTATCTCAAACGAGCGGTTCGCACTAGCAAGTACGACCCCCTTGTTGACAAGGTGCAGGTCCTCCAGGCTAATCCCGAGCATGCCCGCGTGTTAACGGCGGATGGCCGCGAGTCTACTGTCTCCGTACGCCATCTCGCCCCATGTGGGGATGACGACAGGGATATCGACGAACCCATCTACGAGTCTATGGACTCTATCGAAGCTTCCCCTATGGAACTACCACTGTTACTCCCGTCGTCCCCCGCTCCCGTGCCCGAAGGCGCAGGGGCGCCCCCTCCGACTCCAACCTCCGGCGGCTATTCCGACGCGGGGGACTCCGGGCTAGGGGACGCCGTGCCCGGTAGATTCCGAACACGAACTGGCAGGGAGGTTCGCCGCCCCAACCGCTACGGGTGGACCGACTGACGTGGATTGACGTGACCCTTTGGTTTATTGCTGATGCTTGCTTGCAAACTGCCGAGCGGTAGTATAGTTCTAACGGCGGGGAGAATGTAGTGAAATTATACCAAGGTGAACCCAGGGGTGCTCGCTACGGAAGGGGCCGTCTATAAGACCCGGGACAACCGGGGCGTGCGGACACTTCAGCGGAACTCACTGTGACATTATCCAGTAGTTTGAATGGTATGTACGCCCCCAAATGCTGCGCTGACGATGCGCTGCGCTAACCATTGTTATATTGAAACTTCCATTGCTGCTCTTGAAATGCTCTGATTTAATGCCTGTTGCATGCATGTATTTTTACAGGATGTACTACAGATCTAAATGATATTAAAACCTACCCAGAGGTCAAGTCGTGTCTGAGCTTGATTTTCACGACAGTTCACATCATTGAACTTTATTATGGGTACGCAAACGCATCCCTGGGCCTTGGAAAGCCCAACTCTTTTGGAATTAGAGCCTGAGAAATATCTTACTTTCTGTGTCTTCAAAGGCCCTCTCTTGTCTGAGGTCATACTTTAGTGCAGCGTTTTTTCTGTTATTTCATGTATATAACAAATTGTATTTTGCTGAGTTTTTAGTGCAGCTTGGACTTGCATGGTCTGGTGTGGCAAGGCGTTGCGATTTCAAGACATGCTCCACAATATTGTGTTTGCTCGATTTTTCATTAAACCTCACTTGCTGCTTCGAAGGTGCCTCTTCTTGAGTTCCAAAGGGGGGGACAACCCGTCATCTGGTGTCAGGAGTGGGATTATCCAGCTACAGGTCGAGAAGGGCTCGCTCCTCAGGTCGGGAGGAGGCAAAAAGCCAGCGCTGGCACCATTTGGGCTGAGGTAAGCATATTTGCACACCCAAATTTAAAGCCTCTTCCCTCCCTTTCGATGTGTGGAACCTCTATCGACTGTACCTGAGCATGTATCTCGAACCAAATTGAAGCAGCAACCAGTGGATTAATGAATCGAGCCAGTAGGGCGCCCTAGGTTAGGAGGGATAGCCCTCGAGGGATAGCCCTCAGGTCCCCAGCGTGGGAGTAGGTAACTAGACCCCGGCGTAGGTGGATAAGGATAAGGATAAGGATAAGGATAAGGATAAAAATAAGGATAAGAATAAGGATAAAAATAAGGATAAGAATAGGTCATAGGTATAAAGACTAGACCCCCGGCGTGGACTTGGGTAAGTAAGTTAAGCTACGCACTGGATGTGTGTATCTGATAAATCCCCACCCCTCTTCAGGCCTTCTTTGTCCTGTTCCAGGATCTAAGGCATGCACATCCAGTACGTTTTTACCCAAAGGAGAGAGTTCTGACAATATGCTACAGGCAGCATAGGAATTAGCTCTTTGCAGACAAGAGATGAGGTTAGATCTGGAGAAATAACAGAGAGGATTATAATGTATGAGGTGTGTGAAATCCAGCTGTGAACACGCGAGCCGACACGTGCAGGCAGGTCGCCGTGGCAACGGGGTAACCGCGAGGCGGGGACAAAGGCAAGACGGGAATGCAGACCATGCTGTGCACAGCATGGACGCATTCGGGTAGCCGAGGCAGGCGAGGGAGGATTATAACAAGCCAGAGACAATGATTAAAACAGTGAGACATGGGAGATAAATGATGCAGCCAGGAGTTGTGGTTGCACCTTTGTGAACAACGTGAGTGATGAGATGGCTTGGAGTGATGTGTTGTGGTGAGCACATGTCTGTTGTGCGCTGAGTGGAAGTGGTGCTGCATTGAAAAGCATGCTTCCAAGAAGGGCTTTGGGATGCCAGAGTTGGAAACGTTTTTGTTTTGTATTTCGAGAGAGATATCGGTGATTTTTATATTTGGAAATAGGAACCTTATGTGATTTTTGGAGAAGGATATATTAAACTGGAAGAAGAGCGCAGGTACCAGGTAGGAGAAAGGCAGGAGAAGTGCTAAGACTTCAAGAGCAGAGGAAGAAGCAGATAAAGCACAGGAAGAAAGAAATCCAGGTAGAAACCAACAGGACAGGTGAGCCTGAAGGGGATGGATAGGCTCAAAGCAAGGGGCCAGGTAAGTTCACAGGTAGGAAGGATTGGAGAGGTTCTTGAAATATTGAGAACAAGATTGTACAAAGTGTGCATGAGAACAAGATTAAGAATAATCCCGTGTGCAACTGTGCATGGATTTATGCTGTATGGTATGGAGAATGTATACAGTTAAAATGCGAGCCGGTACGACGTGTCTGTCATTGAAGTGTGTATTTACGTTCATTGTGTGTGTGTCATTGACGTGTGAATGATTGACAAGGGGTTCCCTACATTGCCTGCAGGCGTTAGGCAATGCGGATGGATGTGTGTCATTGACGTGTGATTGACAGTTGACAAGGGGTTTCCTACATTGCCTGCAAGTGCAGGCGTTAGGCAATGCGGTTGAGAACTGGCCACTTGTGTATATATGAGTATTGGAATGATATTATTTATATGATGTAAGGTGAAAATTAATTCTGAGTAACCAGATCGGAGGAAACGGTTTCGTGAAAGGGGTTACACTTGATGCCGATTTATGGGCAGGAATAGGGAATTTGTACAGAATGCAGGCGATAACCCACCTGTGTCTATCCATGTGTGTGTGTGTGTGTGTGTGTGTGTGTGTGTGTGTGTGTGTGTGTGTGTGTGTGTGTCTGTCTGATTTTCTGGCCGTCCATGGAGTCATGTTTCTGAACACTGATTTTGAGGGAGTTGCGGGTGTGCCACGGAACTCAGATGCACCTGCAGTGGTTGGAAGGTGGTGTGAACGGTGTTGTTCGTGGGGGAGGCCTTGTGTTAAAGGTATGGCGTGTTGCTAGGGATCTGGGTGGCTGCACACGTGGTGGAGGTGTGGCTGGCACGTGTGGTTGAAGGTTACAGTTTCACAGGAGGAGAGGGATTGACGGAGACGGGCGATGTTTTTCAGGTGAAAGAAGGCTGTTTAGTGTCTTTGTGATCTGTCTAGTGTATTTGTCGAAGGAGAGGGGAGTCGTCTCTGGTGCCTTGCTCCACGGGGCAGTACTATTGTTGTCAAGTCTCATGTAATCTTGGTTAACGTATATCTACGGACTAGAGCTGCACTTTATTTTAGTAAGTGACTGGGAAAGTTTGTTTTAAAAGTGCCAGTGGATTTGTTTAGAGTTATGGAGGTCACAGCTCGCTGGAACCTCTTTGTTTATGTTTGGCTGGCTTACACTGGCTAGTGTATGGGAAAAAGGGGACTGAAAATGCTTTGATTTTTGCAGCCTGGTGGACAAGAGCTGTGTTTGGGAAGGTTCGAATCCAGCATTTTGCAGCCCTGAGCAGAGTGGATTGCCCATTGGGCATGTTTAAATTTAACAGAGTGGTGGAGTTCGGTGGAAATATGAATCCAATGTTTGATGTATACTGTGTCGGTGTGCTCTGAGTTCGAAGGAAGATGATGCGATTATTTCAGATTTATCATAGTTAAGTTTGAGAAAGTTGATTTGAAGCCAGGATTTATTTCAGTGATGCAGATTGTCAGGATAGAGGGGAGCAGTGGAGGATTTGCAGTTGTTGATGGGGATGACGTGGTGTCTGTCAGAGGTAAGATTTGAACCAAGAAAGGGCAGTGCCGGTAATGTTAAAGGTGCGATTCCAAGGAGGGCTAATTGAGAGCTTTGAAGTGATTAGCATCGGAATGCATCTCATGGAGGACCACCAGCTGTTCCATGGAGGAAAGGTGTGAAATAGTGACGTCATCTTCGCTGGAAATGTGGTTGGGAAATATGGCAGTGTAAGCTCGCCGAGGGAAAGTTACCTGTCGTTGGAGACATAGCAGATTAGTGGATTATAATGACGGGAGAGCGCAGTAGTATAAAGGGATGACAGGGAAAGCACGAGGTTTAAAGGGGCAGTAGTTAGTTAGATGATGCAGTGTGTTTGTGGTGTAGTTTATTAAATGAGGAATTGGAGCGTGGGAAAATCTGAGCGAATGAGGCAATGGTTTGGAGAAGTGATGTATTGTGAGGGTATTGTGGATGAGTGTAATGGTGTTGAGTGAATGATTTGCATAGGATGCAAGTGGAGATTTGGGGTGGAGGAAAGGAGGTGATGGAGCAGTGTATGAGTGAGTAATTGAGATTGTGAACAGTATAGATGCAAGAAGAGAGACAGGGACATAATTAGCTGCTTGGCGAGCCATTAAGGTGGATTGGATGTTTTATCGTTGTTGTCTTGGGAGTTCAGTTGTTGACGTTGGCTGCGCATTGTCCGGAGTGCTTTAATTTGCGCAGGGAATGATAGTTGGGATGACGGTTGCATTCATTGAGTAGGTTACATATTTTGTTTTGTGGATCTGGGGACAAGCTAGTTTGATGGGACCCTGGGATATTCGGTGTGTCTATGTGTTTGTCTGTCTGTTACACTGGACTCTTGGATGGGTTTTCATGAGACGAATTTCAGACATAACGACAGTGAGAATCTAATTTGAGTGAGTCGCAGTGGGTGAGAAAAATTGGCCAGACAGTAAGACATATGAGAACTATTTTTATTTCAATAAATAGATCAGGTTATTTTCTTTTTATTATTTGTTTATTGGGATATTGGGAATATTCATAATATTGGGCAGCTATTGGGCCAAAGGCTAAAACAGGTGCCTACAACAGGTGCATGTGATGCTAAGAGGTATTAGAGGACATTGGATTGACTTTAAGGTGAAATGAACATTGAAAAGGTGGATTAGGAAAATGGGTTTGTTAAAATAATCGTGGCATCTGTGGGATGCAACAATTTTGTGCCAGAATAGTGTATGGGGAACCGTCATTTGGGAAGGAAGTAGTTAAATGGCAGTGGGTTTAGACAGGTATTGAAAGGGTTCGTGCAATGTCAGTTTGGGGCACCACTCGACACAAGAGTGGTGGAGAGCTGAATTGAATTCTGCCAAATAGGGTGATAATTTTTATTGGAAACTATTTGTTTACAGTCTTGGTTCGTACGTAAGCTGGTAAAGGGATTATACCAATCTGAGGAAGTTGTGTCCTTTGGATGGGAGCTGGAGCCTTGTTGGGTTGGGCTTGTGGCTCGCCATTGTCTGTCTGCCAGTTATGGTGGGCAGAGGGAAGAGGGAGTGATACTGCTCTTGCCTCTTGCTTGGCAGAGGATAATTGTGGTTGTTGTTGATTCCACCCTACCCCCTGCCTGGTTTCACCCCTGTCTGTCTGTCCAATTTGTGTTCATGAAGACCATGGAGCGAGCTCATGGGCGAAAATTGAGCTCTCGAGAGCTGATTAACATTAGGATGCATCTCTCAAGGGACCCCTGGGTGGTCTCGAGAGCTGAGGTGTGAAATATGGTGATTTTGTCTTGTGGACAATTTGTGAGTGGCTAGACAGACATGCCTGGAAGGGGACATTGTATTGATGTGGGTTGAGTCTGAAGAAAAGGGGTTCGGGAGGACGTGTTGAAGAAGGTTGTTGGAAATGCAAAGATGATAAAGGAAAGTCGGATCAGATGAATTATTTGTCAATGACAGGTGAATCTGCAGGATTTGCTGAGAAAAGGGAGAAGGTTGGAAAAAGTTGATTGTAAAGGCAGGAAATAAAGGAAAGTGGTTAGTTATGGACTGTTGTTTTTGTGATAAGAAGGTGATACAAGGGGTTGGCTTGCACTGGGGGGGACCAATGAATGTAAAGTTGTGAATTTCGTTTAACAAATTGCATTAGATTGCTACAGGCAGGTTGCCCCAATCGAAGAGGTGAATGGGTGCTGGTGCAGATTGGATCACGGCTCTGCAGACCAGGTGAACAGAACTCCACCAGGTACGTTGGGCAATTGAATTATTGCTCATAAGGGGAGGTGATAGGGCAATTTCCCCTAGGAAGATGTGTAAAGAAATGTTTACTCTACATGGTTGACTCTAGGTTCTAGAAGGACAAAGCGCAGGGAAAGGGAATATTTTTCCAGTAGTTTATACTGGTGCGAAATTCGCTTGAATAGGATAAGGGAGAGGTTATCAAAGGAAGAATACCAGTTGATGTATTTTGATATTTAACTACCAGCTGCTAATAACGTGAATTATGGTACGAGTCAGTGGATAATTTGTTTACACAGGATGATTAGTGAGATGAGTGAATAATATTAGATGCAGGCAGATATATAGGAAAATTGTGCTTCAGATTTTGAGACACTTCTGGGATGGAAGCAATACAAGATGATGTTTATAAAATATGTGTTTACAAAAATGATGGTTGCAATATAGGAAGACCACAAAGCAGGATGGAGAAAATGTAGTGAGTTTCTCCATTGACTGATCATAATTGGGGGGCTAGGAATTTGATCATGGTGTGTGTGAGAAAATGTTTCACAGGATAACCGGCCAATTCTGTCACTTCGTGGCAAGATTCGAACACCCACGACTGAATCGTCGACGGCCTAGACGTTTCGTGGCAAGAGGATGTGGCTTTAGAGGTCTATGATTCCTGGCTTGAAATCAATGAACCTGCTGATGCGTGGGATTCTGATGACGATTATGATTTTAGTTCACTTCATTGGGATTGGGATTCTTTTACCCGTGATTTAAGTAGTGTAGGTTCCTTTAAGAGCTATTGCTATTATGCAAGTAGTGAGGAGCGAATGGCAAACAAATATCCGGGATATCCGGGAGAACCACCTTCACCACCACTTACACCACCACCTGCACCACCTGTAGTAAGCAATTTGGGGTCGTTTCAGCTTAAGGCACCCAACACCACGGATACTGACGCTGATTCAGGCAATGAGAAGGTGATTTGTGATGATGGATGTGCCACCCTCTCTCTCACAGAACAATCACATGTGCCAGGCTCGATGGCATTGGACGTGGATCGTTTGCCCTGATTCGCGAGGATCGCACCTGCATAAGGAGGGCCCCTAATCTGGCTGGCGACTGGGTTGCACCTACGCTGGTGCGAGGGTGGATTCAGAACCCGACCGGGCGGCAGCTATCTTCTAACCAGGAGTCTTCGTCGCGAATTATGGCTGACAATTCATGTGTTGATGTCAGACGGCCACAATTAGGGGCCGGTATCCCTCTCTAAGCATGCGTGACGCATGGCCCACCTGGCATGTGACTGAGGGGGATGCTGACCCGCTGGGGTAATACGTTGTCTTTCCGAAGAGTTGTCGTAAAGACAAAAGGGAGAAATATGTCGGGGGCAGGGCATGGGGGGACATGGGGGGCACCACGTGACCCAGGGCACCTGAGAAATATATATATAATTGTCTTTCTTTTGCTTGCTTCAAAAAAGCTAGATTGAACTGCAAAACATGTTGTTTCACGGCTCGGTCAAATCCAAACTTGGAGACGTTTTTCAACCTCTTCCAAAGGGAGAAAAGTTATGGGAATAGTTGTCATTTAATTCTTGTTTGGCTTTCAGTTAACCTCGAGCAGAGAATGAGTTAATATGTATCCCTTGATTTCTGTGTGCCTGGCTTCTTATGTTTCACTGCCAACTGTTCACATCATTGAACTTTATTATGGGAATTGAAGATCTCGCGAGATCTTGGAGACGGCGGCAGGGATTTTCAAAGCTCCACACGGTCTCCACGTTTTTCGAAGTTAAGTCTGTTCACAATTGTATTTTGTCGAAACTGTATTTATCTTTCGGTGTGTGAAGTTATTGTGTCCAACTTTGGTTGTTTCTCGGTGTTTATCTTTCATAAATTGATCGTCTGTTTGCCGTGTCGTGTCTTGAGGCCTTGTACAGTGTGCACTGTACAACCTTGAGGCTTTGTTTTTCTCTCAGTGGTCCGTCGTTTGTGATCCAATAACTTTCGTTCTCTGTATTCCCAGGCTTTTCACCCATAGCCTACTTCCTTGTGTAAATCTCAACTCAAAAAAAAAAAAAAAAAAAAAAAAAAAATACAACAACAACAACAACATTTCCTTCTCTGTTCTCATTCGTTTATTCATTCTTATTCGTTCGTTCGTTCTTCGACCACGTGTTTCTCCCCCATTTCCCCAGATAGTTTTCACTCATTAACCTTCAATGTTTACACTTTCCCCTCAAGTTATGTATTCCGTCATATTTTATAACACCTTTTTCTTCTTCTTCTTTAAAAGGCTGCTTTCGACTTGCTCACCAAATCAATTCATCCCAAAAAAAATATCCATCTCCTATAGTGCCTTTTTTCTACATTCCCTAAACTCTCCTGCACTCCATCCTCCATCCAGCGTCCTTAAACGTATTTTTAACTCGAAGGTCACAAGAAACTCATTTTGCAATAAATGTTCGTTTCCCATAAATCGTACACTTTCAAAAATCCAATCTCACCCCTCCCCTCCAAATCTTCCCCATAACCCCTCCCCTCCAAATCTTCCCCATCACCCCTCCCCTCCAAATCTTCCCCATCACCCATCCCTTTCAAATCTCCCCCCTTGCCCCCTCCCTCCTAAACTACCCCCTCACCCCTCCCCGCCAAGACGCCCCCTCGCCCCTCCCCTCCTAGACTCCTGCCTCACCCCTCCCCTCCAAATCTCCCCCATATCCCATCCCTTTCAAATCCCTCCCCTTGTCCCTTCCCTCCCAAACTCCCCCCTCACCCCTCCCCTTCAAATCTCCCCACCCTCATTGCTTCTCAATTTCCCCCCTCTCACTCCCCCTCCTCAAAGCGTCCTCCCCGCTTCTTCCCCCTTCAAACTCTCACCTCCATCTCCCCCAACCTTCTGCCTCGCTCTTCCCCCTCCTCAAATAACACCTCATTGTGGCTCACCCAATCACCATCAAACCTTTTGTCCGCCCCATCCTTCCCTTTCTCCGAGCTATTCTGAAATCTCTGACACACCTTCAACAGCTCTCCCTATCTCTTCCACCTCTTCCACATCTTACCCTACCCCTCCTCCCCCCTGTTCTGTATCTGATGCTCCCCCTTCCTCTTCATTAACGGTATGGACCTCAAACATCCGGGGCCTTCGTTCAAACTTAACTGATCTCTCCATACAGGTTGCTTCTGTCAAACCAGACGTGATCTGCTTAACAGAAACTTTCCTCCTTTATGATGTCTCTGATTCCATAGTATCTCTCCCGGGCTACTCCCTCCTCCGGTATGATAGACCTGAGCCTCGTCCTGGAGGCGGGGTTGCTATCTTTATCAAAAACTCTCTTCCTCACTCGCCCTGCACTGCACTCTCTCCACCTCACCCCCAGGAATACCTCTGGCTACGGCTTCCCCTTCGCTCCCACCTCTTGTTCATATGTGTGTTGTACCGTCCACCAAACAGTGATGACTCCATCTACATCTCGCTGTCTGATGATATGGACCAACTTCTATCTACTCATCCCAACTCTCCCTTCCTCATATGTGGTGATTTCAACTGTCATCATGCCAGTTGGCTGGGTGTGGGTACCTCTCTCACCAGCCATGGCTCCTCAGCAAAGGACTTCTGCGACTCACTGGGACTGACACAATCTGTCAATTTCCCGACCCGGATCTCAGTCAACGGAACATCTTCTCTTCTGGACTTGGTTATGACTAACTTCCCTGAAAATGTCTGCTGCTCTTCTTCTGCTCCGATCGGATCATCTGATCATGTCCTTGTTAAAGTGGACATCTCTCTGACCATCCTCAGGGAGCCTGCTCAGCGTCGACGAGTCTGGCATTTCACTCAGGCCAACTGGCACGGTCTTCAAGCAGCCATCAATCATCTGGACTGGTCTCCCATCTCTACCACCTCTGACATCAACTCATCCTGGGAATTCTTCCAAAGTAAATTGCTCTCTCTCATGCACAGATTTATCCCATCTCGTCTTCAGTTGTCATACCCTTCCTCCCGTCCATGGTACACGGAATCTTGTGGTGAGGCTGTTGCCCAGAAACAACTTGCCTTCGTCTCCTGGAAAGCAAATCCAACGGAAGGAAATCTCATTTCCTTTCACAAAGCCCGAAACAAGTGTGTGTCCACCCACAGGAGAGCCAGGAAACAATATCTCTCCGTTCTCAAGACCGAACTCTCTTATCTGTCTCCCTCTTCCAAATCCTGGTGGCGTCTGGTCAAATCCGTTTCTGGTGTTTGTTCCCCCTCCATCCCCTCCCTTACCTCAAACGGCTACACAGCTGACTCCGCACGTGAAAAAGCTGAATGCCTCAACTCTGTGTTTGCCTCTAAATCTTGTGTCCCAAACCCATCCCTCTCTGTACCCACCATACCCAGTCGTACCCTGCTGCTCCTGGACTCCGTGTCCTTTCCTCCTGACAAGGTGGAAAAGTTTCTGTCAACCCTCGACTCTGATTCTGCAACTGGACCCGACGGCATCAGCCCACGGGTCCTAAAATCCTGCTCTGCTGCTCTATCTCACCCTCTCTCTGTTCTCTTCACCCTCTCTTTTGCTCAAGGTCAACTGCCATCTGCTTGGAAATCAGCCAACATCACCGCTTTGCACAAAAAAGGTGCAAAAACAGATCCTAGCAACTACAGACCAATCAGCCTTCTCCCAATTATCAGCAAAGTCATGGAATCCATCATTGCTTCGGATATGAAATCTTTCCTCTTCTCCAATGGCTTGATCTCTGATCATCAATTTGGTTTCAGACCAGGTCACTCTACTCTGGACATGCTGCTTCTGCTGTCTCAACAATGGATGGAGGTCCTCAATGCCAAACAGGAAATTAGAGCTGTCTCCCTCGACATATCACGTGCCTTCGACACGGTCTGGCACCCCGCTCTGCTCACCAAACTCTCCTCCTTTGGTATCCATGGAAATCTCCACGCATGGCTGGCGGACTTCCTCTCTAGTCGTCGTCAACGTGTGGCCCTGAATGGGTTTCTCTCATCTCCTCTTCCTGTTCAGGCTGGAGTTCCCCAAGGCAGTGTTCTGGGCCCCGTGCTTTTTCTGGTCTTCATCAATGATCTCTCTGACTCTCTCGAAAATCCTCTCTATCTCTTTGCTGATGACTCCACTCTCTGCCGCTCCATTCCTCTTCCCTCAGATCGGCAGTCTGCTGCCTCCTCACTCTCTGAAGACCTGGACAAAATCACAGACTGGTCAAACAAGTGGAACATGTCTTTCAATCCTGACAAATCTCACACTCTTACTATGTCTCTCCGAAAAGATCGACTGGACAACCCTCCCATCTACTTTCTCAACAATCCTCTCCAAGAAGTTCTGTCGCTCAAGATTTTGGGTCTCACTATCTGCCATGATCTTTCTTGGGAAAACCACATTTCCAAGCTGGCCTCCAAAGCCAGTCGCCGACTGGGCATCCTCCGTCGTGCGAAGTCCTTCCTCGGCACACCTGAGCTCCTCACCACATACAAGGCTTTCATCCGCAGCTCAATGGAATACTGTTCTCCCCTATGGGCCGGTGCTCCTGCCTCACACCTAGCTCGGCTTCACGCTGTTGAAACCAAAGCTTTCAGAATTATTGGAATCTCCCGCGATGAAGCTATCTCTGAGGGCCTTTCACTCACTCACCGCAGGCAGGTAGGTGGTCTTTCTGTCTTCTACCGACTCCTCTCCGGCCTTGCACCCCCAGCTCTCTCTGTGCTCTGTCCCCCAAATATTCCTACAGGTCGCACAAGATCTGCCAGCAACCCTCTGATGGTTAAACTGCCGAAATCTCGGCTCTCTGCTCACCTTCACTCTTTCATTCCTCTTTTCTCCCGCCTCTGGAACAAACTCCCTCACTCCCTTCAATCCCACTCCTCCCTCCAGGTCTTTAAAACAGCTGTTCACCACCATCTCTTATCTTCCCCCATCCAAAACCTTGATCTTTTCTACCCCCGCTAATTCACCCCAGATCCACCTTGTTTGAAATTCCAACTTCTTTCCTGGAAGTCCTGGCAGTGTCCATATGTTTTATACCTCTCCCACCGCCCCCTTCCCACGCCCCCCCCCCCCCAAAGCCCTCGCCCTCTCTCAGATCTCTCGATGTCTCCATGTCTCTCGGTCCCTGCTCTCAAATGTTGTGTTTGTGTCCTTCCCCCTCTCTCCTCATCTTGTCTACCGCTCCCCATGTTATATGTTTTATGTGTCGGTTTGTCTTTCTGTGTGATTAATGTTCGCTCTTTCACGAGCCTCGATCTTGTATACACAAAAAAAAAAAAAAAAAAAAAAAAAAAAAAACGCATCCCTGGGCCTTGGAAAGCCCAACTCGTTTGGAATTAGAGCCTGAGAAATATCTTACTTTCTGTGTCTTCAAATGCCCTCTCTTGTCTGAGGTCATACTTTAGCGCAGCGTTTTTTCTGTTATTTCATGTATATAACAAATTGTATTTTGCTGAGTTTTTAGTGCGGCTTGGACTTGCATGGTCTGGTGTGGCAAGGCCTTGCGATTTCAAGACATGCTCCACAATATTGTGTTTGCTCGATTTTTCATTAAACCTCACTTGCTGCTTCGAAGGTGCCTCTTCTTGAGTTCCAAAGGGGGGGACAACCCGTCATCAGTCCCAGTGAGTCACAGAAGTCCTTTGCTGAAGAGCCATGGCTGGTGAGAGAGGTACCCACACCCAGCCAACTGGCATGGTGACAATTGAAATCACCACATATGAGGAAGACAGAGTTGGGATGGGTAGATAGAAGTTGGTCCATGTTATCAGACAGCGAGATGTAGATGGAGTCATCACTGTTTGGTGGACGGTACAACACACATATGAACAAAAGGTGGGAGCGAAGGGGAAGCCATAGCCAAAGGTATTCCTGGGGGTGAGGTGGAGAGAGGGCAGTGCAGGGCGAGTGAGGAAGAGAGTTTTTTTAATAAAGATAGCAACCCCCCCCCCCCCTCCCCTCCAGGACGAGGCTCAGGTCTATCATATCGGAGGAGGGAGTAACCTGGGAGAGATACCAAGGAATCAGAGACATCATGAAGGAGGAAAGTTTCTGTTAAGCAGATCACGTCTGGTTTGTCAGAAGCAACCTGTATGGAGAGATCAGTCAAGTTTGAGCAAAGGCCCCGGATGTTTGAGGTCCATACTGTTAAAGAAGAGGAAGGGGGAGCATCGGATACAGAACAGGGGGGGGGGGGAGCGGTAGGGTATGATGTGGAAGAGGAGGAAGAGGTAGGGAGAGCTGTTGAAGGTGTGTCAGAGATTTCAGAACAGCTTGGAGAAAGGGAAGAATGGGGCGGACAAAAGGTTTGATGGTGATTGGGTGAGGCGCAGTGAGGTGTTGTTTGAGGAGGTGGAAGAGTGAGGCAGAAGGTTGAGGGAGATGAAGGTGAGAGTTGGAATGGGGAAGAAGCGGGGAGGACGCTTTGAGGAGGAGGGGTGAGAGGGGAGTCTAGGAGGGGAGGAGTGAGGGAGGGTCTCAGAGGGGAAGGGTGTGGGGGGAGTTTAGGAGGGAAGGGGCAAGGGGGGAGATCTGAAAGGGATGGGTGATGGGGAAGATTTGGAGGGGAGGGGCAAGGGGGAAGATTTGAAAGGGATGGGTGATGGGGAAGATTTGGAGGGGAGGGGTGAGATTGGATTTTGAAAAATGTACGATTAATGGGAAACGAACATTTCTTGCAAAATGAGTTTCTTGCGACCTTCGAGTCAAAAATACGTTTGAGGACGCTGAAGGATGGGTGGAGTTCTGGAGAGTTTAGGGAATGAATGAAAGAGGCACTGTAGCTGTAAGAGATGGAATTTTTTTTTGGAATGAATAGATTTGGTGAGCAAGTCGAAAGCATCCTTTTATAGAACAAGAAGAAAAAGGTGTTATAGTATATGACAGAATACCATTCTTCAGGGGACAGATGAAACATTTTTTAATGACGTGAACACGTGGTCAAAGAACGAATGAACAAATAAGAACGAAACGGATAAGAACAGAGAAGGGAATATTTTTTTGTTTGTTTTTTTTAGTTTTTTTTTTAGTTCGGATGAAAACAGAGACAGAGACCGAACGTGGAATGTGAAAAATAGAGACTGAAAGGAATTGCGAGCGCAATTGAAGAAACCGCTGAGACAGAAACAAAGCCTCAAGCCAAGGTCAGACACGGTAGCCTCCTACTACTAGTCCTACGCTTGGCGTCAGAATATGCGACACGAACTGGACCGACGATTCTGTACACAGGTATGAAAAACCAACACCAAGAATACTATTAGAGACACACCAATAGTTACATACACACCGAAAGAAAGATAAAGTTTCGACCTGTGGTAAAGCCGGTATTACGACAAAAACACAATTGTGAAAAGTTACTTATTAACTTCGAAAGCGTGCGCGCATGCACAGCTTTGAAGAGACGTGACGTCACGTGACTTCCCGAGACGAGAAGAGACGTGAAGAGACTTTGAAGAGATTTAAAACGTTCGACAAGTGGTCGATGTTCGGGGAAGTTAGGGGGAGAAGAGAAAATCTAAGAAATAAGCAATACAGCGAAGGAAAGAACTTAAATTCGCAGAACACCTATGAACACCTATGGGCCGAGATAAACGAGGCCGCGCACGCGGTGGGACAGAAAAGGATTAAATTATACAAAAGTTTGCAGGAATTGCAAATCAACAGCAACTGGAAAACACCCTGCAACACATGCACAATAAAAAACGAGTAGAAATTGACGAATACACGAATGGAAAAAATACTTTAACTTTTGCTGCCGTCCAGAGGTCGAACCAATTGATCTCGTTTGAAAGGCGCGTATGAACATTGAGAGAGAGAGAGAGTCAGCAGGCGCACATACTACGTACGCAGCAGTCCAGCCCTCGCATATGTAAAGGTCCGGTCGTGCGCCAACAACATGCGAAGCTGCCGGCCGTTCTTCGCCGCGGACCCGGAGCCGGACTCGAGTGGACCAGAGCCGGACCTCAACACCCGACCATCTGCTTGGACCTTCCTCCCCTACCATTACCATCTCCCATGAAAGTCTGTCTGTTTGTCCGGGGTTTGTTAAGTTAAGAGGGTATAGATAAGCTTGCCCTGTGTCCTTTTGCTCTTCTTCTTCTTGTATATTCTTTCCCTTTCGTTTCCTCTTTGGGTTTCTGTAAATAATTAAATAAACCCTTATTTGTTCTTCCCTTTACTCTGGTTTCCTCTATTCGTCGTTTGCATCCTTTCCCAATTGATTACCTGTGGCATGATTTCGGAACGGCTCAGGATCGGGTTAGTCTTTTGTTAATGGCTCGGGCTTCGGACTGCTGAACCGCTCGGCAATTTCCATCTTGTCCGCGGTCCGAGCGGGAGTTATCTCCCTGCTTTGCGGTCGGATTGGCACTCAGGTATTTGTGACTTCATTGACCAATCACCCTGGCCAATGTCGACAGGAAAGGAGCGTTATAATTTCCAGGATTGGGGGACAGCCAGCTTAAAAGACAAGGGGATTAACCCCCCCTTGGTAAGGGGAGCGCCGACCCCCCAAATCCGCAACAATTGGTGTCTGGGAGTGGGATTGGACTCGAACCAAATTTTATTATATCTAAAAAAAAAAAAAATTTGGTCAAAATTACGAGCGGCCGAAATTTTATTTAAGATCCAAATTGAATCGTGCCATGGATGATCAAGGCGATCGGATGCCGGTGGGGGGAAGAGGGGGTAGAAGAGGGTTTAGAGTCAACCCAGGACCCCAGGGAAGAATTGGGAGAGAGGGAGGAGGAAAGCAATGAGGATGCGGTAGGTAGTGGGGGTTGCAGGCGCACAAAATGGCGGCGCCTCGGACGTGGCGGCGAGTGCCGAGCCCACGGGTCTAGGGGACTTCCAATTATTTATGATGCAAATGAGAGCCTATATGATCAAGGCGGAGCATAAAATGGATGAAATGGGTGAGCGATTGGAAAATAAATTAGACACCCAAAAGGAAGAGATGAGGGCTCAGGGTGAGCAAATGGGAGGTCAAATTGGTGAATTAAGAAATGATATGGGAGGTCAAATTGGTGAATTAAGAAATGATATGGGAGGTCAAATTGGTGAATTAAGAAATGATATGGGAAGTCAAATTGGGGAATTGTGAAGCCAAGCCCGGGAAGTAAATGAGGGTCCATGAGGGAGCTCGTTTATTGAAAGGACTGTAAAGAGAACTGCGCAGGGAGAGCTCGAACAGAAGAACTGCGCGAGGGAGCTCTATTGTATTGGAAGAACTGTGCAGCGGACCGCTGCTGCTGGACGGACTGTGCGGGGAGAGCTCGATTGGTTGTGACATTATTGAACGGACTGCGCAGGGAGCCATCATTCATAACGGACTGCGCGGGGAGAGCTCGATTGGTTGTGACATTATTGAACGGACT
This sequence comes from Myxine glutinosa, assembly GCF_964187855.1. Taxonomy (NCBI): domain Eukaryota; kingdom Metazoa; phylum Chordata; class Myxini; order Myxiniformes; family Myxinidae; genus Myxine; species Myxine glutinosa. The sequence continues at coordinate 201,390,558 of NC_136263.1, read as the reverse complement.
GCGCAGGGAGCCATCATTCATAACGGACTGCGCGGTGAGAGCTTGATTGGTTGTGACATTATTGAACGGACTGCGCAGGGAGCCATCATTCATAACGGACTGCGCGGAGGTTTGGCGAGCAAGCAGATTGCATCATAACGGACTGCGCGGAGGTTGGGCGAGCAAGCAGATTGCATCATAACGGACTGCGCAAGGGGCGATTGATTGTATTGAACTGCGCATACGGCCTTGCGAAGGACTACCCGCCCGCCATATATAACGTCCGATCGTGCACCAACGGTACGTGCTCGCTGCTGCCCGGGTTCTCGCCACGGTACGAGTTAACACCTGGAGCCGGACCTCAATGCCTACCATCTGCCTGGACCTTCCTCCCCTGCCATCTGCTTGGACCTTCCTCCCCTACCCATTGCTATCTCCCGTGTAAGTCTGTCTGTTTGTGCTGGGGTTAAGTAAGACTGTATAGATAAGCTTGCTCTGTGTCTGCTTCTTCTTCTTCTTGTATATTCTTTCCATTTCGTTTCCTCTCTGGGTTTTTGTATAGAATTAAATAAACCCTTATTTGTTCTTCCCTTTACTCTGGTAAGAGGATTTACCAGATTATAATTTCCAGGATTGGGGGACGGCCAGCTTATAAGACAAGGGTATTAACCCCCCCTTGGTAAGGGGAGCGCCGACCCCCCGAATCCGCAACAATATATTTGGTGGCTTTGGTATCAACAGGTTCAATGATTGACGATGTGTAGTGTTCACTCTGCTCCTGCTAGTATCTCGGAAGTGATGAAGATTGGTTCAATTCACTAGTCTACTTATACATGATTAGGTATCTACCTCATCCACGTACTTGCTCTCTTTGTACTCTTTTTCCTTAAATGCATTCCCCTTTTCCTCTCATTTTTACTCCTCCAAATCTCTTTCTTTCTATTTCCTTCCACTCTTCTGTCCTTAATAAGCTTCTCTCTTCCCTATTTCAACACCTTTCCTCCTCCAGTGCCTCCTTTCCCCTCTCTCCCAATTTCATCTTCACTCTTTCTCACTCTCTTGTCTCTCCTCTTCCATCTTCGAAGTGATACTGATTTATTGATTGTGTTACAAGGAAGCTTACAAATTTATGTTCAGGTTAACTTGACACTTTAATTGCACAATGTTGGGCAAATAATCTTTGGCAATTGAACATACACTTCTCATAGACCGCAATGCAATGAGCAGAAAGAGCTCTATTTCTTGACTTTTGCAACCACCATCTGGCAACTACTTGAAATTTTGTAGAAAGATGAGGAAAAATACATTGAATAAACACACAAAGTCGTCAAGGATAAAACTTGCACATTATTTAGTAATAGTAATTTAAAATTTCAGAACTTCTGTTTGTCGCCCTCTTGAGTCCTGTTGGGGGATTGTATAATAAGGATTATTACTGACTGACTTCCAACGGAATCCTCTCCGCGAGTACGTGATATACAAATTTGGTATGAAATCATGAAGACTCAATTTATTTTCTATGATCCAGGAACACATTTGAGTTTACATCCTACCCAAAGGATGCTTGGATAACTATGATTTACTGTATTTTCTTTTCTATAATCACTGGTGGATTCTTTGAATGAATAATGGCAAATAGAGCTCCCATCCATGGCATATATGTGCTATTACTCGTCAAAGAAATGTTACATGTGGGTGTTTTTTTATGCAAATTAATTTACCATGTTTGGTTTTACATCCTATCTGAAGGATGCATTGACAACTATGATTTAGTGGCTTTTTTGGTCTAGAACCACCAGCGGATTAAAAAAAAAAGAATAATGGCACTAACAAAATACAACACCAATCCATAGCATATTTTGTATATTACAGCTTGCTAACTATCCAAGAGATGCTCCATGTATTATTTCATTTAATATTCAATTACTTTCTTTATTTTTTGTCAAAACCAGTTTGAATATTCTGTGACATGGTCATTTTTTTCTCCCTCCCCCCCCCCCCCCCCTCTCTCTTGTCTATTATCTGCTACATTTTATATGTTCTGCTTGAAATGAATTTTCTCTCTTCTCTGACATCGGGTTCATCAACAATTCCATTCATCTATTCCACTTCATCAAATCCACTCTTCACATCTTGTAAAATCACTGAATTTCTAATTTCCTTTCCTCTCGCAACATACTCCATTACAACAATGAACAAACTTTCCATTTCCCTTTGTCTCATTCAATTTGTTGTGAAATAACAGCTAATTAATTTAAATGCACATTCTTTTTCATTAATAAATGTTTTATTTGTGAACATGACACATGCAAACCAAGCCTCTTCATTTATTTCTGTTGTTGTTTTACTATCTTATTTGAAATTGATGAACTGTCAAAGACGAGACAAAAAGCTTTAAAAGCTTTTTAAGTGCCAATATGTATCAAAACAAAACTGAAACGTTTCGGAGGCAATGTCCATCATACCATAAACCACATCCAATACTAGTATGTATCTCCAGATAAAACAATGTTATTCTTTGTGTCAAAGAAGAATAGAAATTAAGACAACAAAATTTCATAACCAAACACAGTTCAATCATTAAATTACATGTATATGGTAATTGTGCACCATATGACATGTACACATTAATATGTTTAGTTGACAAGATAAACATTGAATATTTCATAATTTCATGGATTATGGATGCTGTTACACATACCTAACCATCTTGGCCATGGCCAAGGAGGTATGCTTTGGCAGCAACACTCTACCCTTTGTCTTTAAGTACACAATGTCCTGTGCAATAGAGAGCAACCTTCTTTCTTCGTCACTTGTAACTGTGACCCTCTCTGCACCTACAGGATCTTGGCTAAGACCTGAAGACCATGCAAGGAAGTTGAAAAGCTGATATGGAATGATGTGATTGGTGGTCTGAATATGTAGGTCTTCTGCAGTTGGAGGCCATGTCGAACTTGTTTCAATGCTGTCCAGAGAACACTTCAAGATTTGTGCAGCAGAATACAAAGTTCTCAAACCATCAAGATCTACACATTGACTCGGTGAAGCTCCTACACTCCTTTCGCTTTCACTACCTTCACTGGATGCATCTACCACAGCATCTTCAATGACATCCTCCACACCTAGACTTTCTACAAATACTAAGTCACTCTCAAACTGTCGTGTTGGCCGAATGAAGCACAGAACTCTATGCGATCTTTGAAGTCTCCGCTTCAGGTGAGTGGTCTTGTAGCTTGATGCATCTAGCCCTTCTACATCATGCACCATCCTAACAAAAAGCTTGAGAAGCTTTGTCAGCCGCAGTATTTCTTTCCCTTTTAATATTCTTTCGTCAATGATGGAGTGGCAGAACCTTGCATATGATGGTGCATACAGTTCGCATGTGTCTGCATCCAGCCCCTGTTTTGTTCTAACTACCCTTGTGTAAGATAAATAACATGAGCGGTGATAACGCACTTCCAGTGCTACTAGATCTCTACCGCGCACATGTACCAGCAGATGCTCATCTTTGCGCATTAAAGCAGCATTGAGGAGCTGCCCCCCAGCAATTGTCTCACACCTAACTAACCTCTCTACTTTTCTTTTACTTGTTACACTTTCTTTGACATATTTTGTCTGCTTACATATTACACATTCCACTGGTAGGACATGAGGTCGGCCGGGACATGGTGTGTTGCCGGTAGAATCGGATCGCAGAAGTCGTTGAGGCTGTGTCTCCTTGACTACACTGGTGGACTCTGGATGAGTTTCTCTTTCTGTTGAATGACACAGTTGTTGTTCTGTCAAAGAAAAAAGATATTAATTCTAAACATGGATAAAACAGCTTTGGCAGATCATGATTATAGCCTCTGAAGTTTTAGGTACCAATTGTTTTTCCTATTAGTGGCAATGCATTAGCCTATTACTATTAGTAACCTACACCCATATGCATTACCGGTAGATGACGAAGCTGCCATTACAATGTTGCAAACATATCAGCTGAGGAAGTTTAGAAGGCACATTTCAGAATTATTCTTGCAGCTCTTTTTAAACATTTATTCAGCTTCAGCATCGTATTGTGCGATTCGTACCGTCCTCCCTAAATACTACAACAATATTCTAGATGGCAAAACTAAGCTTGTAAAAAGAGTGTGCAGACTGCTTTGGGGAACACAGTCGCGAATTCTATTGAGCATAGCCAACTTAGAAGAAACAGTTTTCTTTACGTATTGAAACATGCGGGGTCCATGATTAGATCTAATTCTTATCTGTATCGGTAGTGTAGGTTTCTGTACAATCCAGCAAGGTTATCATGACTTGAGTTGTACCTGTGTACAGTGACTTGTGCTTGTGTGCAAATTGCTGATGTTGTGCCAAATTAGTCATAAATATAAAGCTTCGTTCAACTGGGATACATTTTATTTATCCAGCTCTCATATTGCTTCCACATTTGATGAGTATTTGACACATGTTATGTCCTTCCGGCAGGACATTTCATCCACAATTGCCGCTCCTCATCAGGACGGTGAACAGGCTTTGATGAGTAACAGAATAGAATAGAAAAGAATAGAATAGAATAGACTTGTGGACCGTGGGCGGTGTAATTGTCAACTGAATTTGATTGAATTTTTTACTTTCAATCAGGATTTAGTGTTCGCACTGTTCTCGTGTTGATCTGATGATCATCGATCATGAGCAGAGAAGATAACACAGGTTGACAACACTGATACTGATAGTGATACGTGATAGACCTTGATGAGTGTTACGTTGGTAACAAATCTTGCTGCCTTCTTTCTACTCAGCCACTGCTGGCCACTCTTTGTACTCAAAGCCGAGTCAGATCATACAGAAAGTATCCTGGCCTGACTCGAACCGAAGTTGAGCCTGGCTTGACTTGACAAGAGGAGGGTCGAGACTAGCTCCGACGGTCGGCGACCGACTATAGACCCCTAATTTATTTGTTTTAAAATACAAATTAGACCTAATAAACCATGACATTATACAACGAAATTGACTCTACCAAAATACACAATCTAAAACACTGTTTACGAAGGCCTACCGTGTGGAATGTCCACTTTCAACTTCACTTGATCCTGACCCATGGCGTGATTTAATGCGAGCACCATCCCGGTCGAATTCCAGACTTTCTGCATTCACAGCAATCGCACTTTCCGGGCTCCCATCAAACTCTTTCCACAGCTCGGCACATTCTTTGAATTTTTTAAAACTTTTCTCACTGAAAGAAAGAACCTTGCCATGCGTGTCTACTGTGTGCATGTAGCAAAATGCAGAAGATTTTCCTTCGGAATCTGCCTCAGACGACATGGAAGACACATACGGCATGTAGGTCGCCATGTTGTTTAGTATCGCGCAAATGTAACAAGAGGCATAATTGGTTAAGAGGAGATGGCGATTGCGGTTTCGCGTAAGACACGCGCTGTGATTGGTCAATATTTTGGATAGGAAAAGCTAATTTTTTGTTCGTTTTTTCTCATTTTCTCTCTTTTGTGCAAGTTATATTCTTGACGAGTTTCACAAACTTACTGAAATATATTTATATACATCATGTTAGGATATTATGTAGTTGCAGCACGGTGGTTACAAAAGTGAAAGATTTTCGGGGTCAGCATGCAGTCTATCATTGCACATTATAAGATCCGGTCAGAAGTGTGGAAAATCGGCAATGAATGGCTGAAGCTTTTCATTACCTGACAAATCAATTCAAATGTAGGTTATGATAAGCATGTTTTCCTTCTGATAAGCAAACAAACAAAAAAAAATACATTGATACATCATGGGTGGTTAAGGATGTGGTGAAGTGTCATCAAAATTGTGTGTGTAGTTTCTGAGAGGAAAGCAAATATCTATTTTGGGGGTCAAACCTGGACCCACTTTGACCCCCATAGACACCCTAGACTTTGTTTTCCTTATTGTCGTGAACAAACTTTGGTACATCACGGATGATGAAGGTTGTGGTGAAGTTTCATCGAAATAGTGTGTGTAGTTTCAGGGGAAAAGCAAATTCCTATTTTGGGGTGTCAAACCTGGATACACTTTAGACCCCTTAGACCACAATTTTTTAATGCCGTAAACAAACTTCAGTCACAACACAACAAATATCATTTGTGCCAAATTTGGTCGCAATCCCATCAGCGGTTTTGAAGAAGTCTCAAGTGTTTACAGACTGACAGATGGACGGACTGACGGACGGACAATGCGCCATTGCATAAGCTCCCCTGAATTTCGTTCCAGGTGAGCTAATGATGGAGCACATATGTACAAGCACATCAAACAATAACCAAACATCAAGAAAGGCACAAAAGAGCAGATCTTACCCATAGCATGTATTTTTCCCCTGAGGCACTCTTACTTATTTATTTATACACAAAACATGGCTCCAACAGAATCAAAGGAAAAAATATAGAGATGAAGTGAAGAGAATCAGGGGGAAGGGCAACGGACATGGTGGACCTCTGACTCACCCTCGGCACGCGTCGACGGACGTGTGC